>NC_092721.1:5390879-5690879 GCF_047496885.1 Scyliorhinus torazame
CCGCCCGCCGCCGCGCTCACTGCGGCCCCCGGGCCGGCCTGACTGCCCCCGCCGCCCGCATGGCCGCCCCCGCTCCTCGCGCGCTGTCTCCGGACGATGGCGGCTCCCAACCTGCCGCCCGCTGCCGCCGCTCAGACTGAGCCGCAGCCGCTCCTGCCGCCCTCTAGTGCGCCCGCAGCCCGGAGCAGCGCGGCCCGGGGGGGAGACCCCCCCCCCCCCCCAGAGAGACCCCCCCCCAGAGAGAGACCCCCCCCCCCAGAGAGAGACCCCCCCCCCAGAGAGACCCCCCCGAGAGAGACCCCCCCGAGAGAGACCCCCCCCAGAGAGAGACCCCCCCCCCAGAGAGAGACCCCCCCCCAGAGAGAGACCCCCCCCCCAGAGAGACCCCCCCGAGAGAGACCCCCCCCGAGAGAGACCCCCCCCAGAGAGAGACCCCCCCCCCCAGAGAGAGACCCCCCCCCCCCCGAGAGAGACCCCCCCCCCCCGAGAGAGACCCCCCCCCCGAGAGAGACCCCCCCCCCCCCGAGAGAGACCCCCCCCAGAGAGAGACCCCCCCGCGGCCCGGGGGGAGAGACCCCCCCCCCCGAGAGAGACCCCCCCCCCGAGAGAGACCCCCCCCAGAGAGAGACCCCCCCCGAGAGAGACCCCCCCCCCGAGAGAGACCCCCCCCGAGAGAGACCCCCCCCCGAGAGAGACCCCCCCCCCCGAGAGTGACCCCCCCCGCGGCCCGGGGGGAGAGACCCCCCCCCCAAGAGAGACCCCCCCCCCCGAGAGTGACCCCCCCGCGGCCCGGGGGGAGAGACCCCCCCCCGAGAGAGACCCCCCCCCGAGAGAGACCCCCCCCCAGAGAGAGACCCCCCCCCGAGAGAGACCCCCCCCGAGAGAGACCCCCACCCCCCAGAGAGAGACCCCCCCCGAGAGAGACCCCCCCCGAGAGAGACCCCCCCCGAGAGAGACCCCCCCCGAGAGAGACCCCCACCCCCCAGAGAGAGACCCCCCCCAGAGAGACCCGCCCCCGAGAGAGACCCCCCCCCAGAGAGACCCCCCCAGAGAGAGACCCCCCCCGAGAGAGACCCCCCCCGAGAGTGACCACCCCCGAGAGAGACTCCCCCCCGAGAGAGACCCCCCCCCGAGAGAGACCCCCCCGAGAGAGACCACCACCCCGAGAGAGACCCCCCCCCAGAGATACCCCCCCCAGAGAGAGAGACCCCCCCGAGAGAGAGACCCCCCCCCGAGAGAGACCCCCCCGAGAGAGACCCCCCCCGAGAGAGACCCCCCAAGAGAGACACCCCCCGAGAGAGACCCTCCCCGAGAGAGACCCCCCCGAGAGTGACTCCCCCCGAGAGAGACCCCCCGAGAGAGACCCCCCAGAGAGAGACCCCCCCAGAGAGTGACCCCCCCAGAGAGTGACCCCCCCCGAGAGAGACCCCCCCAGAGATAGACCCCCCAGAGAGAGACCCCCCCCATAGAGAGACCCCCCCGAGAGTGACCACCCCCCCAGAGAGAGACCCCCAGAGAGAGACCCCCCCAGAGAGAGACCCCCAGAGTGACCCCCACACTCAACCCCTCCAGAAAGAGACCCCCAGAGAGAAAGAGATACCCCCAGAGAGAGACCCCCACACACACACAAACCCCAGAGAGAGACCCCCCGAGACAGACCCCCTCACACAGACCCCCCAGAGAGACCCCCCAACACGCCTGCTCCAGAGAGAGACCGCCCACAGAGAGAGAGAGACCCCCACACACCCCCAGAGAGAGAGAGACCCGACACTGACCCCCCCCCCCCTGAGAGACCTCCCTCCCGAGAAAGACCCCCCACACTAACCCCCCAGAGGACCCCTACACACTGACTCCCCCCAAACATCCCCCAGAGAGACCCCCACACACACACACTGATCCCCCCCCCCCAGAGAGACACCATCCCTCTCAGAGAGAGAGACCCTCCCAAACTCACCCCCCCAAAACAACCGTCCCCAGAGAGAGCCCCCCACACCACCCCAGAGAGAGATCCCCACACTGACCCCCCCCCCCACCCCAGGGAGACCCCCCACACTGATCCTCCCCCCCCCAGAGAGAGAGACTCCCTCCCACACACACAGATCCCCCAACCCCCCTCCACATTGAACCCTGCCAGAGACAGACCACCCCCAGAGAGGGACCCCCCACAAGAGAGACCCCCCTGAGAGAGACACCCCCAGACAGAACCTCTCCGAGAGAGACAGAGAGCCCCCAAAAAAACACACACACAGACGCTCCTGCCCATAGAGTGAGACACCCCCCCCCCAGGATTAGAGAGACCCCCCAACATCCTGTCACCCACACACACAGACACCCCCAGGAGAAAGACCCCCCAACCCACGCCCAAACCCCCCCCCAAACCCTCCCCCAACACCTTCCACCCATAAAACACCCCCAACACCCTCCACCCACACACACAGCCCCCCCCGGAGAGAGACCCCCCCAGTACACCCCTAAACCCCCCCCCCAACACCCTCCACCCACACACACAGACCCCCCGAGACAGAACCCCCAACCCACCCCCAAAACACCCCCCAAACCTCTCCCCCAACACCCTGCCACCCACACACATAGCACCCCCAGAGACAAACCCCCCAGCCCACCCCAAACCCCCTCCACCCACACAGACCCCACCAAACCCCAAAAACCTTCTAGCCACACACAGCCCCCCCAACACCCTGCACCCACACACAGACCCCACAACACCCCCAATCCTCCTCAACCCCCCCCCCCCCCACAGACCCCCCTCCCCCGGAGAGAGAGACCCCCCAACTCCCACTGACTCCCCGCAAAACACCCCACATTCTCTCATGGACCCAACCAACCCCCCCTCCCCCACCAGACCCCCCATCTCCCCCTCACAAACCCTGCCCTCAATCCATTCCCCCTCACAAATCCACCCCTCAATCCCTTCCCCCTCACCTCATAACTCCCTTTCCGTTTTTTTAAATTTAGAGTACGCAAATATTTTTCCAATCGAGGAACAATTTAGCATGTCCAATCCACCTACCCTGCACATCTTTGGGTTGTGGGGGTGAGACCCACGCAGACATGGGGAGAATGTGCAAACTCCACACGGACAGTGACCCAGAGCCCAGATCGAACCCGGGACCTCGGCAGCCCCATAACTCCCTTTCCACCAGCCCTCAGCCGCCCTCCTCAATGCTTCAACCCTTCTCCCCATCACCCCTCTCCCCATCACCCTCTCCCAACACCCCCATCCCTCTCCTCAACTCTCCTATGCCCCCCCCCAACGCCAATTCTCCCCCTCCCCAAACACTCTCCACCACCCTGGCTCTCCCTTTCCCCACCTCCGCTCTTCCCCTTCTCCCCACCTCCACTCTCCCCACTCCCCTTCACTACCCTCACCTCCCCAAACCCTTTCCTCACCTCTCACTCCCTTCCCTTCCCCCACTCCCGTACCCCCACCTCCCCTCACCCGACCCCCACTCTCCTTTCCCCACTCCACTTCTCCCACTTCCCTTCCCCTCCCCATTTCTAGATCCCCCCTTTCCGCCCCTCCTTTTCCCTCTCCCTCTCCCCCTTCCCCGTCCTCCTCTCCCAGGCCCTCCCATCTCCTATCTGCCTCCTTCTCCCTCCTCCCCACAGACTGGTTAAAGGCAATATCTAAATGCAAATTCTTTCTTTGAAGTGCAGTTGAATCAGAAATCAGTGAATGACTCTGTTCGGGGTGATGTTGGCAGACACTTTCAGTTGAAGATGCATTGTAAAATAATATAAGTGGTACATAGGGACAGTGTGGCTCTGAGGCAGAGCAGACAGGGAGAAGTTGCTGAACACAGTGGGTCTGGTGACCTGAAGTGCATATGTTTCAATGCAAGAAGTATTACGGGTAGGCAGATGAACTTAGAGCTTGGATTAGTACTTGGAACTATGATGTTGTTGCCATTACAGAGACCTGGTTGAGGGAACATAGAACATAGAAAATACAGCACAGACAGGCCCTTCGGCCCACGATGTTGTGCCGAACCTTTGTCCTAGATTAATCATAGATTATCATTGAATTTACAGTGCAGAAGGAGGCCATTCGGCCCCTTGAGTCTGCACCGGCTCTTGGAAAGAGCACCCTACCCAAACTCAACACCTCCACCCAACACCAAGGGCAATTTGGACATTAAGGGCAATTTATCATTGGCCAATTCACCTAACCCGCACATCTTTGGACTGTGGGAGGAAACCGGAGCACCCGGAGGAAACCCACGCAGACACGGGGAGGACGTGCAGACTCCGCACAGACAATGACCCAAGCCGGAATCGAACCTGGGACCATGGAGCTGTGAAGCAATTGTGCTATGCACAATGCTACCGTGCTGCCCTTAAGAACAAATAAATCTACACTATATCATTTTACCGTAATCCATGTACCTATCCAATAGCTGCTTGAAGGTCCCTAATGTTTCCGACTCAACTACTTCCACAGGCAGTGCATTCCATGCCCCCACTACTCTCTGGGTAAAGAACCTACCTCTGATATCCCTCCTATATCTTCCACCTTTCACCTTAAATTTATGTCCCCTTGTAATGGTGTGTTCCACCCGGGGAAAAAGTCTCTGACTGTCTACTCTATCTATTCCCCTGATCATCTTATAAAAGGGCAGGATTGGCAGCTAAACGTTCCAGGATTTAGATGTTTCAGGCGGGATAGAGGGGGATGTAAAAGGGGTGGCGGAGTTGCGCTACTGGTTAGGGAGGATATCACAGCTGTACTACGGGAGGGCACCTCAGAGGACAGTGAGGCTATATGGGTAGAGATCAGGAATAAGAAGGGTGCAGTCACAATGTTGGGGGTTTACTACAGGCCTCCCAACAGCCAGCGGGAAATAGAGGAGCAGATTGGTAGACAGATTTTGGAAAAGAGTAAAAACAACAGGGTTGTGGTGATGGGAGACTTCAACTTCCCCAACATTGACTGGGACTCACTTAGTGCCAGGGGCTTAGACGGGGCAGAGTTTATAAGGAGCATCCAGGAGGGCTTCTTAAAACAATATGTAGACAGTCCAACTAGGGAAGGGGCGGTACTGGACCTGGTATTGGGGAATGAGCCCGGCCAGGTGGTAGAAATTTCAGTAGGGGAGCATTTCGGGAACAGTGACCACAATTCAGTAAGTTTTAAAGTGCTGGTGGACAAGGATAAGAGTGGTCTGAGGGTGAATGTGCTAAATTGGGGGAAGGCTAATTATAACAATATTAGGCGGGAACTGAAGAACCTAGATTGGGGGCGGATGTTTGAGGGCAAATCAACATCTGACATGTGGGAGGCTTTCAAGTGTCAGTTGAAAGGAATTCAGGACCGGCATGTTCCTGTGAGGAAGAAGGATAAATAACGCAATTTTCGGGAACCTTGGATAACGAGAGATATTGTAGGCCTCGTCAAAAAGAAAAAGGAGGCATTTGTCAGGGCTAAAAGGCTGGGAACAGACAAAGCCTGTGTGGAATATAAGGAAAGTAGGAAGGAACTTAAGCAAGGAGTCAGGAGGGCTAGAAGGGGTCACGAAACGTCATTGGCAAATAGGGTTAAGGAAAATCCCAAGGCTTTTTACACGTACATAAAAAGCAAGAGGGTAGCCAGGGAAAGGGTTGGCCCACTGAAGGATAGGGAAGGGAATCTATGTGTGGAGCCAGAGGAAATGGGCGAGGTACTAAATGAATACTTTGCATCAGTATTCATCAAAGAGAAGGAATTGGTAGATGTTGAGTCTGGAGAAGGGTGTGTAGATAGCCTGGGTCACATTGAGATCCAAAAAGACGAGGTGTTGGGCGTCTTAAAAAATATTAAGGTAGATAAGTCCCCAGGGCCTGATGGGATCTACCCCAGAATACTGAAGGAGGCTGGAGAGGAAATTGCTGAGGCCTTGACAGAAATCTTTGGATCCTCACTGTCTTCAGGTGATGTCCCAGAGGACTGGAGAACAGCCAATGTTGTTCCTCTGTTTAAGAAGGGTAGCAAGGATAATCCAGGGAACTACAGGCCGGTGAGCCTTACTTCAGTGGTAGGGAAATTACTGGAGAGAATTCTTCAAGACAGGATCTACTCCCATTTCAAAGCAAATGGAAGTATTAGTGAGAGGCAGCATGGTTTTGTGAAGGGGAGGTCGTGTCTCACTAACTTGATAGAGTTTTTCGAGGAGGTCACAAAGATGATTGATGCAGCTAGGGCAGTGGATGTTGTCTATATGGACTTCAGTAAGGCCTTTGACAAGGTCCCTCATGGTAGACTAGTACAAAAGGTGAAGTCACACAGGATCAGGGGTGAGCTGGCAAGGTGGATACAGAACTGGCTAGGTCATAGAAGGCAGAGAGTAGCAATGGAAGGATGCTTTTCTAATTGGAGGGCTGTGACCAGTGGTGTTCCGCAGGGATCAGTGCTGGGACCTTTGCTGTTTGTAGTATATATAAATGATTTGGAGGAAAATGTAACTGGTCTGATTAGTAAGTTTGCAGACGACACTAAGGTTAGTGGAATTGCGGATAGCGATGAGGACTGTCAGAGGATACAGCAGGATTTAGATTGTTTGGAGACTTGGGCGGAGAGATGGCAGATGGAGTTTAATCCGGACAACTGTGAGGTAATGCATTTTGGAAGGTCTAATGCAGGTAGGGAATATACAGTGAATGGTAGAACCCTCAAGAGTATTGAAAGTCAGAGAGATCTAGGAGTACAGGTCCACAGGTCACTGAAAGGGGCAACACAGGTGGAGAAGGTAGTCAAGAAGGCCTACGGCATGCTTGCCTTCATTGGCCGGGGCATTGAGTATAAGAATTGGCAAGTCATGTTGCAGCTGTATAGAACCTTAGTTAGGCCAACTTGGAGTATAGTGTTCAATTCTGGTCGCCACACTACCAGAAGGATGTGGAGGCTTTAGAGAGGGTGCAGAAGAGATTTACCAGAATGTGGCCTGGTATGGAGGGCATTAGCTATGAGGAGCGGTTGAATAAACTCGGTTTGTTCTCACTGAAACGACGGAGGTTGAGGGGCGACCTGATAGAGGTCTACAAAATTATGAGGGGCATAGACAGAGTGGATAGTCAGAGGCTTTTCCCCAGGGTAGAGGGGTCAATTACTAGGGGGCATAGGTTTAAGGTGCGAGGGGCAAGGTTTCGAGTAGATGTACGAGGCAAGTTTTTTACACAGAGGGTAGTGGGTGCCTGGAACTCGCTACCGGAGGAGGTGGGGGAAGCAGGGACGATAGTGACATTTAAGGGGCATCTTGACAAACACATGAATAGGATGGGAATAGAGGGATACGGACCCAGGAAGTGTAGAAGATTGTAGTTTAGTCGGGCAGCATGGTCGGCACGGGCTTGGAGGGCCGAAGGGCCTGTTCCTGTGCTGTACATTTCTTTGTTCTTTGTTCTCCTGGGCTTTCCTGAGCAGATAAACTTCAATATTCAAAGTTTGCATTGTTAAGTTTTAATATTTTATTATCTGTTCTGAGGCAAGGGGAACACAACAGTAAGTCTTTAAAACTGGGAACATCAAGTATATAAAGTGATTCCAATCAGTGGCCTTCTCATCTGAAACACAACAGCCCCTCAGACTAAATGACACTGTCATTCAGACATTTTTAATAAGAATTCTTGGGCTTTAAGATATTCAAAATCATTTATCGTGAGTTGCTGAGTTAAACCTGTCATAGACCATTAGACATAGGGGCAGAATTAGGCCATTCGGCCCATCGAGTCTGCTCCGCCATTCAATCATGGCGGATATTTTCTCATCCCCATTCTCCTGCCTTCTCCCTATAACCCCTGATCCCCTCATTAATCAAGAACCTATCTAACTCTGTCTTAAAGACACTCAGTGATTTGGCCTCCACAGCCTTCTGCTGCTAAAAAATAAAGATCTCAAATATAATTACACTGTTTATTATGCAAATATTAGTTTTTTTTTACTAACTGCTTCTCACACATAGTTGGGTGTTCCACGGCCATTGGCTATTTATATCAGTACTGCCCAGAGTAAGACTAACAAAACGTCAGGTTTGGAATCCAGCAGAAGAAACTTTTAAAGTTATATTTTCCGCTGAATTAGGTCAGCAAAATAGTTCTGTGAGTCTGAAATTAGATTCTAGTGCCCCGATTTCAATACATGTACACGTTACCCCACTGTATGGGCAATTCTGCACCGAATACAACATCCTTCTTCCCGACACCAGGTAACAACTACAGTAAATTATAAAAGAAACTTACAGTTGTCAAGAAAAATAATTCTCCTCACCCCTGCCTAAAAGGGCAACCCTAATTTTAAAACAGTGCCCCCTCATTCTCACCCACAAGAGGAAACATCCTTCCCACGTCCACCTTGTCTTCTTAGGCCGTCCCACAGGGTCAAGGATGATTTCCTTTCACTCCAGGGAAGGGGGGGGGGGGGGGCGGTGGCCCACTCCAGGGAAGAGGGGGCGGGGGGGTCCTGCGGTGACTGAATAGGCCAATCCTGGAGCCGCAGACCCTGCCACAGGTAGGGAAGGTAGTGAGCAATTGTGCGTGATCTTTCCGCTGCTTACGTTTGTCCTCCACAAGCTCCACTCGGTGATGCTCAAGGTGGTCGGGCCTTCGTGGATGCTCCTTCCTCAGATTGTGCTTTTTGGAGCAACCCCACATGTTGATGGGGATGTTGCATTTATTTAGGGAATCTTTTAGATTTGGAGCATTTCCTCTGCCCCCTAGTGATGGCCATTGCGGAGCTCGGAGTAGAGCTCTAGATTAGGGAGTCTTGTGTCGGGCATGCGGACAATGTGACCCGCCCATCGCAGTTGGTCAAGTGTGACCAGTGCCTCGATACTGGGGATATTGGCCTGGGGGAGGACGGTCACATTGGTACACCGGTCCTCCCAGTGGATTTGCAGGATTTTGCGGAGGCAGCGTTGTGATATCTCTTCAGGGATTTGAAGTGACTGCTGAACATTGTCCATGTTCCTGATCCAGGAGGGCTGGGACCATGGCTGCCCTGTGCACCATGACCTTGGTGCTGGATTTGAGATCTCGGTCTTCAAATTCTCTGTTCCTCAGGCGACCAAAGGTTTGGCTGCACATTGGAGTCGACGTTGGATTTAATCATCAATGTCTGATCACGGCAAGACGAGGCTCTCGACCTATGGGAAATGACTCACGTTGACCAGGGGCTTGCCATGGACCTTAATGGTCGGGGGGGGGGGGGGGGCAGTGTTGTGCAGCAAGAGGGGGCTGGTAGAGGACCTTTGCTTTCCAGATGTTTAGTTTGAGGTGCATTCTCTCAAACCCCTCAGTGATTGCCCTGACGATGATTTGTAGCTCTGCCTCTGAATCTGTGCTCACACAGGTGTCATCTGCATACTGCAGCTCAATGACAAAAGTTGTGGTGGGCTTGGTTCTGGCCTGGAGGCGTCGGAGGTTGAACAGTTTCCCGCTTGTCCGGCAGGTTAGCTCCACCCCAGCGGGGAGTTTCAGAGTGACGGGGTGGAGTGTTGCAGCAAGGAAGATGGAGAAGAGCGTTGGTGCGAGGACGCAGCCCTGCTTGACCCCAGTTTGAATTCATATTGGGTCTGCGGTGGTTCCGTTGGTGAGGATCGCACCTTGCATGTCATCGTGGAGCAGGTGGAGAATGGTGGCGAATTTCTGCGGGCAGCCGAATTTGAGGAAGATGTTCCACAATCCCTCACGGTTGACAGAGTTGAAGGCCTCTGCGAGATCCAAGAAGGCCATGGTCAGAGGTTGATGCTGCTCCCTGGATTTGTCGCGCGCTGAAGATCATGTCCATCGAGCCTCTTGATGGGGGGAAGCAGCACTGAGACTCAGGAAGCTCTTCAGCCACAGGGAGGAGACAGTTGAGGAGGATTCTCGCGATGACCTTTTCCGTGGCGCAGAGTAGGGAAATCTTGTAATTTCCGCAGTCGAAGCTGTCTGCTTTCTTGAAGGTGGTCACAGTTACAGCGTCTCTGAGATCTCCCGGCTTATCCTCTTCCTTCCAGAGGTGATGAGATCATGGATTTGTGTCAGGAGTGCCTCTCCACTGCATTTTAACACTTCAGCGAGGATTCCATCTGGAGACCTTGTTTTTTAGATGGCCCTTTCGACCTCACAGCAGGTTGGGGTTGTGCTGAGATGGTGAAGGGTACTGCGTTGCGGGATGGTGTCGAGGGCACATCAAGGACTGTGCCTTGGTTGAGGAGGTCCTCGAAATGCTCTCTCCAGCAGGTGTTGACTGCCTCTCTGACTTTGATGAGCGCCTCTCTGTCTTTGGCTCTCAGTGGGGTAGGGCCCTGGATGCGCTGAGGAAGCCGTGCGTGTCATGGTTGTTGCCGAGTTGCTGAGTCTCCTCTGCTCTCCTCTCTCTTGTTGCACCTTGGCCTTCAGTTCCCTATCGGCTTGTCTTCTCGTTCCAGCTTCGGTGGAGCTGCATGTTGAGGAACGCCTCGCGGTTGCGGCCTAGAAGGTCCTGGATCACCTGTCCGTTCACGTTGAGCCAGTCTTAGTGTTTCCCGTCGAGAGACCGAGCGCCTTCTCGCAGGTGCTGAGTGTTGTGGCTTTTAGATTGGAACAGCCGCTGTGGGCTCTCCGGCTCAGGACCATTGTCATCGCCACGTTGGCTGTGAGGTGCCGACTGAGTAGGTTTTTCTTCTCGGGGTCTTTGAGTCCAGCCACATTGAGTCTCCTGTGGCAGAGTTTTTTCTGTCTCTGCTAGTTTGGGGCTTGGGCGTTGGAGGTGGCAGAATGGATCAGTGAGTGGTCAGTCCAGCGGGCACCTGCTCCGGTCACGGTGTGGGTGATGCGGACATATTTCCAGTCCCTCGCTCGAACAATGATGTTGTTTATTAGGTGCCAGCGCTTGGAATGGGGACATTGCCATGAGGTCTTGTACTTGTCTCTCTGGCGGAACAGAGTGTTTGTTATGACAAGTCATGTTCTGGGAAACCCACGCCCACTACCCTCTAAAAGGACAAGGGCAGCAGATACCTGGGAACCCCACCACCTGGAGGTTCCCCTCCAAGCCACTCACCACCCTGACTTGGAAATATATCGGCCGTTCCTTCACTGTCGCTGGGGCAAAATCCTGGAACTCCCTCTCTAACAGCACGGTAGGTGTACGTACACATGAAGAACTGCAGCGGTTCAAGAAGGCAGCTCACCCCCACCTTCTGAAGGGCAATTAGGGATGGGCAATAAATGCCCACATCTCGTAAATGAAATTTAAAAAATTTCATCAGCAGGTTGGGGTTTTAGATAATAGCAGAAGATTACAAGGAGATATTGACAGATTAGGTGAATAGGCAAAATTGTGGCAGATGAAATTCGATGTAAGCAAGTGTGAGGTTATCCGTTCTGGACCAAAAAAGGATAGAGCAGAGCACTTTCTAACTGGAAAGAGGTTGGGTACAGTGAATGTCCAAAGAGACTTGGGGGGTTCAGGTGCACAGATCCTTAAAATGCTACGAACAAGTACAGAAAATAATCAAAAAGGCTAATGGAACGTCAGCCTTTATATCCGGAGGATTGGAGTATAACCGGGGTTATGCTGCAGCTTTGCAAAACCCTGGTTACACCCCACTCAGAGTCACTGGGAGCAGTTCTGGGCACTACACCTTAGGAAGGATATTTTGGCCTTAGAGGGAGCGCAACGTAGGTTTACAATAATTATACCAGGAGAGATTATTCAAATTAGACCTGTTTTCACTAGAATTTAGAAGGTTAAGGGGAGATCTGATCAAAGTATTCAAGATATTAATAGGAAAAGACAGGGTAGAGAAAGATAAACTATTTCCACTGGTTAGAGATTCTAAAACTCGGGGGCATAGTTTAAATATTAGGGCCAGATCGTTCAGGAGAGATGTTGGGAAGAACTTCTTCACTCAAAGGGTGGTAGAGGTCTGGAACTCTCTCCCACACACAGCAGCTGAAGCTGGAACAGTTGCTAATTTTAAATCTGAGATGGATAGATTTTGGTTAAGCAAAGATATTACGGGATATGGGCAAAGACAGGTACATGGAGTTAGGTGGCACAGCAGCCATGATCCCGTTGAATGGCAGGACAGGCTCGAGGGTGTGTTCCAGGTCCCAAAATTAATTTAGGTAGGTGGGATGGGCCTGTGCGTGGGGTGGTCATTGTTTACCAATGACCACACGGTCCCAGCGGAGTGTGGTCTTGGCCCAGTGGCATGGAAATCTAAGATGACTGGAGAGGAACTCTGCTGGAGGATGTGGAGTAACAAACACTCGTCATCCACCAGCCATCGTCCTGCCTGACAGTGATACCATTTTTGAAGTGTAGCACGGTTGCTTCACAGCTCCAGGGTTCCAGATTCGATTCCCGGCTTGGGTCATTGTCCGTGCGGAGTCTGCACGTTCTCCCCGTGTGTGCGTGGGTTTCCTCCGGGTGCTCCGGTTTCCTCCCACAGTCCAAAGATGTGCAGGTTAGGTGGATTGGCCACGATAAATTGCCCTTAGTGTCAATAAAAAAAGGTTAGGTGGGATTACTGGGTTACAGGAATAGGGTGGCGGTGTTGACCTTGGGTAGGGTGCTCTTTCCAAGAGCCGGTGCAGACTCGATGGACCGAATGGTCTCCTTCTGCACTGTAAATTCTATTAAACAAACCCAGTCTGTACAACCTTTCCTCATAAGTCATCCCACTCATTCCCGGGATCAGTCTAGTAAACCTCCTCGGAATCACCTCCCACGCATTTACATTCTTCCTGAAATAAGGAGACCAATATTGCACATAGTATTTGAGATGTGGTCTCAACAACGCCCTATAAATGTGAAACATAAACATCCTTACTTTTATGTTCAATTCTCCTTGTAATAAAGGATAGCATTCCATTAGCCTTCTTAATTACTTGCTTTATTTGCATGAGACACTTCTGCACTCAAAATTCGACAGTTATTCTCCACTTAAGTAACACTCTGCTTTTTTTATTTTTCCTGCCAAATTGAACAACTTTACATTTTCCCTCATTATACTCCATCTGCCAGATTTGTGTCCACTCACTCAACCTACCCATATCCATGTGCAACCTCTTTATATTCTCTTCACAGTAGACTTTCCTACCTATCTTTGTGTCGTCTACCAGGCCTTCGCTTCCCTCATCTAAGTCATTGATATAAATTGTAAAAAGGTGAGGTCCCTGCACGATTCCATCCTGCCAATCGCCCATTTATGCATACTCTCCGTGTCCTACCAACCAGCTAATCTTCTATCCAGGCTAATATTTTACCCCCTACACCATGCGCTTTTATTTTCTGCAGTAATCTTTGAGGCACATTCAAGTGTTTTTTTGGAAACCCAAGTGCAACACGTCGACAGGCTCCCCATAATCCACAGCGCACGGTCCTCCTGTAAAGACCTCAACAAATTGGTTAAACAGGATTTCCCTTTCACAACACCATGCTGACTCTTCCCAATTACCTTGACTTTATATGGTTCATTCAGTTTTGTTTCAGAGCCCCCAGGATGTTGATAATGGGGGAGGGGGGGGGGGGGGGTGTTCAGTGATGGTAATGCCATTGAATTGCAAGGAGTGATGCTTAGGTTCTCTCGTCGGAGATGGTCATTCCCTGGCATTTGTGTGGTGTGACTTACTTGCCATGTATAATCCCAAACCTGAATGTTGTCCAGATCTTGCTACATATTGACATGGACTGCTTCAGTATCTGAGGAATTAAGGAAAGTACTGTACAGGGTGGCACGGTGGTTAGCACTGCTGCCTCATGGCGCCAAGGACCCGGGTTCGATCCCGGCCCCAGGTCACTGTCCGTGTGGAGTTTGCACATTCTCCCCGTGTTTGCGTGGGTTTCACTCCCACAACCCAAAGATGTGCAGGGTAGGTGGATTGGCCACGCTAAATTGCCCCTTAATTGGAAAAAAAGAATTGGGTACTCTAAATTTATTTTAAAAAAGAATAGCACTGAACATTGTTCAATTATCAGTGGACATCCCCACTTCTTTTTTTTAATATAAATTTTGAATACCCAATTATTTATTTATTTTCCAATTAAGGGGCAATTTAGCGTGGCCAATCCACCTACCCTGCACATCTTTGGGTTGTGGGGGTGAAACCTAAGCAGACACGGGGAGAATGCGCAAACTCCACACGGACAGTGACCCAGAGCCGGGATCGAACCCGGGGCCTCAGCACCGCAGTCCCAGTGCTAACCACTGTGCCACATGCCGCCCTGAACATCCCCACTCCTGACCTTATGATGGAGGGAAGGTCATTGATGAAGCAGCTGAAGATGGTTGGGCCTACAACACTACCCTGAGGAACTCCTGCAGTGATGTCCTGGAGCTGAGGTGATCGACCTCCCAAGAACCACAACCAGCTTCTTTTGTGCCGGGTATGACTCCAACCAGCGGAGAGTTCTGTTCGCCCCCTGAGCTTGCTGACCTCCACTGCTTCTCAGTTCAGCAATTCCTCGATTTAAAAATTCCCTGTTCTCACATCCATCCATGGCCTCACTCCTCCCTATCTCTGTAATCTCCTCCAGACCCACAATCCTTCATAATCTCTGCGCTCCTCTAATTCTGGAGACTTGAACACCCCCAATTTTACTGTATCACAGACATTTCCTTTTTTTTTTAAATTTAGAGTATCCAATTATTTTTTTCCAATTAAGGGGCAATTTAGCGTGGCCAATCCACCTACCCTGCACATCTTTGGGGGTGGGGTGAGACCCACGCAGACATGGGGAGAATGTGCAAACTCCACACAGACAGTGACCTGGGGCCGGGATCGAACCTGGCACCGTGAGGCAGCAGTGCTAACCACTGCAACGCCTTGCTGCCACACAGACATTTCATTTTGATCTTTTTCCAACTTTCTCCCCTTTTCTTTGCTAAAACCGTATTGCATTTCCAACCCTCCCAGCTCTTTTTTTAAAAAACATTTTTATTAGAGGTTTTTTCTTTTAAAGCATAACAAAAATGAACATAAACAAATCTGTACACACCAGTCACAGTTTACAATTTACAAAAGCTCCGCATTGAATTAGCCTCCTGACCCCTCCCCTTCCTGCTATCTGGTGAGTTTTCGTTATTCGCTGGTTCAACAGTCCTGACCATACTGGGGTAGTGTAACGATACATATATTACACCACAAAGAACAAAGAAATGTACAGCACAGGAACAGGCCCTTTGGCCCTCCAAGCCTGCGCTGACCATGCTGCCCGTCTAAACTACAATCTTCTACACTTCCGGGGTCCGTATCCCTCTATTCCCATCCATTTCATGTATTTGTCAAGATGCCCCTTAAATGTCACTATCGTCCCTACTTCCACCACCTCCTCCGGCAGCGAGTTCCAGCCACCCACTACCCTCTGTGTAAAAAAACTCACCACGGTGGGTTGTTCTTATGTATTTGTCTGTATTTGGTGTGATCGGCTTATGTGCCTCCCTCTTCCCTCCTCCCTCCCCCTCTCCCTTTTTGTTGGTGTCTGTGGTCCCTCTGAGAGTTCCCCCCTCCCCCTCCCCTCGCTCTATTGGCTGTTGGTTACAATCAGGTCCTGGAGCAAGTTGGTGAATGGCCTCCACGTCTTGTGGAAGCTCTCCTCTGACCCTGATCTTTTCCAGGTGGAGAAATTCCGACAAGTCTGCCAGCCAGTCTGCAGCTGTCGATCGCCAGCCGAGCAGGATTCAACGGCGGGTGATTAGGTAAGCAAATGCAAGGGCGTCGGCCTCCTCCCCATGAATAGTTCTGGCTGGTCTGAAACCAGAAGACTGCCACTCTCGGGCACGGCTCCATCCTCACCCTCTCAACCTTGGACATTGCCTCAAAGAAGACTGTTCAGAACCCAACAAGCCTGGGGCAAGACCAGAGCATGTGGGTGTGGTTGGCCGGGCCTCCCTGGCACAGCTCACATATGTCCGCCACCTCCGGGAAGAACCTGCTCATTTAGGTAACTTCCCGGTTCTGATGTAAGATCACAAACCTGAAACATTAACTCTGTTCCTCTCTCCACAGCTGCTGCCAAACCTGATGAGTGTTTCCAGAATATCCTGCTTTTGGGCAAATGTATTTTCCCAGTTTATCAAATTGTCGGACAGGCCAGGTGCTCTTTTCAGGGGTACACTCAAACTAAGGAACAGCCCAGTCTATGAAACAAGCTGGTAGCTGTCTACACTGACAGTGTTAGTTACTCATCGAAGAGGGGCCGTTAGCACCACCTACTGGCTAAAGGATCACTTCCAGTCAAGCAGAGGACAGGGACTTGCAAAACAATGCTCCTGGGTGGAAATCTCACATGAGCAGGGTGCGCCATCTGGAAAATGCGGTGGCTACAATCCATTCCATCCACGGCAGCAGGAACGAGAGAGGGCTGGAGCTTCTCGAGGGAGAGGCAATGAAGGGGAGGAGCAAGGGGGCAGAGAGTGAGAACTGTTTTTGGAGGGATGAAGAAAGGAAGAACTTGATTGGAGCTGAAGTAAATAAAATATTGAGTTGATGTATTGGGCATGAAGAGAATTTGAATATGAAATAGTGTGGGGTTGGACAGGGTTCTGTGTGAAACGGAGGGAGTTGGATGGGGTACAGTTTGCGTGAAGGGATGAGGAGTTGGATGGGTACAGCAGAAGCAGCGATAGACAGAGCTAAGCGATCCCACAAGCAACAGATCGGATCTACGCTCTGCAGACTTCCTACATCCAGTCGTGCAATGGCGATAGACAATTAAACACACTGGAGAAAGAAGCTCCATAAATATCCCCATCCTTAATGATGGGAATCCAGCACATCAGTGAAAAAGTCAAGGTTGAAGCATTTGCAACAATCTTCAGTTAAAGTGCCAGATAGATGATCCATCTCCGTTTCCTCCGGACCTTCTCAGCACGAATCCTCACACTCCAGATTCCAATCTTCAGCAAATTCAATTCACCTCGAGTGATATCACGAAACGGCTAAACACACTGGATACTGTCACGACCCCTGGGCCAGTGCACGGTCAATGGGTCAGTTCCAGCCCCACTTGACCCAGAGTCTCAACACAAGTGAAATTAGATGTTATTATAAAATATCCGAGGACTTTGAGCCAAAAAAGTTGCAGTCACCTGGTTTGTAAATTTTTAAAAAATAACCTTTTATTATTCAACAATAATATCATTAAACTTTTCATTCTTGGTTTTTGTTAATGAATTCAAATTTCACCATCTGCTGTGGTGGGATTTGAACGCAAACCTGCTGAGCATTACCCTGGATTTGTGGCGAAATGCCGCTACACACTGCATCCACTTGCAGCTCTGCTCCAGGTTTTGCTGCTCCACTCTGGGTTTTTCTGCTCCATTCCAGATCTTGTGGCTCCACTTGGATTTCACGGCTCCAGTCCAGGTTCTCTTGCTCCAGTCTGGGTCTCACGATTCCACTCTGGGTTTGCATGCTCCAGTCTGGGCCTTGTTGCTCCAAACCGAGTTTCGCAGCTCTGCTCCGGGGCCTGCGGCTCAAGTTTCGATCTTGCGGCCCGCTCCAGGTATTGCGGCCCCGCTCTGGGTCTTATTGCTCCAGTCGGGCCCTGCGGCTCCAATCCGGGTCTTGCGGCTCCAATCCGGGTCTTGCCGCTCCAGTCCAGAGTTTGCTGATCCAGTCCGGGTCTTCCAGATATTTATTATTGTCACAAGTAGGTTTACATTAACACTGCAATGAAATTTCTGTGAAAATCCCCTAGTCTCCACATTCCGGCGCCTGTTCGGGTACACCGAGGGAGAATTCAGAATGTCCAATTCACCTAACAGGACATCTTTGGACTGTGGGAGGAAACTGGAGCACCCGGAGGAAACCCACCCAGACACTGGGAGAACGTGCAGACTGCACACAGGCAGTGACCCAAGCCGGGAATCGAACCTGGAACCTGGTGCTGTGGAACAACAGTGCTAACCACTGTACTACCGAGCCACCAGGTCTTCTTACAGTCCGGGTTCTGCTGTTCCAGTCCGGGTCTTCTGGCTCCAGTCCAGGATTTGTTGATCCAGTCCAAGTCTTTCAGGTCTTGCGGCTCCAGCTCTTGTGGCTCTGGTCCAGGTCTTGCCGCTCCAGTCCGGGTCTTGCTGCTCCAGTCCAGAATTTGCTGATCCAGTCCGGGTCTTCCAGATATTTATTATTGTCACAAGTAGGTTTACATTAACACTGCAATGACATTTCTGTGAAAATCCCCTAGTCTCCACATTCGGGCGCCTGTTCGGGTACATGGAGGGAGAATTCAGAATGTCCAATTCACCAAACAGAACATCTTTGGACTGTGGGAGGAGGTCGGCAGAAAGCGGGTAATTATAGGCCGGTAAGCTTAACTTCGGTAGTAGGGAAAATGCTGGAATCTATCATTAAGGAGGAAATAACGGGGCACCTGGAGGGAAATTGTCCCATTGGGCAGACGCAGCATGGGTTCACAAAGGGTAGGTCGTGTCTGACTAATTTGGTAGAATTTTTTGAGGACGTTACCAGCGCAGTAGATAACGGGGAGCCAATGGATGTGGTATATCTGGATTTCCAGAAAGCTTTTGACAAGGTGCCACACAAAAGGTTGCTGCATAAACTAAAGATGCATGGCATTGAGGGTAAAGTGGTAGCATGGGTAGAGGGTTGGTTAACTAACAGAAAGCAGAGAGTGGGGATAAATGGGTGTTTCTCTGGCTGGCAACCTGTAACTAGTGGGGTCCCTCAAGGATCAGTGTTGGGCCCGCAGTTGTTCACAATTTACATAGATGATTTGGAGTTGGGGACCAAGTGCAATGTGTCAAAGTTTGCAGACGACACTAAGATGAGTGGTAAAGCAAAAAGTGCAGAGGATACCGGAAGTCTGCAGAAGGATTTGGATAGGTTAGGTGAATGGGCTAGGGTCTGGCAGATGGAATTCAATGTTGCCAAGTGTGAGGCTATCCATTTTGGGAGGAATAACAGCAGAATGGATTATTATTTAAACGGTAAGATGTTAAAACATGCTGCTGTGCAGAGGGACCTGGGTGTGCTGGTGCACGAGTCGCAAAAAGTTGGTGTGCAGGTGCAACAGGTGATTAAGAAGGCTAATCGAGTTTTGTCTTTCATTGCTAGAGGGATGGAGTTCAAGACTAGTGAGGTTATGCTGCAATTGTATAGGGTGTTGGTGAGGCCGCATCTGGAGTAGTGTGTTCAGTTTTGGTCTCCTTACCTGAGAAAGGACATATTGGCACTGGAGGGAGTGCAGAGGAGATTCACTAGGTTGATCCCAGAGTTGAGGGGATTAGATTATGACGAGAGGTTGAGTAGACTGGGACTGTACTCATTGGATCTTATTGAGACATATAAAATTATGAAGGAAATAGATAGGATAGATGCGGGCAGGTTGTTTCCACTGGTCAGGGAAAGCAGAACTAGGAGGCATAGCCTCAAAATAAGGGGAGGTAGATTTAGGACGGAGTTTAGGAGAAACTTCTTCACCCAAAGGGTTGTGAATCTCTGGAATTCCTTGCCCAATGAAGCAGTTGAGGCTCCTTCTTTAAACGTTTTTAAGAAAAAGTTAGATGCCTTTCTAAAGAATAAAGGGATTCGGGGATATGGTGTACGGGCCGGAAAGTGGAGCTGAGTCCACAAAGATCAGCCATGATCTCATTGAATGGCGGAGCAGGCTCGAGCGGCCAGATGGCCCACTCCTGTTCCTAGTTCTTATGTTCTTATGTAAACCGGAGCACCCGGAGGAAACCCACGCAGACACGGGGAGAACGTGCAGACTCCGCACAGACAGTGACCCTAGCCGGGAATCGGACCTGATGCTGTGGAGCAACAGTGCTAACCACTGTACTATCGAACCACCAGGTCTTCTTACAGTCCGGGTTCTGTCGCTCCGGTCCGGGTCTTCTGGCTCCAGTCCAGGATTTGCTGATCCAGTCCAAGTCTTTCGGGTCTTGCGGCGCTCCGGTCCGGGTCTTGCGGCGCTCCGGTCCGGCTCTTGCGGCGCTCCGGTCCGGCTCTTGCGGCGCTCCGGTCCGGGTCTTGCGGCGCTCCGGTCCGGCTCTTGCGGCGCCCCGGTCCGGGTCTTGCGGCGCTCCGGTCCGGGTCTTGCGGCGCTCCCTTTGTCTGGGTCGGGCGGGAAGCGGAGAGGCGGCGGGCGGAGCGGGGCCGAGGCCGGGGACGTGCGGAGCCGAGGCCGGGGACGTGCGGAGCGGAGCGGGGCCGAGGCCGTGCGGAGCGGGGCCGGGGACGTGCGGAGCGGGGCCGAGGCCGGGGCGGACCGGGCGGGGATGGCGTGCTGGGGCCGCGAGCGCGGCTTCTCCGGGGACGAGCTGCTGGCGCTGCGCTTCCCGCTGCACCGGGCCTGTCGGGACGGCGACGCGGCGGCGGTGGGCTCGCTGCTGGCCGCCGCCTCCCTCAGCGACTGCCGCCTGGAGGACAACGTGTACGGCTGGAGCCCGCTGCACTGGGCCGCGCACTTCGGCAAGGTAAGGCCGGCCTCGGGCCACCTATACAATCCATAGGCACCGCCATACACTCTCATACCCCATATAGAATCTCCACAATGTGAGGTAAGGATGGCCAGCTAGCTGCGAATAACAAATACCGATAAACACATCCATATGTATAAACCATATGGATAAAACATCAATACTTTAAAATACAATGTAAACGCACTTCATTAAAATGGTATATCTGTGCACTTCCTGTCAACCTCATCCGCCCCATGTTAACTGCCTATGTAAACATGTCACGCCGCAGTTACAGCTTTCTGCCAGCAGGGGCAGCACAAACCCATTCCATCCTAAACATGGAGATGGGAGTTAACGATGGAAATTGGCCAGAGGGAGGACAGGGTATGGCTTTAACGTGAGGTCTGAGCTGTAGGCTGCACCCACCGGCCGGTAAACCCCCCCCCCCCCCCAATCCTGCTTAACCTCAACACCACCATTGACTGCACCCAGTTACCTACCTCTGCAGCGAGCCTCGTTACGTATATCTACAATATATATTACTCCGCTGGCAGGAGGGTGCAGCTACGGTGCCAGAAGTTTACAGTTTCAATTACAAATCTGAACATAGGAAGGAATTAATGACGGACAAGTTGACAGGAAGCGTCGCAGATGCAAGTTTTTAAAGACATTAAATGAATGTATTTATATATAGATCTCGACCTGCTCTGTGTAAATATTATGAATAGACTAATATAAACTGCATATGTTTATATATGACATAAGTGAGGGAGTGAAATTCAATAATCCCGACTGCGACAACCACTTACATAAAATAAAACTACAACCAAAATGTTTTGAACATTAATAAAATGAATGGTTATATAGATTTAGATTGAATTATATAAATAAAATTAAATATTTTTTAAATCCTGCATCCGCTTATATTTTAGGTCAGCTTTTCTATTACCAACTCCCCTGCCCACATTTATAATGGAAACTCCTGATGTAAACCTGTCACATTGTAATTATGTTCTCTGCCAGTGGTAGTGCTGGTTTGGGGGTAATCAGTGTGACAAGTTTACACAGGAAGTTTTCCATTGTAAATGTGGAAAGGGCGATTTCTAATGCACATATAGCAATAAAGATATAATAAGCAACTTTAAAACAGGAAGTGATTTATACCTGCCCTGCCCCCAACCCCAAATCCACTGCGCTAGAACACGACACCCTACACAAGGTCATACCATACCCATGTACAATATCACATGAGATTGGCTTCCACATCTTAACGTGTGTCTAATTTTATAAATATAAATTTAACATCAATACCTAAGACATAAAGAAAAGAGTTACACTGCCTGAAATAACCTTAATCGAATTACCAAATTGTCTGACACACAATCTGCAAGATACAATATTTGAACACAAAGCGCCGAGACCATTGGGAAATAATCTTTTCAATAACAACTGAATCAACATGAATTTTTGTTGTGAATTTGGCTCCCGAAGTCAGTAAATCACAGTGCCGGGTTTCCCCAATCCAGACGATCAGTTCCTATTACTGCCCCCTCGCAGCATTTCGACAATGGACACATCACTGGTGGGCAGCATCAAGCACTGAAAATCGCCTCCAGCAATGAGGACACCGAACTATGAGCTGTCTTGTACCTCCAGCCATCAGGACATCGAGCCACTGGCAAAATCTGGGGCGTTGATTCCCCCTCTCTGCCCACGACAGTGCTTTTCCCCCAACCTCCCAGACACGGATTTCAATCTTATGCCTGCCGTCACCCCTTTCCTCTCCCCTCAAGCCACTATGATTCTGCCTCGTTTTCCACCCGTATGCCACAGCAACCCCCGGTTCCTCCTCCCCTCCGGCTGCCACAACCCCGGGTTTCTCCCCCTCCCCAGTTGCCGTGAACCCGGGTTTCCTCCCCCTTCGATCACAGCAACCCCCGGTTCCTCCGGCCACACGACCTCAGCTCGTCCACTCACACCGCTGCAATCCCCGGTTTGTTTGCTGCGACCCCGGTTCGTCCGTTGTAACCCCCGGTTCCCCCCTCTGCTGCAATCCCCGGTTCCTCCCCTCCGTCCGCTGCAATCCCCGGTTCCTCCCCTCCGTCCGCTGTAACCCCCGGTTCCTCCCCTCCGTCAGCTGCGATCCCCGGCTCCTCCCCTCCGTCAGCTGCGATCCCCGGTTCCTCCCTTCCGTCCGTTGTAACCCCCGGTTCCTCCCCTCCGTCCGCTGTAATCCCCGGTTCCTCCCCTCCGTCCGCTGTAATCCCCGGTTCCTCCCCTCCGTCAGCTGCGATCCCCGGTTCCTCCCCTCCGTACGTTGTAACCCCGGTTCCTCCCCTCCGTCCGCTGCAATCCCCGGTTCCTCCCCTCCATCAGCTGCAATCCCCGGTTCCTCCCCTCCGTCCGCTGTAACCCCCGGTTCCTCCCCTCCGTCAGCTGCGATCCCCGGTTCCTCCCCTCCGTCCGCTGTAACCCCCGGCTCCTCCCCTCCGCTGCGATCCCCGGTTCCACCCCTCCGTCCGTTGCAATCCCCGGTTCCTCCCCTCCGTCAGCTGCGATCCCCGGCTCCTCCCCTCCGTCCGCTGTAACCCCCGGCTCCTCCCCTCCGTCAGCTGCGATCCCCGGCTCCTCCCCTCCGTCCGCTGCAATCCCCGGTTCCTCCCCCCTCACACCATCAGGAGCACTATTCCCCCCAGCCCGCCAGCCAACAGGTGCTACATTCACCCCTCTCCGACCACTAGTACCCACGTTGTCCTCACCTCTAGTCACTGGACACCCATTCTCACAACCTCCGGCGATTGGCACACATCCCTTCCCAAACTTTCAGGATCAGCACACTGGGAAAACTGCAGTCGCCTTAATGGACAATCAACAGGGACCCAGACAGCGAGTATTCTGTCAAATTTAGGGATCCTGTCACTGAACAAACTGGCACCTGCAGGGATCTGGTCACCAAACATACTGGTCAGTGAGCAAATCGTCACAACCATGGACCTGGATATTGAGGAAGCTGTCATCACCAGGGATCCGGATCCAGTCACTCAACCAACTGTCTATCTAGGGATCTGTTCATTAAGCAAACTACCACTTTTAGCGGTATGGTCAGTGAGCGAATTGCCACCTCCAGGGATCCAGTCACAGAGCAAACTGCCACCTCCAGGGATCCAGTCACAGAGCAAACTGCCACCTCCAGGGATCCAGTCACAGAGCAAACTGCCACCTCCAGGGATCCAGTCACTGAGCAAACTGCCACCTCCAGGGATCCGGTCACTGAGCGAACTTCCACCTCCAGGGATCCGGTCACTGAGCAAACTGCCATCTCCAGGGATCCGGACACTGAGCGAACTTCCACCTCCAGGATTCCAGTCACAGAGCAAACTGCCATCTCAGGGATCTGGTCACTGAGCAAACTGCCACCTCCAGGAATCCAGTCACTGAGAACCATTGTCTCTTGTGATCTGGGCAGGAATCTGGTCGGCAAATAAATTGCCATATCCAGGGATCTGGTCATTGAATTTACAGTGCATAATGAGGCCATTCAGCCCATCGAGTCTGCATCGACCCCCGGAAAGAGCACCCTACCTACGTCCACGCCTCCACCCTATCCCCGTAACCCAGTAACCCCACCCAACACTAAGGGCAATTTAGCATGGCCAATCCACCTAACCTGCACATCTTTGGACTGTGGGAGGAAACCGGAGCACCCGGAGGAAACCCACGCATACACGGGGAGGATGTGCAGACTCCGCACAGACAGTGACCCAAGCCAGGAATCCAACCTGGGACCCTGGAGCTGCGAAGCAACAGTGCTAACCATTGTGCTACCGTGCCATCCTTCTGGACAAAGGTAATCTCGGGGGTTTCAAGTCAAGGAGAAAATTGCTGCAAACTGGGATCTGGTCACTGAGCAAATTGTAATCTCCAGGGATCTGGTCATGGAGCAAACTCATCTCCAGGGATCCAGTAACTGAGCAATCTGTCATCTCCAGGGATCTGGTCACTGCAAACCGCCACTTCCATGGATCCAGTCACTGAGCAAACTGTCACCCCCTGGGATCCAGTCACCGAGAACCACTGCCACCAGGGATCCAGTCACTGAGTGAACTGTCGTCTCCTGGGATCTGGTCATGGAGCAAACCACTGCCACCAGGGATCCGTTCACGCGCCAAACAACCATCACTAGGGATCTAGTCACCAAGCAAACCAACATCACGCCTATGGTCACTATGACAACCACCATCACCAGGGATCCACCAAACGGACATCGCCAGGCATCCAGTCACTGCGCAAACTCATCACCAGGGATCCAGTCACTGCGCAAACTTGTTGCCAGGGATCCAGTCACTGAGCAAACTGCCATCTCCAGGGATCCAGTCACAGAGCAAAAGGTCACCACCAGGGATCCGGTCACTGAGCAAACTCATCACCCGGGATCCGGTCACTGAGCAAACTGCCACCTCCAGGGATCCGGTCACGGAGCAAACTGCCATCACCAGGGATCCAGTCACTGAGCAAACTGTCATCACCAGGGATCCAGTCACTGAGCAAACTGCCATCACCCGGGATCCGGTCACTGAGCAAACTGCCATCACCCGGGATCCGGTCACTGAGCAAACTGTCATTACCAGGGTTCCAGTCACTGAGCAAACTGCCAACTCCGGGGATCCAGTCACTGAGCAATCTGCCATCTCCAGGGATCCAGTCACTGAGCAAACTGCCACCTCCAGGGATCCAGTCACTGAGCAATCTGCCACCACCAGGGATCCGGTCACGGAGCAAACTGCCATCACCAGGGATCCAGTCACTGAGCAAACTGCCACCTCCAGGGATCCAGTCACTGAGCAATCTGCCACCACCAGGGATCCGGTCACGGAGCAAACTGCCATCACCAGGGATCATAGAATTCATTTCATAGAATTTACAGTGCAGAAGAAGGCCATTCGGCCCATCGAGTCTGCACCGGCTCTTGGAAAGAGCACCCTACCCAAGGTCAACACCTCCACCCTATCCCCATAACCCAGTAGCCCCACCCAACACTAAGGGCAATTTTGGACACTAAGGGCAATTTAGCATGGCCAATCCACCTAACCTGCACATCTTTGGACTGTGGGAGGAAACCGGAGCACCCGGAGGAAACCCACGTACACACGGGGAGGACGTGCAGACTCCGCACAGACAGTGACCCAAGCCGGAATCGAACTTGGGACCCTGGAGCTGTGAAGCAATTGTGCTAACCACAAGGCTACCGTGCTGCCCACTTAGATTTAGAGTACCCAATTCATTTTTTCCAATTAAGGGACAATTTAGCGTGGCCAATCCACCTACCCTGCACATCTTTGGGTTGTGGGGGCGAAACCCACGTAAACACGGGGAGAATGTGCAAACTCCACATGGACAGTGACCCAGGGCTGGGATCGAACCCGGGACCTCGGCGCCGTGAGGCTGCGGTGCTAACCACTGTGCCACCGAGCAACAGATCCGGTCACTGAGCAAACTGCCATCTCCAGGGATCCAGTCACTGAGCAAACTGCCATCTCCAGGGATCCAGTCACGGAGCAAACTTCCATCACCAGGGATCCAGTCACTGAGCAAACTGTCATCACCAGGGATCCGGTCGCTGAGCAAACTGCCATCACCAGGGATCCGGTCACTGCGCAAACTGCCACCTCCAGGGATCCAGTCACTGAGCAAACTGCCATCACCAGGGATCCGGTCACTGAGCAAACTGCCATCACCAGGGATCCGGTCACTGAGCAAACTGCCACCTCCAGGGATCCGGTCACTGAGCAAACTGCCATCACCAGGGATCCGGTCACTGAGCAAACTGTCATCACCAGGGATCCAGTCACTGAGCAAACTGCCATCACCAGGGATCCGGTCACTGAACACACTGCCACCTCCAGGGATCCGGTTACTGAGCAAACTGCCATCACCAGGGATCCGGTCACTGAGCAAACTGCCACCACCAGGGATCCAGTCACTGAGCAAACTGCCATCACCAGGGAACCGGTCACTGAGCAAACTGCCATCACCAGGGATCCGGTCACTGAGCAAACTGCCACCACCAGGGATCCAGTCACTGAGCAAACTGCAATCACCAGTGATCCAGTCACTGAGCAAACTGCCACCTCCAGGGATCCAATCACAGTGCAAACTGCCATAGCCAGGGATCCAGTCACTGAACAACCTGCCACCTCCAGGGATCCAGTCACTGAGCAAACTGTCATCACCAGTGATCCAGTCACTGAGCAAACTGCCACCTCCAGGGATCCAGTCACAGTGCAAACTGCCATCACCAGGGATCTGGTCACTGAGCAAACTGCCATCACCAGGGATCCAGTCACTGAACAAACTGCCATAACCAGGGATCCAGTCACTAAGCAAACTGTCATCACCAGGGATCCAGTCACTGAGCAAACAGCCATCAACAGGGATCCGGTCACTGAGCAAACTGCCATCACCAGGGATCCGGTCACTGAGCAAACTGCCATCACCAGGGATCCGGTCACTGAGCAAACTGCCAACTCCAGGGATCCAGTCACGGAGCAAACTGCCATCACCAGGGATCCGGTCACTGAGCAAACTGCCACCTCCAGGGATCCAGTCACAGTGCAAACTGCCATCACCAGGGATCCAGTCACAGTGCAAACTGCCATCACCAGGGATCCGGTCACTGAGCAAACTGCCACCGCCAGGGATCCAGTCACGGAGCAAACTGCCATCACCAGGGATCCCGTCACGGAGCAAACTGCCATCACCAGGGATCCAGTCACAGTGCAAACTGCCATCACCAGGGATCCAGTCACGGAGCAAACTGCCATCACCAGGGATCCAGTCATGGAGCAAACTGCCATCATCGGGGATCCAGTCTCCGAGCAAACTGCCATCACCAGGGATCCAGTCACGGAGCAAACTGCCATCACCAGGGATCCAGTCACGGAGCAAACTGCCATCACCAGGGATCCAGTCACAGTGCAAACTGTCATCACCAGGGATCCGGTCACTGAGCAAACTGCCATCACCAGGGATCCGGTCACTGAGCAAACTGCCATCACCAGGGATCCAGTCACGGAGCAAACTGCCATCACCAGGGATCCGGTCACTGAGCAAACTGCCATCACCAGGGATCCAGTCACGGAGCAAACTGCCATCACTAGGGATCCGGTCACTGAGCAAACTGCCATCACTAGGGATCCAGTCTCCGAGCAAACTGCCATCACCAGGGATCCAGTCACTGAGCAAACTGCCATCACCAGGGATCCAGTCACAGTGCAAACTGCCACCTCCAGGGATCCGGTCACTGAGCAAACTGCCATCACCAGGGATCCGGTCACGGAGCAAACTGCCATTGCCAGGGATCCAGTCACTGAGCGAACTGTCATCACCAGGGATCCGGTCACTGAACACACTGCCATCACCAGGGATCCGGTCACGGAGCAAACTGCCATTGCCAGGGATCCAGTCACTGAGCAAACTGCCATCACCAGGGATCCAGTCACTGAGCAACTGTCATCACCAGGGATCCGGTCACTGAGCAAACTGCCATCACCAGGGATCCAGTCACTGAGCAACTGCCATCACCAGGGATCCAGTCACTGAACAAACTGCCATCTCCAGGGATCCAGTCACTGAGCAAACTGTCATCACCAGGGATCCAGTCACTGAGCAAACTGCCATCTCCAGGGATCCAGTCACTGAACAAACTGCCACCTCCAGGGATCCAGTCACTGAACAAACTGCCATCTCCAGGGATCCAGTCACTGAGCAAACTGTCATCACCAGGGATCCAGTCACTGAACAAACTTCCACCTCCAGGGATCCAGTCACGGAGCGAACTTCCATCTCCAGGGATCCAGTCACTGTGCGAACTTCCACCTCCAGGGATCCAGTCACTGAGCGAACTTCCACCTCCAGGGATCCAGTCACTGAGCGAACTTCCACCTCCAGGGATCCAGTCACTGAGCGAACTTCCACCTCCAGGGATCCAGTCACTGAGCGAACTTCCACCTCCAGGGATCCAGTCACTGAGCGAACTTCCACCTCCAGGGATCCAGTCACTGAGCGAACTTCCACCTCCAGGGATCCAGTCACTGAGCGAACTTCCACCTCCAGGGATCCAGTCACTGAGCGAACTTCCACCTCCAGGGATCCAGTCACTGAGCGAACTTCCACCTCCAGGGATCCAGTCACTGAGCGAACTTCCACCTCCAGGGATCCAGTCACTGAGCGAACTTCCACCTCCAGGGATCCAGTCACTGAGCGAACTTCCACCTCCACAAATCCAGTCACTGAGCGATCTTCCACCTCCAGGGATCCAGTCACGGAGCAAACTGTCATCACCAGGGACCCAGTCACGGTGCAAACTTCCACCTCCACGAATCCAGTCACTGAGCGAACTTCCACCTCCAGGGATCCAGTCACGGAGCAAACTGCCATCACCAGGGATCTGGAATGAACACTGCCTTATCAATGAAGCTCTTTATGACTTAAGGGAGGGTTTTACCTTTGGCACTTTGCAGATAGACTCTGGGAATAGACAGCTGCACAAGCAGAGAGTGGTCAGCACATTGAGCTGAGCGGACATACACATCAGACAGAATTCCTCCGCACAGCACGCATACAACCTGCACAAACGTGCTAAAGTCACCTAGTCTGAAATTTCCACGCGCTCCCTGGCCTATGAGCCACTCACCCTTGAAGGAAACACTGAGGATGTTACACGCTGACATGGCGTCTCGTGGTCTGGTGGATGACGCCCCAGTGAAAAGGTTCATTTTGCTTGCTTCCTGCTTAAAACAAGCACAAGCGTTTGGATTGCAGCAGAGTCTGAATGTGTTGTAAATTCACTGAGGGACTTATCCAACAGAGTAGCTGAGGAGCCATGTCAGTCCCAGTATCTGCACGTTCTCACTTCACACCTATTTTTAAAGGTGTTTGTGCTGTCTGCTCTGCAGCCCCCCAGACCTCTGCAATGTTGCCCTGATGCAATGGTTGCTTCTGAGTTTACTGAGAAGATTGTGCAGGAAAAGCGATGTTAGAATCACACAAATTAAGCACACTCCTGCCTAGTTTACACATTACTGTCAATGAGGTTGGGAGGAATGCCTCCAAACTGACGAGACTCTGTATTAAGTGCTGCCCTTCCTAATTCACTTTGTTCCTGTATATTGTTTTAGGTACGCTCTAACCTTCTCTTTGTACAAATTGTTGTGAAGATTATTAGGTACTGGATCGCAGTGCTTGCAAGTACAGGTTGATTGGTTGATTACAGCTTTGAAATTTCATTGATACGCTGCGAGGCGGGCCATCAGAAGCACTGGAGCATTCATTCTCTGCTGCTGGCCAGCTCCAAGACAACCGTTTGTACAGAGGTAACATCCATTTAAAGATAGCAACCGCAAGGAAAGGAAAGGGAACAATGTTTTCACCCAGTACGTTCAAAACAAAAAGCCTTGTATTTTACACTGAGCGTAAGAAATAGCTAAGTTAATACTGTGGTGTTTGTACAAAGCTATGGTACATTTCTGGGCACCGTTTAGAAGAATGAGGTGAACCCAATGGGAAAGCTGCATCAGACAGTCACTGGGGTCATCCACAGGGATGAGAGGGCTGAGTTCACCAACTCAAACTGACAACTTTCTTTGCTCTGGCTGAGATGGTTAAGGAATGTCTTAAAGAAGGTTTTCAAAGATACAGAAAGGCAAATATTGATTAATTCTTGGTAAGACAAGAACAATAGAGCGCAGACTTACCACCAAGGGAACTTTAAGGGAGTGTGTAGAATGTGGAATTCTCCTTGCCAGGCAGCAGGATTAATTTTAAAGGGAATTTGAGTTTCTTGGGGATGTCTTATGTGTAGGGCGTGAACTGGAAACTAGGACTAGGAATAAACAGGCTAAGGGGGTACAATAAACCAAATGGCTGGCTCCACATTGGAACAATCTGATTTTATTTAAGAATTTGTTCTGCCAAGCTGACAATTGAACTCTCCTCATGCAGTGATTTGTGTCTTTAGAGAAAGCTTATTTTCCTCTCCATTCCTGACAAATGATCATTGCACAATGACCTGCCATATTGTCCATGAACAGACTTTAACAAATGAACTGTTCCAGTGTTAATGGTGCTGTGCCATGGCACCTCTTGTGTTTCTGATGGAGTCCTTTTGGTATTCTCCTGTCCCTGACAATTAAATAACAAAAGCCTGGTACAAACAGGGTAATTACTTCTAAATACTCCCAAATGGTAGTTTCTGATATTTGCTGCAAATTACTATTGAGCCCTGCAGCCTGACATTGTGTAAAGAATATACCATGGCCTCCCTTTCCACTCTCCATACAGATGCAGCAAAAGCTTGGCTGGACCCACCCCCAAAAAAGGGAAGTCGGTTCATATTTTCCAGACTGCAATCAGTGGATATTAGTCGGGGACAATAAGGATATCATGGGATATGGAGCTAAGGTGGCAAAATGAGGTTGACAGGACCGATCAACCATCAACTGATTAGATGGAGGACCAGGTTGTATGGCTTCCTCTTGTGGCTGTTTGCTGTGGGTTGGCAGGGAAATGGTGGATAGAATGGAAATTGAGAGTATAAGCACTTGTGCACAAGCACAGTGCACGAATAAGGGACTGCACAGAGTGTACAGGACTGACAATTTTCATTGCGGAAGTGTTCAGGACACATTGGTTTCTTTGTGCACAAGTAAGGCACCGACTAGTTTCACTGCGTGTGTAAGGGACTGACTAGTTTCACTGTGCACCTGTTGGGGACTGACTAGTTTCACTGTGCATCTGTTGGGGACTGACTAGTTTCACTGCACGTGTACGGGACTGACTAGTTTCACTGTGCGTGTGTACAAGACTGACTAGTTTCATTGTGTGTGTACGGGACTGACTTTCCCTGTGCGCGTGTCCGGGACTGACTAGTTTCACTGCGCGTGTTCGGGACTGACTAGTTTCACTGCGCGTGTCCGGGGCTGACTAATTTCACTGCGCGTGTCCGGGACTGACTAGTTTCACTGCGCGTGTCCGGGACTGACTAGTTTCACTGCGCGTGTCCGGGACTGACTAGTTTCACTGCGCGTGTCCGGGACTGACTAGTTTCACTGCGCGTGTCCGGGACTGACTAGTTTCACTGCGCGTGTCCGGGACTGACTAGTTTCACTGCGCGTGTCCGGGACTGACTAGTTTCACTGCGCGTGTCCGGGACTGACTAGTTTCACTGCGCGTGTCCGGGACTGACTAGTTTCACTGCGCGTGTCCGGGACTGACTAGTTTCACTGCGCGTGTCCGGGACTGACTAGTTTCACTGCGCGTGTCCGGGACTGACTAGTTTCACTGCGCGTGTCCGGGACTGACTAGTTTCACTGCGCGTGTCCGGGACTGACTAGTTTCACTGCGCGTGTCCGGGACTGACTAGTTTCACTGCGCGTGTCCGGGACTGACTAGTTTCACTGCGCGTGTCCGGGACTGACTAGTTTCACTGCGCGTGTCCGGGACTGACTAGTTTCACTGCGCGTGTCCGGGACTGACTAGTTTCACTGCGCGTGTCCGGGACTGACTAGTTTCACTGCGCGTGTCCGGGACTGACTAGTTTCACTGCGCGTGTCCGGGACTGACTAGTTTCACTGCGCGTGTCCGGGACTGACTAGTTTCACTGCGCGTGTCCGGGACTGACTAGTTTCACTGCGCGTGTCCGGGACTGACTAGTTTCACTGCGCGTGTCCGGGACTGACTAGTTTCACTGCGCGTGTCCGGGACTGACTAGTTTCATTGTGCGCATGTACGGGACTAACTAGTTTCACTGTGTACCTGTACAAGACTGACTAGTTTCACTGTGCACCTATACGGGACTGACGAGTTTCACTGTGCGCGTGTACAGGACTGACTAGTTTCACTGTGCGCGTGTACGGGACTGACTAGTTTCACTGTGCGCGTGTACGGGACTGACTAGTTTCACTGTGCGCGTGTACGGGACTGACTAGTTTCACTGCGCGTGTCCGGGACTGACCAGTTTCACTGTGCGTGTACGGGACTGACTAGTTTCACTGTGTACCTGTACAAGACTGACTAGTTTCACTGTGCGCGTGTACCGGACTGACTAGTTTCACTGTGCGTGTACGGGACTGACTAGTTTCACTGTGTACCTGTACAAGACTGACTAGTTTCACTGTGCACCTATACGAGACTGACTAGTTTCACTGTGCGCGAGTACCGCACTGACATGTTTCACTGTGCGCGTGTACGGGACTGACTATTTTCACTGTGCGTGTGTAGGGGACGACTAGTTTTGCTGCGCTTATAGGCGACTGTTGGTCAGTCTTTGGAGCCCAGGTTAAATTTCTCAATATTTATTCGCACCTAAATAACCACCTTCAGTCTCTCAAGATGGTTGGATTGTGTCTGTCTGCAGATGGTTATTAAAAGGCAGGAATTTGTTGTGGAAGTGCCTGCTCCTTTAGTTACTTTGGTTAGATTTTCAACATAAACTCTTTTTGCTTCATTTAAACTGTTGTATGAAAGACCCGGTGGATTTGTGTCAATGCAGATAATGGAGGCTCGGTTTATTTGTGTTGAGAACTGGTTCCTGGAGGTGAGATCATCATCTCTGAATTTTTCAACTCAGCTTGTCTTTTGTCAGCTATTTTTTTAACTGTGATTATCCTTTAAGTACTGTGCAAAATGCAGAATCAGGAAGGTCAGCACAGCCACTGCCTAAAATTAATGCATTGCAATCCGCTATTCCTTCAGATTCTTCTGCAATATCTGCTTGCCTCACTCTCTCCCCAAATATTCCATTGTGTTCCGCCCTGGGTCTAGATTGAGGCATGATGTGGGTTCAGTTTACCTGCTCCTTGAGAACCTTCAATTCACCAGTGGTCTGCCCGAATCCGTTCATGTCCCAGTCCCTGGTTCTTTGTACTCTTCATTGCTGAGAAGCAAATTGTCTTTTCTCTGCCAAGTCTCCAACACCTGAATGTCTTTCTCTGACGGTGAGCAGGAGTGTGTACCAGGTTCTGGATGTGGTGGTCCCTGTGCCAGTACAGACTCTCCTCCAGGATTTGTGCTTGTTTCCTCCAGCTACTCCTCCCTGGGTCCAGTTAACGTCTTGTGCTGTTGCCACGCACTAGTTGGTTCTTTCCAGCAATCTGTCAGGTGTTAAGACTCCCACCTGTAGCTTGCGCCTTCAGTCAAATTTTCTGACCCCACATGCCGCTATTTGCCATTCTTCTGCCCAGCTGGCACCACCAGAAACACTGCTCATCCATCTCATTCCTCATTATGGGATCTTGCTGGGCAAAATATTGGCCGTCACTGCACCTGGACAAGTAGCAAACTGGATGTGATGTACTTTGGGAAGCCATATAATGAATCTTTGTTCTTCTTTCAGTTGACCTGTCTTCAGCCAGTTATATGAAATTGTGTTATGCCAGGTTGATCCAGTGAGCAGGCTGCAGTGTTTTGAGCAAGCAGGATTATAAGCTGTTTACTGTTGGGGTGAGGGTTTGTATCAGATTGCTGTAGCAGTTGTTTTCAATTGAAGATGCCAAAGGCACTGGAAATGTACTGCCAAGAGCAGTCAGCAGAATTATTTTTAAGTTATGAGGACATGAATATATAAATATATGTGCCAGATTGTTACAAAACATCTGCAGTAACAGTCTGAATTGAACTTTGAAGAACATTCGACAGATCCCTTCTGAAAGCCACTGACCATTATTTATGGTAAGCACAGATATTTCTGATGGTTTCCAAGTTATTTCAAAATGTTTCAGTGAATTTACTTCTGTTAATGTTCCTTCATAACCTTTGAGGTTTGTCAGGCCATTTAAGGACCCATACAATGGAAATAATTACGGTGCTTTCTGTCTGAGTAAACATTAAGGCAACAGAAATGAAAATGAGCAAAGACTATGAATCACCAATTAATTAGAAAGAGCTGCATCGCTTAATTAAATCAATTCATTTTGTGATTTAATTGGCAGTAGCTCTTTGTGGCAAAAATCAGGTGTATTTTTGTATAACGCACGTAGTGGTTTCTCCCCTGGTACCCACGGGGTTAAAAAGCAGATTCACTCACAGAACATGGCCCAGTTTGTTTCAATGCGAGGGGTCCAGAGTTTGCGTGGTGTGGGAAAGCACTTTATTCAAACACAAACCTGTGCCATTTATTTGTTTGCTGCTGGATATTGGTGATGCTGCCACGACTGTGTTTGCTGACTTGTTGGGTGCTGGTGAACGTGATGAGATCCTGTGCAGATAGGGTTGAGTTTGGGGATTACAAGATAATAGTCCAATGACAAAAAAGAATATCACATGGAATTTACAGCACAGAAACAGACCATTTTCCCCAAATCAAAATGATTTGTGACTTGGGAGGGGAATTTGCAAGTTATTGTGTTTCATAGGATTGGTATATTTATTGGTAATAGAGGCTGTAGTAGACATGTTGCTGCAGAATATCTTTTGGGTTATATGCACTGTAACCGTAACATACTAATACCCTAGTTTAAACCAGTGGTCGTGGATAGGGAGTCCCGTAATAGGGGCTTTGTCCTGGGCTTCTTCAGTGTTGTGGCTACTATCCAGGAAAATAGGTGGAATTCTATAATGTTGCTGACTTGAGCAGTCAGGTATTGAACTGCTAGTTGCTAGGAAGCCTGCCTCTGATCTGCTCTTGTATCATATTTGATTGTCAGCTCCTTAAAATGCATTTAAATTTGTGCTCAGTAAAGTTTTGTAAAGTATTTCTCAGCCTGCCTTGTAGAAGTTGGATAGTTCCATCAGAGAGAGACCAAAGAAATACTCAATGGACAGCTAAGAACAACCAAGTAAAGATTGATATTCAGAAACCTGTTTGATTTGTTGCACGTTGCAGCTTAGTTCAACTGCTTTGACCGCTGTTTTCTATTTTACAAAGTTGAATATTTAAGCCAGAATCTACTGTAAATCTGGAGTGGGTCATTGCCGCTGTCACTTATTCATAGAATCTCTACAGTGTAGAAGCAGGCCATTCGGCCCATCTGCACTAACACTTGGAAAGAGTAACCTACCGAGGCCCACGCCCCGACCCTTTCCCCATAACCCAGTAACCCCACATAATCTTTCGGGCACTGAAGGGCAATTTAACATGGCCAATCCACCACGTCATTGGACTGTGGGGGGGACCGGAGCACCCGAAGGAAACCAGGCAGACACGGGGGAATTGAACCCGAGTCCCTGCTGCTGTGCAGCAGTGCTAACCACTGTGCTACCATGCCAATGTACTTCATAAAAGGTGTTTGCAGCCAAGCTGTATGTTTATTCTACCACCATCTGAAGCTCAGGAAGTACAGTTTATAACATGTAACTGATACCTGAGTGTTTACAAGTTAGCTTGAGATTAAGATTAGGTTAGATCTACATTTATTGTCACGTGTACCGAGGTACAGTGACAAGTATTGTTATGCGCACAGTCCAGGCAGATCGTTCCATACATGAAAAACAGAGGACATGGAGTTTTTTTTTAATTGTCTAATTGAGGGGTAATTTTAGCATGGCCAATCCACCTACGCTGCACATCTTTGGGTTGTGTGGGTGAGACCAATACAGACACAGAAGAATGTGCAAACTCCACACGGATAGTTACCTGGGACCGGGATTGAACCCGGATCTTTGGCGCCGTGAGGCAGCAGTGCTAACCACCGTGTCACCTTGCCGCCACTAGGACATACGATACAGACACAATGTAACTGCTTGACATGGACATCGGGAGAGGTTTTTGAGTGTAGTGCTAACAGTAGAGAAGATGTGTAGAGAGATCAGTTCAGTCCATAAGACTGTCATTCAGAAGTCTAGTAACAGCGAGGAAGAAGCTGTTTTTGAATCTGTTAGTGCGGGTTCTCAGACTTTTGTTTTTTCTGCCCAATGGAAGAGGTTGGAAGAGAGAATAGCCCGGGTGGGAGGGGGTCTTTGAATTATGCTGCCCGCTTTCCAAAGGCACAGGCAGGTGTAGATAGAGTCAGTGGATGGGAGGTGGGTTTACGAGATGGAGTGGGCTGCGTTCATGACTCTAGTTTCTTACGGTCTTGGGCTGAGCAATTGCCATACCAGGCTGTGATGCAGCCAGAGTGGATGCTTTCTATGGTGCGCCTGTATAAATTGGTAAGAGTTAATGTGGAATTTGCACAGTTTCCTGAGGAAGTATAGGCGCTGTTGTGCTTTCTTGGTTGTAGCGTTGATGTGGGTGGACCAGGACAGATTGTTGGTGATGTGCAGACCTAGGAATTTGAAGCTGTCGACCACCTCCACCTCGGCACCATTGGTGCTGATAGGGCCAGGGACGACACTTCGCTTCCTAAAGTCAATGACCAGCTCTTTAGTTTTGCTGACATTTGAGGGAGAGATTGTTGTCATTACACCACCTCCCTCCTGTATTCTGACTCATCGTTGTTTGAGATCCGACCCACTACGGTCGTGTTATCAGCAAACTTGTGGATGGAGTTGAAGTTTAAAAGTTCTGTCTGGTTCTACATTCACTTAAAACAGCAGTCTAACACTGAACTCAAGAATAATACTTTGAGGGAAAAGCATCAAATACTTCCCTCCCCAATAAACACTTGGTCAAGCTAACTAGGTTTTGAAATACAACAATGTTTAACTTTGGGGCAGTCAGATTGTTTTGGAACAACACCATTGTTTGGTTCCCTGACAGTCTTGCTGTGCCTTTTCAGCTAGCCTGAGATTCACATTTTAATCATGGCTGGGGTAGGATCATAAGAAAAGGGGTAGGAGTTGAACATTTAGCCCCTTGAGCCTGCTCCACAATTCAATAAGATCATATCTGATTGTGGCCTCAACTGCACGTTCCTGCTTGTACCACGTAACCTTCGACTCTCTTGTTGATCAAAAATCTGGCTTAACTCAGCCTTGAATATATTCAATGAATCCGCCTCCATTGCTCGAAAGGGGGGAGAATTCCAAATGCTAAAGATTCTCAGAGAATAAATTCCCCCTCATCTGTCTTAAATGGAAGACCCCTTGCTGTAAGTGGTGCCACCTAGAATGAGATTGCCCCAGAAGAGGAAACATCCTCTCACTACCCACCTTATCAAACTCCCTCAGAATCTTGCCTGTTTCAATGAGATGAACTCTCATTCTTCTAAATTTGTTCAATCTTTCCTTGTAAGACATCTCTCCATTCCAGGAATCAGCCCGGTGAACCTTCTCCGAACTGCTTCCAGAGCAAGCAGGGTAAGTTACTTTACTAGACTAAAACTCTACCCATTACTCTAGGTGTGGTCTTACCAGTGCTCTGTCCAGTTGTAGGAAAACCTCCCTACTTTTATACTCCATTCGCTTTGCAATAAAGGCCAATATTCCATTTGCTTTCCTAATTACTTTTACCTGCTTACTGACATTGTGTGATTCATGCTCAGCGATACCCAGATCCCTCTGTACTGCAGCAGTCTCTCTCTTTAAATATTTTGCTCTTCTATTCTTCCTGCCAAAGTGGTCAACCTCACATTTTCCCACTCTGCATTCTCCTTAAGTCCCCCATGGAGCACACTAGGCCCACATTTTCTTGCACACTAGGCCCCAGAGTTTGCACCTTTGGTGAATGGCCTTTTCCAGTTCACTTGGAGTGAGAGAAACAAATACAGAAAGCAAAGAGACGAGGGGAAGCGAGGAGAAAACCAGAAACCGAGTTATTCCTGGGGCACACTCTTCCAGTTCCAAATATTAGTTGGATCACAAATTTCCACTAGAATATTGACGAATTTCCAGCTACGTGGAGCACGCAATCCAGACTGACTCCAGTGCAGCATTGAGGGAGTGCTGCAGTGTTAGTGCCAACTTTCAGGAGAGATGATGAACTGAGGATCTGACTGTCCCCTCTGGATTTGAAAGATTCCATGGCATTAATTTGTTTAAGAACATGGGAGTCTCCCCAGTTCTGGCCAATATTTATCCTTGAACCAACATCACTCAACAGATGATCTGGTCATTACCACATAGTTGTTCTTGGGCTGAATGGCCTATTTACTGATCCTATTTCTTATGGTGTAACACATTCCCTGTATAGTCCTGGTGTCTGAATGGTAACATTCATGCCTGCCTAAGTATTTTGCATGCATGTTCTTCTACTGTTAAAAAAATTACTTGGTGCTTTCTCAAGTTAGTTTAAGATAGAAATTGCAGATGTGCGAATCATTGCCTGTTGCTGCGTTTATCACAGTAGTTTTCTCTCCAGTGACATCTTGTGTCTTAGTCCACATCTGTTGATCCTGCCAATAATTGTTTAACAGACGTGCCACTGGTGTTAAAATTAACTGCAGCATGTGTTAGCGTAACAAATGAGAAGGTTGGCAGAGAAATTGTATTGGAAGAACATAGCTATTGAGTCTCTGTAGAAGAGGTGCATCTGTGGGGAATAAATCGTGCAATATTGAAGAGCTAATCCTGAAGTATCTACCATATGTACAAGATGTGATTATTCAATTGCAAACAGCTGACTGAATAAAGCTTTGTCTTTTTAGCAAATGGCAGACTACAAAGCTAAGCAGGTGGTTTATGGCAGACCATGGCATCACTCTTTGCCCTTTTTCTTAACAGGGGTGATGTCTGAGCTGTTGCACAGCTTGAGAGAGGCAAATATATTTCTCCATTGGTGTCTTCTCACCCTGGTTAGAGGCTGTTGGGGGCAATGTGAAATTCTGATGGGCTGATGAGAAGGACGTGATCACAGGCAGAATTCCCTATTCACAGTGTCTCATCGTGGGGACGTTGACTCTACACCACGACAGAGTGCTTTGCAGTTTCGCACTTTGTCTTTCTGAGCAACCGCTTTGGATTTTGCAGCACGGAAGGAGACTGTTCAACCCAGTTGGGGACTCTGGAAGAGTTCTCTAATTCGCCCCACTCCCTATGTCTTCCCCCATAGCCCTGCAACCATTTTCCTTCCAAGTATTTATCCAATTCTCTTCTGCAAGTTATCATTGAATCTGCTTTCCACTGCCCTTTCAGGCAGCGCCTTCCAGATACCCACAACTCGCTGTGTAAGGGAAATAACCCCCACATCTCCCCCTCTGGATCTTTTGTCAATAGCATTAAGTCTGTGCCCTTTGGTTATCAATCATTCCTGCCAGTGGAAATAGTTTTCTCCAATCTGCTCTTTCAGAAGGATTCAAGGGCAACAGAGTGTGAATTAAAGTTTACATGGATTCTACCTTCATAACAGTGAAGGTTATCAGGAAAATTAAAACAATTGAGAGCAAGTTTGTCCTTGGTCCAAAAAAAGGAAACTGATGCATACGTTCCTAAACTACAGGAATATGTTTCATTGTCTTTACCTGGCAAAAGCTACCAAAAGAAATCTAGAACATGCCTCATTGAAGCTATCTCTTTGGTGCCCTTTTCTTTGCCTCCTTTGCTATATACGTTGAGAGGAGAAAAACTTTAAAAGCTGCCTGAAGCAGCAGAGCTCTTGGTGCTCAGCGTGCAGTTTCGATGAAGTGTTGGATAATGGATTAGACTGTTCCTGGAGAATGAGTAATTCCACGTTAAACAGCTCCTGGAGTACGAGTGGTTGCATCTCTTGAAAGAGACGTTAAATTGAAATTCTTTGCCTGCTCAGGTAGATGCAAAAACATTGATGCAATTCTGAGAAGGGCAGAGACTGCTCTGAGTTCTAACACCACCTAGAAACGGGGATTATAGGAAGTAAAAGTTATTTTGTCTGCCCTAGGATTAACCTGTTCCTGGGGTACAGATAGTCAGACCATAAATACTTGAGTATTTGACATCTAGGTAAACATTTGTCTGCGTGAAGCTGGTATCACCCTGCACTGGCCCTTGTGGATACCTAAGATGCTAAGAGTGCATCGATGTTTGCTACCCAACCGCCGGTTTTGCTGAGCTGAATGTTTCATTGTTGGAGGAATCTCAATACAATATTCTGCATGCTCATGCTGGAGGACGTCCTGTCACAGAGCCTCAGGTGCCTGTGTGAGAATTGTGGCTATGTCAAAGACTGTTCAGATTGAGCTCCCAAAAACCTACTCCTGCCTCAAGCCTTTAGTTACAATATGAAAGGCAATATGAATTTGTAATGTAAAATAGCATCTGCTAGAGGAGGTGTGGATACCATTTGGTTCAATAAATAACTGCTCCACTCTTTTAATCTTGTTCCACTTGATTCCTGTGACATATAAATTGTGTGTGGATGCACTTAAGATCAAATAAACGTCACAGGACAGAAACAGGCTGTTTGGCCTAACTGGTCTATGTCGGTGTTTGTTTTCCATGAGCATTCTTTCTCCTGATTTTATCATACCCTATCAGTGTATCTGTCTCCCTCATGTTTATCCATCTCCTTCAATGTATCTGTTCTATTTGCCTCAACTACTCCCTGTGGTAGTGAGGTAGTTAATGTTATGTTGAACTGCTTTGAGTTTGGTCTTCCAGACCAGGAGCCTTATCTATGGACAGTGAACAATCTCACTGCCAGTGACTGGGAAGATCCCGGCAGAGATACAACATCTTTTTTACCACAGCCTTAGATGATGGAAGCATAGCAGCCCGGCAGCAAGCCTCTCACTGCTGTCCATTTCAGATGGTCCTCTTTATTTGCAACATGGTTAAATGCAGCAACACATCGTCCATACCAAACTTGAAGAGGCTGGAAAGGGGCATCAATGTCGAGCACAGAGAATTTGCATTCGGAACTTTGATTCCTTTTGCCATTTCATCAAAAGGCTGGTGAAGATTGACATTCTTGACGGTGATGTAGCAAACTCAAAAACCTCTCCATTCCTCTGAAGTGGTAGCAAAGAGCTAGTGGAAGCACGATGGTTGTGATGAACCCATCTGTGTTGTCAGCTTCTGTGATTCGTATAGAATCCAGTATCTTAAATAATGCCAAGTGGCATTTAGCAGCAAGTTCATCTCTATAACATCTTTGATATAGGGAAAGTGCCCCAAGGTGCTTCAGATGGATGGGGGAGGGGGGCAGCAGGAGGAGGGATTGGGGGAGGGGAGTGGCTGACAGGAAACCAGCCAAATCCGTAAGTTGCCCTCAATATGTTTGGGGAAAGTGGTAAACTAAACTATTGCTTTCGAGCAATTTCTGTCAAATATTTATTTTAAAAATGTGTTTCACAAGTCCTGTGGAGTTTTTAAAAATATATGTAAGTGTCAGCTGAGAATGGGCCTTGGGACCTGGTGGGTAGGACTGCAATGAAATCTTTCTTCCCTTTCCCCTAATTTAAAACACAAAAGCATATTCATGCTTTACACTCTTTAAAAGAGTATGTCCATCTTGGAATTTTAAATGAACAAAGTGGGAGTCTACAGACATTTGATTTTGGCTTTCCTAAATGCTTTCTGGGGATTCTCCTGCTTCAGGTCACCACTGCATTTGTCCATCTCTTCATCAAACTGCTGCCCTTCCACAAAACACAGACTTGGATTATCTCCTTCTGAACCAAATCAGAATTGAACACTTTATTTAAGGATCAAGTTCATTTTCAGAATAACCATTGGTCACTGCTCACCAGCATTGTGATCGTAACTGGGAAAAGCCTTTAGGTTGTCTCCAGGTAATTTAAAGTCACCATGAGTCACATGCCGATGTTCCAATGTACAAATTATTGGATGCCGGTTGATTTTCTTGCCTCAGGTTGAGGTTCGGGCACCGATAGCTGCCAGATGTTCATGCCTTTGCCAAAAGATTCCAAGTTGTAATTTTCTTTCTTATCACCTATAGACCTGAGGAAGTAAAGCTTTTTTTTAAAACGGGGGCTTTATTTTCTAATAATGGGAGTGTTGTTTGGCTTCACCTTTCTAGGACTCAGTCTATCTAGTGCAGAGTTTGTGTCTGTCAAATCTGTGTGCTCTCGATGCCTGGAGCCTGCAGGGTGCTGTTGCTTTGACAAGGTTGAAAATGGAATATTGTTTTTTGAAGTAATACTCGGCTGACTGAGAACCTGTAAGGCTACAAATTTCACTGTTAGTGTCATTATTAGATTTTCAGGGATTGCTGTCATTGCAATGAATGGGTAATAGTTAGACCAGGTAAATAAATAGTCATTCACTTTGTTCTCTTCTGTTTTGTAGCTGGAGTGTGTAATGCAGTTGGTGCAGGCAGGAGTTGGAGTCAACATCACAACATCACGATTTGCTCAGACTCCAGCCCACATTGCAGCTTTTGGAGGACATCCCCAAGGCTTGTTGTGGCTGATCCAAGTGGGAGCAGATTATAATATACAGGTAAGCCTAAAGTGTAGGGAGAACTTTAAGATTCATTAGGGTCTGTAACTTAATGTTAGACTTGTTCAGAGACTCCTGTCTGGCACTGCCATCATCATCTTCTGACATTCCGGAATAGTTTTGGTTTGTGCGCCTGCTCCCACCGCCTTCATCATGGCCACCAGAACGCATTGCGTTCGCTGTATCTAATTCCTGTCAAAACAACTATACAGAATGGGACAAGAACCCAGGGACCTGCAATTCAGATGTTAGAAACATGATACCGCGCTGCTGCTGAAGCTGTCAGTTTTTCACAGAAGTTTACAATTCAGCATGGGAAAATGCAGGAACTGTGTGTGCCCCTCGTCACATCTTGTATCTCTGACTGTGAGTCTGTGCATCCGCCTGTCTGTGCCCGCTCAGTTTTTATTCCTCTCTTTTTTTCCACCTGTGTCTGTCTCAATTTACATCACTGCATGGGTTTCTTTTTGTTCTGTTGTGGGATGTGGGCACCGCTGACGAGGCAGGTTACCCATCTATAATTGCCCTTTAACTGAGTGGCTTGCTGGACCATTTCTGAAGGCATTTAAGAGCCAATCATATTGCTGTGGGTCTGGAGTCACAGACCAGATTTCTCTAGAGGACATTGGTGGACCAGCTGGGTTTCAACAGCAATCGATGATAGTTTCACTGGTAGTAACGAAGCTAGTTTTATAGTTGCAGGTTTATTAATAGCTGCCATGGTGGGATTTGAACCCATAATAATCATCTTCATTAGTGTTACAATTGGCTTACATTAACACTGCCATGAAGTTACTGTGAAAAGCCCCTAGTCGCCACATTCCGGCACCTGTTCGGGTACACAGAGGGAGAATTCAGAATGTCCAATTCACTTAACAGCACGTCTTTCGGGACTTGTGGGAGGAAACCGGAGCACCCGGAGGAAACCCACGCAGACACGGAGAACGTGTAGACTCCGCACAGACTGACCCAAGCCGGGAATCGAACACGGGTCCTTGGCGCTGTGAAACAACAGTGCTAACCACAGTGCTACTGTGCCGCCCCTCCCTGAGCTTGGTGCGAGCCTCTGGATCACGAGTACTGTGACACTACCCCTACACCATCATCTCCCCGTGTTTGTTTTTGTTGCTGTGTCGCAGTCACTTGAATGCTACAAGACTAGTTTTTATAACAGTCCAATTCAAATTTGGCAACAAACTACTGACTAGTTTAAAAATCAGATTAAAGTCCAACAGGTTTGTTTCGAATCACTATCTTTCGGAGCACTGCTCCTTCCTCAGGTGAATGAAGAGGTAGGCTCCAGAAACATATATAGAGACAAAGTCAAAGATGCAAGATGATACTTTCAATGCGAATCTTTGCAGGTAATTAAGTCTTTACAGATCCAGAGAGAGGGATAATCCCAGGTTAAAGAGGTGTGAATTGTCTCAAGCCAGGACAGTTGGTAGGATTTCGCAAACCGAGGCCAGATGGTGGGGGGGTGAATGTAATGCGACATGAATCCAAGTCCCAGTTGAGGCCGTAAACTCTTGTGCGGAACTTGGCTATATGTTTCTGCTCGGCGATTCTGCGTTGTCGCGTGTCCTGAAGGTTGACTTGGAGAATGCTTACCCGAAGATCAGAGGCTGAATGCCCTTGACTGCTGATTCAGCCTCTGATCTGTATGGCCTCAACCGGGACCTTGGATTCATGTCGCATTACATTCACCCACCACCATCTGGCCTGGCCTTGTGAAACCCTTCCAACTGTCCTGGTTTGAGACAATTCACACCTTTAACCTGTGATTATCCCTCTCTCTGGATCTGTAAAGACTTAATTACCTGCAAAGGCTCGCATTCAAAGTATTGTCTGGCATCTTTGACTTTGTCTATATATATGTTTCTGGAACCTACCTCTTCATTCACCTGAGGAAGGAGCTGTGCTCCAAAAGCTAGTGATCTGAAATAAACCTGTTGGACTTTAACCTGGTGTTGTAAGACTTCTTACTGTGCTCACCCCAGTCCAACACTGGCATCTCCACATCATAGTTTAAAAATGCTTGAGCTTTCTCGATATGTTCAATTGAATTTATGGATTTAATTCCAAATTATTTACTGTAATTAGGACACAAGATATTTTAATAGATCCCGACTGCACAGATAAACTGTTCAGAATGCTGTGAAGGATTGCATTTCAACATATGCTCTGGTATTTTGTTTGGAATATTTCCATCATTGTTTTCCTATGAGAGTACTGCAAAATAAATCTCGCACTGCAGAGATTAACAGGGACTTAAGTTATCAGTTACGGTTCAATTAATTTATTTAAAAATTTATTCAACTCCTCTCCAGACAGTCCCAACGTCACAAAGTGCTTTGTGGTCAGCTCTGTCAGCACTGAGCCACGGGCAGGGAGCGCTCCCTCAGCACTGAGCTCCTGGCAGGGCAGCGCTCCCTCAGCACTCAGCCCCTGGCAGGGCAGCGCTCTCTCAGCACTCAGCCCCTGGCAGGGCAGCGCTCCCCCAGTACTGAGCCCCTGGCAGGGCAGCGCTCCCTCAGCACTGAGCCACGGGCAGGGAGCGATCCCTCAGCACTGAGCTCCTGGCAGGGCAGCGCTCCCTCAGCACTCAGCCCCTGGCAGGGCAGCGCTCCCCCAGCACTGAGCCCCTGGCAGGGCAGCGCTCTCTCAGCACTGAGCCCCTGGCAGGGCAGCGTTCCCTCAGCACTGAGCCACGGGCAGGGAGCGATCCCTCGGCACTGAGCCCCTGGCAGGGCAGCGCTCCCTCAGCACTGAGCCCCTGGCAGGGCGGAGCTCCCTCAGCACTGAGCCCCTGGCAGGGCAGCGCTCTCTCAGCACTGAGCTCCTGGCAGGGTGGACCTCCCTCAGCACTGAGCCACGGGCAGGGAGCGCTCCCTAAGCACTGAGCCCATGGCAGGGCGGCGCTCCCCCAGTACTGAGCCCCTGGCAGGGCAGCTCTCCCTCAGCACTGAGCCACGGGCAGGGCGGCGCTCCCCCAGTACTGAGCCCCTGGCAGGGCAGCTCTCCCTCAGCACTGAGCCACGGGCAGGGAGCGATCCCTCAGCACTGAGCTCCTGGCAGGGCAGCGCTCCCCCAGCACTGAGCCCCTGGCAGGGAGCGCTCCCTCAGCACTGAGCCCCTGACAGGGCGGCGCTCCCCCAGTACTGAGCCCCTGGCAGGGCAGCGCTTTCTCAGCACTGAGCATCTGGCAGGGTGGACCTCCCTCAGCACTGAGCCACGGGCAGGGAGCGCTCCCTCAGCACTGAGCCCCTGGCAGGGCGGAGCTCCCTCTGCACTGAGCCACGGGCATGGCGACACTCCCTCAGCACTGAGCCCCTGGCAGGGCAGTGCTCTCTGAGCACTGAGCCCCTGGCAGGGCAGTGCTCCCTCAGCACTGAGCCCCTGGCAAGGCAGCGCTCCCTCAGCACTGAGCCCCTGGCAGGGCAGCGCTCGCTCAGCACTGAGCCCCTGGCAGGGCAGCGCTCGCTCAGCACTGAGCCTCTGGCAGGGCAGCGCTCGCTCAGCACTGAGCCCCTGGCAGGGCAGCGCTCCCCCAGCACTGAGCCCCTGGCAGGGCAGTGCTCTCTGAGCACTGAGCCCCTGGCAGGGCAGTGCTCCCTCAGCACTGAGCCCCTGGCAAGGCAGCGCTCCCTCAGCACTGAGCCCCTGGCAGGGCAGCGCTCGCTCAGCACTGAGCCCCTGGCAGGGCAGCGCTCGCTCAGCACTGAGCCTCTGGCAGGGCAGCGCTCGCTCAGCACTGAGCCCCTGGCAGGGCAGCGCTCCCCCAGCACTGAGCCCCTGGCAGGGCAGCGCTCGCTCAGCACTGAGCCCCTGGCAGGGCAGCGCTCGCTCAGCACTGAGCCCCTGGCAGGGCAGCTCTCGCTCAGCACTGAGCCCCTGGCAGGGCGGAGCTCCCTCAGCACTGAGCCCCTGGCAGGGCAGCGCTCGCTCAGCACTGAGCCTCTTGCAGGGCAGCGCTCGCTCAGCACTGAGCCCCTGGCAGGGCTGCGCTCGCTCAGAACTGAGCCCCTGGCAGGGCGGCGCCCCCTCAGCACTGAGCCCCTGGCAGGGCTGCGCTCGCTCAGCACTGAGCCCCTGGCAGGGCGGCGCCCCCTCAGCACTGAGCCCCTGGCAGGGCAGCGCTCGCTCAGCACTGAGCCCCTGGCAGGGCGGCGCCCCCTCAGCACTGAGCCCCTGGCAGGGCGGAGCTCCCTCTGCACTGAAATGCAAGCCTGGATTATGTGCTAAATTCTGGAGCAGGGCTTCAAGATGTGGCCTATTTTACTCTGAGGCAGGAGTGTGACCACTGAGTGATGGATGACTCTGATGTTCAAAATTGGCATGGTTCCCAACCCCTTTTACATTGATTAAAGTTTTGGTGATATTTTTCTTGGACTAGATTGATTGCCACTTTAATGTTCTGTGCCTGACTGCCGCGGTTAGATGGGAAAATGTAGAATTCCCTTTGGCCAGCCAATGTCAGTGCGAAACATTGCAGGATCAGATTATCGTTCCAGCACCTCAGCTGTGTGCACGGACTCATTCTGGTCACACTGTGACACTGCCTTTTTCCACATTAGTTTTGTTTGCTGATTGGATCTTTCTGAGCCTTGTGATTGAGTGACGGCAGCATTGCTGGGAATGATCGGCATTCATTCGAGGCTGAGATATTTTTCTCCTTAAAAACAAAAGCGACATCACAGTGATAAACAAGCTCTTTGCAGATTTCAGTTCCATCCGAGTAATCCTGTATCTTTCGACTGCCAATTCAGAGCTTGGAGTGGGTGCCAAGAAATAAAAATAAACTGCAATGCCTGTGACTAATGGGGAATTAATGTTTTTTTGAAGCTTACAGAGACTTTGAAATGGGGGCAGGACTTCCTTTCCCTCTCAACTCATGGAAAACATTCACTCAGGAAGATCGTAAGAAAGTTTGTTGCCTGACTCTGGGTTGGATTGGTTATGCTGAGCCCTGCAGCGTAACATAGAAACATAGAAATTCAGAGCAGGAATAGGCCGTTTGACCCTTCAAAGCCGTTTGACCCTTCAAAGCCTGTTCCGCCATTCAGGGTGATCATGGCTGATCCTCTATCTCAACACTACACTCTCCCCGTACCCCATGACACCTTTAGAGTCTAGAAATCTGTTTCCATCTTAAATGGAGCCCTCCACAGCCGCTGCGATGGAGAATTCCACAAGCACGCCACTCTGAATGAAGAGGTTCCCCCTCCTCTCAGTCCTAAATGGCCTACCTTGAGCCCTGAGACTGACCCCTTGTTCTTGAATCCCCCAGACAGAGGAAACATCATCCCTGCGCCTAGTCAGCCCAGGGCCCTGTCTGAATTTTATACATTTCAATTAGATCCCCTCTCATTCTTCTAAACTTCAGTGAATTCAGGCCCAGTCAACCCAGTCTTTCCTCGTGCAACAATCCTGGCAACCCAGGAATCAGTCTGGTGAATCTTCGCTGCACTTCTGTGGCGAGTGTAACTTTTATTAGATAAGGAGATGAAAACGGCGCACAATACTCCAGGTGTGGTCTCACCAAGACCCTGTACAGCTGCAGTAAGACATCCTTGCTGATGGACTCGAACCCTCTTGCAATGAAAGCCAACATACCATTTGTTGACCTGCTTGCTACACTTGCATGCTTGTTTTCAGTGACTGGTATACTAGGCCACTTTGCACTTTGTACACCAACGGTTTCCAGTCTTTCACCATTTAAATAATACTCTGCCATTCTGTTTCTCCGTCCAAATTGGATAACTTCACATTTATAGGATCCCGACGGTGCAGAAGGAGGCCATTCGGCCCATTCTTTTTAAAAATCAATTTAGAGTACCCAATTATTATTTTTTCCAATTAAGGGGCAATTTGGCATGGCCAATCTACCTAACCTGCACATCCTTGGGTTGTGGGGGTGAAATCCATGCGGACATGGGAGAATGTGCAAACTCCACACGGACAGTGACCCAAGGCCGGGATCGAACCTGGGACCTCAGCGCCGCAGTCCCAGTGCTATCCATTGCGCCACACGCCGCCTGATTCGGCCCATTCGATCCATAGAAAGGACACTTTGCCCATGTCCACTCTGCCCTTTTCCCATGACCTAACCTGCACATCTCTGGACACTAAGGGGCAATTTATCACGGTCAGTCCACCTAACCCGCACATCTTTGGACTGTTGAAAGAAACCCACACATACACAGGGAGGATGTGCAAACCCCACACAGACAATGGCCCACGGTCGGAATTGAACCCGGTCCCTGGCACTCTGAGGCAATAGTGCTAACCACCGTGCCGTTATACTGCATTTGCCATGTATTTGCCCACTCAGCCAACTTGTCTAGATCACCTTGAAGGCTCTTATCCTCCTCGCTACTCACATTTCCACCAAGTTTCATTTCATCAAGGGGCTTTTCACTGACTTCATTGAAACCTACTTGTGACAATAAGCGATTATTATTATTATTATTATTATTATTATTATTATTATTATTATTATTATTATCAGCACAATTGTAAGTATTCCATCTGGTTCATTCATCCAAATCATTGACACGTATTGTGAATAGCTGGGGTCCAAGCACCAATCCCTGTTGTACCCCGTTAGTCACCGCCTGCCCATTCTCTTGTTTCCTGTCTGCTAACCAAATTCTCAATCCATGCCAGTATATTACCCCCAATCCCATGTGATTTAATTTTGCACACTGACCTCTGATGTGGGACTTTTGTCAAAAGCTTTCTGAAAATCTAAATATACCACATCCACTGGTTCACCCTTATTCTGCTAGTTACATCCTCAAAATAGTAGGTTTGTCAAATATGATTTCTCTTTCATAAATCCATGTTGACTTTGTCTAATCCCGTTGATGCTTTCTAAATGTCCTGTTATCACATCCTTTATAACAGACTCTAGTATTTTCCTACTACAGATGTTAGGCTAACCGGTCTGTAATTCCCTGCTTTCTCCCTCCTTTTTTCAATCGCGGGGTTACATTTGCCACCTTCCATCTGCCGAGACTGTTCCAGAAGCTACAGAACTTTGGGAGATGACAACCAACAATCCACCATTTCCATGGCTGCCACTTTTAGTAGCCTGGGATGTCGATGATCAATCCCTGGGGATTAATCCGCTTTCAGTCCCAGTAATGTGTCCAGCATTATTTTTCTAGTCATACTAATGTCCTTCATCCTTGACCCTGGCACCAGGGAGGCAACATGCCATCTTGGTGTTATAGAGTCATACAGCACAGAAAAGGCCCTTTGTCCCATCAAGTCTGCGCCGGTCCAAGACAACCACCTAACAATCCTATTTCCCAGCACTTGGCTCATAGGACTGTCTGCCTTGGGATTGCAAGTGCATATCTAAATACTTCTTAAATATTATGAGGGTCTCTGCCTCCATCCCCTTTCAGGCAGCGAGTTCCAAACTCTCACCACCCTCTGGGTGAAAAGATTTTTCCTCACATCCCCTCTAAACCTCCTGCCCCTGATCTTAAATCTCTGCCCCCTGGTCATTGATCCCTCCACCAAGGGGAAAAATATTTTTCTGTCTGCTCTATTTATGCCCCTCATAATTTTATACATCTCAACCGTGTGTCCCCTCGGTCTTCTCTGCTCCAAGGAAAACAACCCCAGTCTGTCCAATCTCTGTTCATAACTAACACTCTCCAGCCCAGGCAACACCCTGGTAAATCTCTACCCTTTCCAGTGATATCACACCCTCCTATAATGTGGATTCCAGAACTGCACACAATACTCTAGCTGTGGCCTAACCAACGTTTTATATAGTTCCAGCATAACCTCCCTGCTCTTAAACTCTATGCCTCGGCAAATAAAGGCAAGTATACCATATGCCTTCTTAACCACTGTATCCACCAGCCCTGCTACCTTAAGGGGCGGGTGTACATGCACACCAAGGTCCTTCTGATCCTTGGGGCTTCCCAGGGTCCTGCCGTTTATCATGTATTCCCTCGCCTTGTTTGTCCTGCCCAAGTGCATCACCTCACACTTATCCGGATTGAATTCCATTTGCCACTGATCAGCCCATCTGACCAGCCCGTCTACATCCTCCTGTAATCGAAGGCTATCCTCCTCACTATTTACCACCCCACCAATTTTTGTATCTGCAAGCAAGCCGATCAACCCTCCAACGTTCATACCTAAATCATTTATAGACACCACAAACAGCAAGGGCCCAACACTGTTCTCTGTGGGACATCATTGGACGTGAGCCTCCAGTCAGAAAAACACCCCTCGGCCATCACCCTCTGCTTCTGCCACTCAGCCAATTTTGGATCCAATTCACCCAATTTCCCTGGATCCCATGGGCTCTTACCTTCACTATCAGCCTCCCATGTGGGATCTTATCAAAAGCCTTGCTGAAGTCCAAGTAGACGATGTCAAATTAATTTCCCTCGTCTACACACCTGGTCATCTCTTCCAGACATGACTTCCCCTTAACAAAACCATGCTGATTAAATTAATAAATCCCTGTCTCTCCAAATGCAGATTAATTCTGTCTCTCAGAATTGCTTCCAATAGTTTCCCCCCCCACTGAGGTTTGACTGACTGACGTGTTGTTTCCTGGTTTATTCCTTCCTCCCTTCTTGAATAATGGTACCACATAGGCTATCCTCCAGTCCTCCCACACCTCTCCTGTGGCCAGGGAGGAATTGAAAATTATTGTCAGAGCCCCTGCTATTTCCTCCCTTGCCTCACTCAACAGCCTGGAATACATTTCATCTGGCCCTGGAGATTTGTCTACTTTTACACCTGTCAGACAACCCAAGAGCCTCCTCTCTGTCTGTGTTAATCTCTTTAATTTTATTACAGCCATTCTCTGTGATTTCTATACCCACACTGTCCCTTTCATGAGTGAACACTGACACAAAGTATTCATTTAGAATCCTACCTACATCCTGCTGCTACACACACAAATTACCTCTGCAGTCGTTAATGGGCCCGGCTCTTTCCCTAGTTATCCTTTTACCCTGAATTTCCCTTAGTTTACCTGCCAGTATCCTTTCATGCGCCCTTTTTGCCCTCCTAGTTTCCTTTTTAAGTTCCCTCTTGCACATTCTATATGCCTCTAGGGCTTCTGCTGTTTTGGGCCTTTGATGTCTGCCGTAAGCCATAAGTATGATTCCATAAATAATTTTAAAGTGAGTTGGACAGGTATTTGAGGATGAGGAACATGCAGGGCTCTGGACGCTTGGTTGTGCTGCCGCTCGAGCATGGCTGATGAATGCTGGAGTGGCCTTCTGCTGGTTTCCCGGCAGCCTTCACGCCTCGTGGGATCTGTCCAAGTGTTGTGAGGCGTTGGAGTCAGGCATGCCTTAAAGGGGGCGGGACCAAATGCCATGCGCAAAAGTCTTTTAAACAGGCTATGGCAAACTTACCTGGGATCCACCGGCCTCACGGGATCTACCGGCCTCCCCAACGAGGCCGCAGCTGGGCGCAGTTCAGCACTGCTCCACACAAACGTGGACCAGGCGGAACGGCACTCGGGTTGGGGGGGTCTCCTGGGCTAACTGAGACCCTTGCGTGTTCATGGATAGTTCAGGGTGGCCCCCTGGCCCTACCCCTGGAACGCGGGCACCTTGGCACTGCTACCCTGGCACTGCCAAGCATGCAGGAGTACTGCCCGGGTTCCAAGGTGGCAATGCAAGGGTGCCCTAGTGCCAGGGTGGCAGTGCCAAGGCTCGGGCTGTGGGGGGACATGCCCATGCGAGGATGGTTAGGGGGGTTATGATGAGTGCATGGCAGGTAAGTAGGGGCCACTGGAAAGTTGGGCGTGTGAAGGGTAGTGGTCCTGCAGAGGGAAATCTGAAGAGGGGGGACACCCCCAGGGACCCCATAGCGGGGTGTCCTCACTTGGGAGGTGTGGGGTAGTGCCCATGTGCATTGGGGAGTGACATTGCCCATGGGTGTGGGGGACCCGCAACCTCACTTAGAGATCGGGGCACCCTTTCAAAATGGCGGCCCGATCTCGGAGTCCAGCTCCCCAGTGCTGAAAAAAGTTCTAGTGTGGGCTCAACCAGTGTGAAACCCCAGGGTCCAAAAAATGACATTGGATAGCAGTGGGGAACTCCCTGAAAATCCCACCACAAATGAACTTGGAATTCTTTCCGTTGAATAATAATAACCTTTATTGTCACAAGTAGGCTTACATTAACGCTGCAATGAAGTTACTGTGAAAAGCCCCTCGTCGCCACATTCCGGCGCCTGTTCAGGTACACCGAGGGAGAATTCAGAATGTCCAAATTACCTAACAGCACGACTTTTGGGACTTGTGGGAGGAAACCGGAGCACCCGGAGGCAACCCACGCAGACATGGGGAAAACGTGCAGACTCCACACAAACAGTGACCCAAGCTGAGAATCGAACATGGCACCCTGGTGCTGTGAACCCACAGTGCTAACCACAGTGCTATCCTGCCACACCCCAAAGTGGTGCTGTAGGATTAAGCACCATTGTTCTTTCAAAATGCTAGTACAGGCACGATGGGCTGAATGGCCCTGTCCTGTGCTGTAGGTTTCTATGAACTAGGAGGACTGCACTAGTGCTGTTTAGAGCATACTGGAGGGCTCGATTGTGCGTGAGTAATACTCTTGCACAGAAGCCTTTCCCATAACATCTTTATGCAGAGTTAAGTTAGATTCCAAATTCATTGCTCTCTGAGGAGGCGTTTGTTGTGGTTCCTTAAATAGGTGCTTTGGAAATTCTGGAGAGAAGAGCTCATTTGGTGGGCGAAGGGGATAAGTGAATCATGAATGTGATGAGTTCTCAGAAGTCCCACTGGTTGCAGAGAGGAATTTCCCAGTTTTCCCAAAATTCTGTGCAAGTTTTCTCCAGGGAACATTGTTGCTGTGAATGTATGCTGCTGGCTGGGTGGAGTTGATTTAATTGCTTTAAGGCCTTGTCTCTTATCCTTTGTAGCAGCAGAAATGTTTTCTTTAAGCACACCTTCTGTTATTGGCTAATGTGTAAAGTCGAACGAGTAAAGGGTTGCAATCTGAAATGAAGTTAACTGAGAAAACTAACTGAAAACTGCCTTAACGTGAAATTGTCATATTTGTGCTACTTTTGAAATCAGGGATGTTCTCAAGTTAGTTTAAAATTTGGATTGATGCACACTTTTTCAAAAAGTCTTATTGATTGCTGAAAGAGGAAGTGATACTTAATGTATTATTGAGCAGTTGGTGTATATCAGCGTCTGATATTTATCTCCTCTCATTGCAGGATGTTGTGGGTGAATCCCCTGTCCATAAAGCAGCACGATCAGGAAGTTTGGATTGTCTTAATGTTCTTGTGTCTCATGGGGCTAAAACAGAGTAAGTGAACATTTCAGCACCTCTTAAATAATCACAATCAACTCATACATAATCGAGAGGTGATGAATGCAAGGCACAATTAAAGGAGCAGTATGCTTTAATTTTGGCCCGAGGATTTTTAAACTGAAATAATTCCCTGAAATAGTTGCCCTCAGTATTTTTCAACAACAGTCGGTTTTCCAGTAACTTCACATATTGCTGTTCCAGTGAAAGTTGTACTAAATACTTGCTGGCAAGTGCAATGACTGATATTTTAACCAATGCAGCTCCAAATTGGAACCTTACCTGCTGGGAGTGTAAGTTAATAGGCTGACTCCCTGCAGTATTCTGATCACATTCCAGGGAGAGGTAGTGGTGGGGAGGGTATGCACTTGTAATTTCCCACAGCAAACGCACTGGGCGAATCTTTGTCGCAAATGTGTGTATTCAAGAAATGGTTAATTATAGCATTAAGCTCCTTTAAAGACAATAGTCCAACTGAATTCCATAACATGTTCAGCGTAAATTTGTTAAACCTCTATACAAACTAATGTTTAATAAAGAATATTACACACCTTAACCTTCTGCGCTTCCATTACTTATATTTAAAAGTAGATAAGATTGTTCTTGTATGTCCACAATTCTCTGATGCAACAAAACCCACATGTCTAAATAATATCATTGAGTAATCAAATTGCCACTGAGCAACTGCTCTGAACTGATTGGTTTCCAAACACCATTTTGGAATTTAAATTAGAATTCTTAAATAGGCTAAAAACAAGACACTGTGGGAGTAATTTCCCTTTAAAGTGTGACATTTTCTTATTTTTCTTCCAATTTTTGGAACTTGTTTTTGTCTCTAAATACACAGGAGCATAGGAATTACGACCACATGTAGGCAATTCAACCCTTCGAGCCGGCCCTGACGTTCAATCAGATCCTAGTTGATCTCTTCCTGGTCTCAAATCCACCTCCCTGCCTATTGCCCATATCCCTTAAACCCATTTTTAAAATCAAATATATCTGTCTCCTTGTTGAAACCATTTCATGATTCGGACTCCACCCCACTACGGGGCGGCGAGTTCCACAAATTCAGCACCCTCTGCAAGACGTAGTTCCTCCTCATCTCAGTTTTAAATCTACCGCCTCTCAACCTATACCTGTGACCTCTCGTTCTAGTTTGCTCCACAAGGGGGAACATTTGGTCTATGTTTACTTTATCAATCCCTCTTCGGATTATACACCTTGAACAGATCCCCTCTCATTCTTCTTAAACTCCAGCAAATATGAGCCCAAACTGTTCAGTCCTTCCCCATACGTCAACCCTTTCATCCCTGGAATCAATCTTGTGAACCTCTAAACTGCCTCCAATGCCACCACATCCTTCCTTAAATAAGATGTGGAGATGCTGGCGTTGGACTGGAGTGAGCACAGTAAGAAGTCTTACAACACCAGGTTAAAGTCCAACAGGTTTTCCTTAAATAAGGAGACTAAAACGGGACACAATACTCCAGATGTGATCCCACCAACACCCTATACAATTGCAACAACACTCCTCTACTTTTATACTCCAGTCCCTTTGCAATAAACGCGAACATTCCATTTGCTTTTCTAATTACATGCTGTACCTGCACACAGACTTTCTGTGATTCATGAACAAAGGTCCCTCTGCACAGACACATTTTGAATCTACTTTCCATTTAGATAATAATTTGCCATTCTAGTTTTTCAGCCAAAATGGATAACCTCTCACTTATCCACATTAAACGCCACCCGCCAAATTTTGGCCCAATCTCCTAGCCTACCTATATCCATCTGTAAACTCTTTATCTCCAGTTCACTGCCTGCTTTCCCACCTATTTTAGTATCACCTGCAAATATTGCTGTGTTACACTCTGTTCCTGCTTGCAGATCATTTATATAGACTAAGCAGTTGAGGTACGAGGACTGACCCCTGTGGCTCCCTGCTAGTTACAGTTCGCCGACCAGAGAAAGACCCATGTATCCCAACCCTCTGCTTTCTATCAGTCAGCCAATCAATCCAATCTCGTACTCTACCCCCAATCCCCTGTGATCTCGCCTTCTGGATCAGTCTTTTATGCGGCACCTTGTCAAAAGCCTTCTGGAAGTCTAAGTATACCATTATGCACCTTACTGGTTACATCCTCAAAGAACTCGAGCAAGTTTGTCAAGCTTGACTTACCCCTCATAAATCATGCTGACAATGGTGGATTGAGCTTTTGTCTTTCCAAACGTTCAGTCATCTCCTCCTTAATGATTAATTCAAGCAGCTTCCCCACCACAGAGGTCAAGCTAACCGGTCTGTAGTTTACTACTTTTTGCGCCTCTCCCTTTTTGAATGGGGCATCACATTAGCATGTTTCCAATCCACCAGGAACTTTCCAAAATCCAGGGAATTTTGAAATATCATAACCAATGCATCCACTATCTCTGATGCCACCTCCTTTAATACCCTAGGATGTAGGCCATCATGTCCCAGAGACTTAGCTGACATTAGTCCCATTAGTTTATTCAATACCTTCTTACAAAAAACAATAAAGTACAGGAACAGGTCCTTCGGCCCTCCAAGCCTGCGCCGGTCATGTGTCTTATCTAGACCAACTGCCTATATCTTTCTATACCCCGTCTGTTCATGTGCATTTCCAGATAAGTCTTAAAGTTCGCTGACGTATCTGCCTCAACCACCTCACTTGGCCGTGCATTCCAGGCCACCACCACCCTCTGTGTAAAATACATGCCCCGCTCATCTCCACTGAACCTTTCCCCCCTCACCTTGAACTTGTGCCCCCTTGTAATTGTCATTTCCGCTCTGGGAAAAAGCCTCCAACTGTTCACCCTATCTACACCCTTAATAATTTTATAAACATCTTATCAGGTTACTCCTCAGCCTCCGTCTCTCTAGGGAGAACAATCCCAGTTTATTCAATCTCGCCTCATAGCTAATACCCTCCATATTTACCAGGCAACATCCTGGTAAACCTTTTCTGTACTCTCTCCAAAGCCTCCATGTCCTTCTGGTAGTGTGGTGACCAGAATTGGACACAGTATTCCAAATGTGGCCTAACCAACGTTCCATACAACTGTAACATAATTTTTGAGCTTTTATACTCTATACCACGTCCTATGAAGGCAAGCATGTCATATGCTTTCTTTACCACCATTTACACCTGTACTGCCACTTTTAAGGATCTGTGGACCTGTACGCCCATATCTCTCTCATGGTTATTGCACCAAGTTCCTCTGCATTAACTGTTAACTGCAGTTTTTGGAATTTTTAAATTTACCTCTACTGTGAAGACGGGCAAAATATTGGTTCAGTGCCTCCGCCATCTCTTTGTTCCGCATTATTACCTCACCAGTATCGTCCTCTAAAGTGCCAACATGTGCTATTGCGATATACTTCATACATGTATGCTTTATATACTTATGGAAGCTTTTGGTATCAGTGTTAATATTTACTTTAACAAACAGCGGAGAGTGTGTTGGCATGCTTAACAATAATTAGGTTATAAGCAGTTTCCGTACTGGGCTGCAGTAATTTATTATACTCCTTTGTAAAGTGGGGGAATTTGCCTCCCCATTTTCTTAAATTGAAACCCTAACTGAAGGGTGTGACCTCTGGATTGCTGGTTTTGGCATGCAGTGTGGAGCACTTCATTCTTATTCTATTGGGTGGGGCAACTTTGGTATCTCTTCTTGGAATGTTGCAATATGCAAACCAGTTAAAAGCTTAGTATAATAATGCTACAACAATGCAGGATTTGTTCCATGCATTCATGCCTATTCTTAACTCTTTAATTGCTTCCATTGATTTAATCACTAATTCAGCTTTTTTTCCCGTTAATATCTTTGATTTTCCATTCTCCCTCAATCCCTTACACTGCCCACCTGTAAAGAATCCACTATGATTCAAAGGGTTTCAATTAGCATGAACAAAGAGGGCAGTCTTAACAACTCCTGTGTTCCCACCCAGGAACTTCACACAATGGAAGTTTGGACTCAGAAGTCAGTGGATCCAGCTTTTAATTTTATCTCTGAAGGAGATTTCACTGTTACCCCACCCCAACAATCTGCCGCCCCCAACACGTGTCTCTGTCAATTATAATCATTGTTAATCATTTCGCTATACGTGTCATCTCTTCAGCTCTCGTGTGGCATTGTACCCCTTGACAACGTGGACTTTAAAACCCCAGAAGAAGATAATGCTATGAAAATTGTGCTCAAATGTGAAGGTTTTAATTTAGACACTTTAGTTCTTTAGAAATATTCTTGGTGGATTTTCACTAAATTTAATCAGAGGTCCTTGAAAGCCTTGGTCCCTTTCAGCCGCAAGTGATGATTCTCACAAGTAGTGCCTAATAATCTCAATCCTTTGGATTTTTGCTAAATTCCCAAGTGGGTTCCTCGGTTACTTGAATAAAATTTGTACGGTGGAATTGGTCGCTTTCACATTGTTCAGTTAAAGATTAAACTCTCCAATCAACAGACCCTAGTTTTTTTTCCTTTACGTCCAGATAGTTTCATCTTTTAGCCATTAACAATTCTCAGAAAGCAAACACAAAGAAAGCTAAACTACATTTGTGCTAAGATTACTGACATGATAATTGTACAAAGATTGCTTTCATGTTTTGTTTTTCATTTGGTTTCCTAAACAGTAACACATTTCACTTGGGCAGGGAACGCTTTTGAGCATGGTTTTAAGTTTATTGAATTTTATTTGAACCCCTGCCTTATGCATGGTTGGAGATTCTGTAAACTGAAGGGACAGCATACACTTATCTTTTTTTTGTCTACTTCCCCCTCTGATTCCGTCTTTCAAGGGCTTTCCAAATTGATTCCTGAAACCTGACATTTATCAGTCAATCAATTTCTTTCCTCCATTCAGAAGTCCTGCATTACCCAGCTATACGTCATTATGAGCACCTTACTATCCATTCAATCAACAAAGGCAAGATTTGAAGACCAGCTTTTACGGTTATTACTTTCAGATAAGACATTCTCTAGGAATTCTCTGGCTGACTGTATACACACACATTCCAGTTTAATTACAGGAGAGCCTGTGATAAGAATGTTCAATCATTAAAAGTCCCAAGTTCTGTGGAAGACACTTGCCTTCTTAGGGAAAAAAGGGAACTAGCAGAGTCCAAGGGAGTTGGAAGTCCACACAGGTATCTGCATTCAGCAACATTGCCAGAAGTAACCCCTATTTAACCTTAATATTGTGGGCAGGGGGCACACGGTATAACTCAGTTTCATTCCTCAATGGCCCCTTGTCTTTGCCACTATTGCGCTGGGGCAGGTTTTCTTTTAAAGCACAAATATTTTGGCAGTTCAGAAGAAATTTATGAAAAGTTGCAAATTGAAGAAAATTAACAAATTAAAGGTAATTATGAAAGAGGAGCTTCAATTAGTTCACCGATAGGGTTCAGCAAGGGCTGGCAGTGAAATCTCTTTTATTTATATTACCTTGTTTTAGTTAATAGCAGAGGATGAAGACAAATTACTTAGGAGTCAGGTTTTTAGAACCGAAGATGAGTGAAGTCCGGGCAGATATGTGAATTTGATACTTATAAACGCAAATTAATGTGTGTTGATGCAAAAATATTTTGAAAAATGAAGAGTTGACTGTTGACTAAATACTTAAAATGTCATGTGGCAGTAAATACCATGACAAACAGAGCTTCGTCATCTGCAGGCGGATCAGTGGTAATGTGAGGGTGACACAGATGCGCTATAAAGTATTGGTGAGGCCAGAGTTGGAATATTAAGCTCCATTGCAGTGGACATACTATTTGGAGGCTAATGAATGAAGCAACAAAGAGGACACTCGATCGAGGTGGGGTGAAAGTCTCAGTGATGACCATTTGTTAGCAAGTAAACAAAGATGAAGGGACTAGCACAATTCTAAATGCTTTTTCCGTCTTCCTAAAAAAGGGGGAAAAGCAGAAATTGGGTGCAAGATAGCAGGGAGACCAATAGCAGTATGCTAAAGTTCAGGTAAAGGTGCAAGAGATTGACCATGAAGTGCAAACTGTTGTCAAATGAAGAAAATGTAAATTACAGTCCTGTATCATCGAAGAGTAGAATGATGGCACTGTAAAAGGTGTGAAATGAAATATTCTGTTCATGATAAACTGTGGGATTACTTGTGAGCTTGGTTAAAGTTTCTTACTGTCCGTTGGTTTGGTTTGGAGGGCGAGAGTAGGGTACGGTTTCAGTGGAGGGAATGGCAGAAGTTGCTGTCCGAAACTGGAGCATGCAGCAGCAATTTTAGTTTTGGTTCTCTGTGACATGTCTTTGTGAAATAGAATACAAGTGTTTGCTGCACCATTTGGGACTTTCAATTTGAAACTCTTCCCTGATTAGCTATTCCACTCACTGACATTGAAAATAAATACAATTCTTTCTCTGAATATCACTCCCACTCGCCCTTACTACCGATCTCTATTGGTTTATCCACCTATTAGCTTTTGTTGAATATCAAGAGGAAACTAAAGATGGTAAGATTTTTGGATATCTATAATTATTGTTGGCAGTTTACTGCTTTTTCCAGTACACATGTCGTCAGCCACTGATGTCATGGTTCCCTGCACTGGTTCCCTAGATATATCATGGATCTAAAATCTTTCTTCTTCATTGAACTTTGACGGAGGTAGGTGATTCAGGAATGCTGGAGAAATTCTAACATGTTTCCTGTCTGTATTGTGTTGTACTCAGTTGCAGGGTGATGTGTGATCAGGTTCAACTGTTACTGTCTTTTTCTGGTTGGGTTTCCAGCTCCGATTCAAAATTGGGTCATTGCTACGGTTGGAATTTGCTTTATTGTGGTCTTTGGTTTCATTTTTTTTGTAGCAAATGCTGATGGGCCAAAGGCATTATTTAATCAGCGAACAGAATTTAATCGATTCCGGGAAGGTCCATCGGGAATAATACGGAGGATAATTTGGGAGCTGTGCATGGTGAAGGGGGAGAGGGGCAGGGTGTCTGGGACTAAGCAGGCATCATCCACAGGAACTGTAGATAATGGGTATTGTCCATCTCGGAGGGGCTGTAGATGCTTCGGAACTTATTGAAACTTTTGGAGCCAGGAGGGATGATGTGAAGGAGATGGATTTTTTTTCTTCAGGATGGAAACAGCCAGACTTCTAGATGAAAGGGATGAACATTTCCAAGTTTGGATATAGCCATGGGCACGAGATGGGAATAAGGCGGGAAACCTGAGGCATTAGTTGACGCCTTCAGCCTGTGCCGTTATATATGCAGTGAATTTCCTGCAGGCCCCAGTGACCTATGTGTTCAGTGAGGATAGTCTGAAATCCCTATCATGCATCTCAGTGGGATTTCCCCCAGAGGTGTACACGTGTACAGAAAGAAGTCAGCTTAGTTTTTGATGTGACTTCAAGCAATAAAATCAGTGGAGTTCTGCAGTCAGAATTGGGGGCGGTAGAGATACTAAAATAATCCAGCAGCGTAGCAGATCAAATTTAACAAGGCTGCTATTTTTTCTTGCCATTGAGATTCTTAAATGGTCGCTCATATTTAGATCAGATATATGACACCTACCCCATAAAGCCAAGTAAACTGTAATCATAAAATATTTCTGATGGCTGTGATGGTGTTGAGCACAGTTTAAGTGAAGCTGTACACTGCATGACTAAAGTAGAAGATGGGGATATCAGAAATCACCTCAACTGGAGAGGTGGGATACTGTAGATACAAATTATTAACCTAATTATTGTTCACCCATTTCAGAGTTATCTAGAAGTAAAATGTTTCCATCTTTTGCAGGTAAATACTTGGAATAGAGAAATGATCCATATATCATGCACTTTAATTCTCTTTTCTTTTATAGCAGCATTGTAATTCTACAAACCTCATTCTGTATGGAGCCCACGTTAGTATATGCTGCTACAGAAATTAAAATACTCCACATGAATGGATAGAAGTAATCCATATATTTACGGCCAGTACAGGACTTGGAAATAATATGAAATGGGTTAAATGGCATTATTAATTCAAGATGTATTCATGTTCTTGTTTAATTGTTAAGATTACTTTCACCAGCACCCCTTAATCTGTTTTATTTGCCATTGCCCATGTAACTGTAACAGTGCAGAGAATTGAGTCTTTGAGAGATTGAAAAATGTCAAATGTTTTCCAGCTACGTAATTTGAATTTGACTTGATTTTGAAGTAATCCTAGAAAGGGGGATCATTCCCAATAGAAACGCTGAAACTGCCACAGGGGCCTCATGGAAACCTTACAGTTGTGGCATTGAGTGCGCAGTATCGCTTCCCCTCAGCACACAAGGCATACCGTTGAGGTATTTGTTGTGGTGATTGGTTTTAATGCTATGTAGGAACTGCGTTATAGATCTTTTAGTTGTGCATGCTTTGTTTATCCTAATTTAAAATTATTTCAGATATGTTAACTAATATAGTTAAGTTGAGAAATTTTCGTTTAAATGTAAGTTTTGCACAATTTTTCAAGAAAAAAGTGGTTTACTTATTGAACTTAATTGCCGCATGTTTGTAACCAGGAACAATGTGATTGTTGAAAGCGATATGAAATTTGCTGCTTATGCAGATATAAAATGATAATTGCTTTAGAGAGAAAACTGCAGTAACAGTATTAACATCAAATTTATTGCTATGCTTTAGAAAGAAGTAACGATTTCCTTACCATTTCTTTTAACGCATATTTTCTCTACTTATTCTCCCCCCCCCCCTTGTATCCTACATGCTACTGCAAGAAATTATAACCCGTTAATTTACATCACCTACCTGTGAATATTAAAGTGTCAATTTAGTTACATGAAATGGATCAGGTTTGTAATTGGCTTTTTCCTTAACTCCAGGTTTCACATTTCCCTTGTCATTTTTCTGTAAATACCATTATTGTGCCCCAAGGGAATATTTGCTTTCCAACGTAACCAGCAAGTAACTTCTCAGCAAATTTTGGAACGCCGTTTTCTGGAATTACAATATGTTTAAAAACAAATACAATTAAAAATGATTTTCCAACAAATGTCATAAGCTGCTTTTCACGAGCCACTTTCAAAAACAGTCCAATTTTCTGTTGTCAAGCTACCCAGATTGTCAGGTTGGTAATTTTCTTTTATGACTCAGCCACTCTGATCAGTGACTTCATTCAAACTCTTCTTTCAGAGTGACCACAGAGAGAACGGTCATTATATCGGAATACTAGCACATTCTGTATTGCACATTCAGGTAACAAAGTAGTGACTCAGATCATTTGATGCACCTGTTTTATTTTGCAAATGCTCCTGTCTATAGACTGACTAGTTTCCCAATCTTACGCAACAAATCACTTCCCACCTTTCGCGCTCTTTTCATCATGTGGTATAATAAACTTGAGAGGGGTTTTGGAACTGCGCCTGTGTCCTTATCGTGTGGACGTGTGATGCAAGAATCCGTCGAGACGAAGATTTCACAGAAAAACTGCTGCGGTGAATGATACACAACAACCACATTGGGCTGTAATGGAGTTTCACAGACCATTTAAAAACCACCCTGGCAACATATACTTAATATATATGATTGGAATCTCTTTGGTTACATTGCAATCTTCTAGCAGACACCAGTACCTTTATTCTGTTCGTATTTGTGGTTGGGATTTATTAAATGAACATCATGTGGACACGTGATATTGTCAGTGTATCAGTGCCATATAGCAGTTACTGTGTGATACGTTTTCTGTACTGTTTCCACTTCAGCTGTGGAACCCCCCTCCCCCAATGATAATTTCTGCATTCTGTGCATGCATGGCAACTCATGGCCCCTCTATTCAGGTGGGTGTTAAAATCCTGGGGTCCCATTCAAAGAAGAACAGACAATATTTTTTGGGTCTCAGCCAATGTTCCTCCTGCAGTCATCAATACCGAAAGCTGACTGGTTAGTCACGATTTGTGGAGTCTTGCTGCACAAATTATCTGCCTCCATCATTGGTGACTAGAAAGAAGAAATTCAGTCGTGCGAAGCATTTAGAACATCTTGAGGACGTGATCTGACATTGTACAAAGACAAGTTCCTTTATTTGTTTCACCCAATTTCGGATTGAGTCAGTGGGATTTCTTCCCAAGTTTTGGTTTCCCAGCATCATTGAATGGCTGAGGCAGAAGATTGGGTGGGATATTTCTCTCTATCCCAACAATTAATATAACCCTAAAGGTCTTCCAGCTTGTGATCTTGTGATGTGAGCAATACTCTTAATATCTTTAGCAATAGAACCTCGGAAAATAGGAGGTCATTCAGACCCTTGAGCTCGCTCAGTCATTCAGTTAGACCGTGCCTGATCTGTACCGTGACTCTTATTTTCCTGTCTTACTCCTTGATACTCAAATAAAAATGTATCAGTCTCAATCTTGAAAGATCCCATTGTCCGAACATTCGGCCAGCCTTGGAACTAAACACAAATCCACATGATCAGTTTTTTGTTTGGAAGGAATATATGATGCATCTGTTATCCTGGACACTGCATAAAAGACGGCAGCTTTCATATTGTGATGATGGAATCGGAAGGCCTCAGTGGTAAGATGGGTAGAATAGCCTCCATTTGTACTTATTGCTGAATACTGGATTTGTGCCAACAGGCATTACCAGCTGCCTAGTTTGACTTCTTAATGGTAGAAATTTAATAGCATCAACAGCTGAAAAGCCACAGGGAAGGAACATGCCCAGCGTGTACCACACCATCAGCCATTGAAGAGCACAAAGGGAGACAAAGTCTATCTTGGGTTTTAAAGGCTTGAAGGTTGCTTGGAAAGTAAGCATTGTCGGAGATGAGTTCCAATATTGCTTCCTTTGGAAATAATTTAGAGTCAGACAGAGCGGGATCTTAGTGTTGATGTACTGAGGAGGAAGAGCAATGTGCATGGGATGTGGGTGTCGCAGGCTGTGCCAGCATTTATTGCCCATCCCTAGTTGCCCTCTAGGGGGCAGCTAAGAGTCAACCACATTGCTGTGGGCCTGGCGTCACATGTAGGCCAGATATTTCCTTCCCTAAAGGACGTTAGTGAACCAGATATTCTTTTCTGACAATCGACAATGGTTTCATGGTCACCATTAGACTTTTTAATTCCAGAAATTTTATTGCGTTTAAATATGCCGTGGTGAGATTCGAAGCCAGGTCCCCAGATGATTATCCTGGATTACTAGTCCAGTGACAACAACTCTCTGCCACTGCCTACCCCTTCAAAAAACTTTAAAAAGACAGTGGATACGAGCATCCATAAATAATAAATTTAAGAGTTGAGAGAAATGCTTAATGCTAGAATAACATTTTAGTATTCATTGAAAGGAATGGGAAAGATCAATGTGTACTGAATCAGCCATTGGATGAACTGTAGATCGAAAGTAATTGGAATGTGGTCTTGAGGAGGATGAGTGTGCAGTAGTAGGATTATTCACTGAAGGTTCGAACAAGACATCAATATTAGGAAGCAAACACGGCACCCTGAGTTAATGGAAGGAAAATAATAAATCTATTACAGCACAGAGAGGGAAAACTGAAAGAAAACCAAATTACCACGAATATAACTTTGGTATGAGATGCAAGGGTACTTGTTTCAAAATGTACAGAGCCTTCTAAGAGATTCAAGTGAATGATAATTCACCAAGGGGTTTGCAATCTTGCCACTAATAGGCTGGTCAACACCGTATTGATGATTGTGGGTGACACCCGTAGAGTAAATTGATCAATAATGTAACGGTTAAGTGCATCTTTCATTAGAAAGTGACAATATAAGAACAAATGCTTGAGAGCTAACAGGGATCAGATTTGCTGGGGATAGGATGAACTCGAGTAAATTTGCCTGGTGAAGCAACAATAGACTGGAGGAGAGAGATTGTGAAGACGCAAAGGACAAAGACATGTTTTGGGCATGTTAGGCGGGTAACCCTAGGTCTGGGCTCTTTAGATTATTAGATTAGATTCAATAGGCTGACTGTCATGATGGCAGAAACGGGATGAAATATTGGCTGCATTCGGAGATGATCAAACTGAATTGGAAGCAAGAAATGGGCCACAAGATTATGTGCAAAAGTTGTGGATAGTGACCGTTCTTACGATGCAAGCATTTTAATTTTGCGATTGTTGCATGCTGAAAGCTTAGCTGAAATGCATTTTATATTTTTTCAGGACTTGCTCCATTTATTGCAATATGAATCTTAATATGCACAAAAACTAATGGCATTTTGTAGTTTACATTGTTTAAGTGGCTGCCTTTAAAAACCTTTGGAAGGGTGTGGCACCATTGATTTGTATCTGGTGTCCTGAGCTGAGATTATGGGGACTTTAAGCAAAACTGCATTCCTATTTATTTTTATGTTTAAATTGATTATCAGCTGAAATACAGAAGCTTGTGGTCACTGTTGACGGTTAATTTTGTGGTCACCGTCGACGGTTTTTTTATTCAGCAGCTCATAAATTTGTAAATAAAAATTGAAGTTACAAAATAAATGCAGGCACCTTATGAAGATTGGCATAAACTTTGTCCCTGTGCCGTGATGTCCTTTTTGAGTATTTTAAATAAATCTTGATCAAGCTTAAGTGAGTTTTCACTTCTTTACTGGGTTGCTTTTGAAAAAGGAAATATTAATTTTAGAATATTTTTAAGTCGTTATTTGGTATTTTGAATATGTTATTCCCTCTTAAATGCACATGCTATACAAGTGTAGCACTAACATCTTTTCATTGCGTCCTAACATCACGATCCATATTGTTTGCACTAGAAACTGGAACAATAAACATTAACAATACTCCAATTAATGCCTTCTAAAGGGCAATAAATGCTGGCCTAGCCATTGACAACCACATCCTGTGATGGGATTTTTAAAAAAATAGTCCATACTGTGGATGCTGTATGTCCAGTGTATGATGACATCAGACTTTTACACTGCTCTACCACAGCTGGCAAGCAAAACTGCGCAGACAGCTGAGGGGCAAATCACTGGACAAATATGTTCTGTAAAAATGGAATTACAATTGATGTTCTGAGCAATGATGACCAAGCCATGCATGCAAGTATAAGAAAAAGTAATCATTCACTGTGTTTGCAGCAAAGTGGGCATCGACCAATGGTCCACACACACTGACTGCCATTTCTCTATCCATTATTGCCCATTTGTCAATTATTGCTGGCGTTTGTTTGCGAAACATTGTTTTTCTCTTGAGTATGTTGTTTTAAAAGAAATGGATGTTGTACTTACATCCTGCCCATTGTGGCAAAAGATCCCCAACTTTCTGGTTCCATTTCAAGGTATCCTTGAAATGTTTCTTTTGCTCCAGACTGTTCTTCCGCCTGCAAACGAGTACCTGTGCAATCTCCTTGGGCAATCATTCACCTGACATGGAGATGCAAATGTCCAGACCACTGGAATCATGCCCCTTTGACCATGACTGTCCCAACAATGTTTGGTACACCATATCATTTTGGTGTTCATTCTTACTACAAAGTTTTCATGGACACAATTGCACACTGAACTCTTCCAGCTTTTTCAAAAGTTGATGAAACATCTCAGATTTCAAAGTAAAAGTAAGGAAGCTTTCTGCCAGCCGCATAAAGCTGATCATGGCAAATGGACCTCTGATACACTGTAAGGTTTACCTTGTACAGTCTGATGTGTATCCTTGTTGCTTCAAAACTGGTCAAACCAGAAGAATAGGGCAGTGGCTAAGCTACTGTCATTCAGCTTTGGAGCGTGGGAGTGTTGCACAGAGATCAATGAATAAAAGTTCACCAATAGCACATTGCTTTTTATTGGATTTTGTCTTTGATCTTGTGAGACTGCAGTTGATTCCTTCATTCAAGTCTTATGGCATCAGTTTGAGAAAGAAACCCAATAAACCTGAGGGCTTCACACAACCTGCTTCATGCTATATCATTGGAAAATGTATTAGGTGCCGGACTGTAACCAGTTATTGCATCCAGTGTACTGTTGAGACATTGCCAGACCTCTGATAATCTTATTGGGACAGCCGTACTTGCTCACCAACTTCCAGAGTATTCAGTTGATGCCATTGAGAGCCCATCAAAGAGCGCTAATGTTATCATCGACCTTTCTGCAACGGTTGGGCCATGAACTTGCTAAGCTTTTCCCAAAATAATCCTACAGTTGGCTACATTTCGTATTCGTGATCTACACTGGGGAGAAGAATGATGTAATATTCTGTGGTTAGATTTTTGTTACTGTCACATCTGAATGGGAACATCTTGAAGATTAGGACATGATGAACTGATTCCATATGCTCCATAAATCTGTTTCTATCAAGTACTGATAGGTGGATTAGTTGTAGGAGACTGAGTGCTATGGTCATCACTGGTGTATGACCTGGAGTTTAACTGCTCTTTATTACAAGGCTTTTACGCACTCTGCAATGGCCTGTTATTCATCACTGGGGTCTCTGTCTTTTAATCTTAGTGTAAAATTGCCTCAGCAACTGCAGCAGAACAGCGGAGTGGAAACTTCTATTATAAAGGGATTGCATTCTCTTGGCAGGTCAGATTTCAAGGAGTTGGCTCTTGCACCTCTCACAGTTTGTGCAGAATGCAGTTTTCAAGCCATCAGGGATGTTTTTTGTGATCTTGAACATTTATGAACTTTGTGCCATTCCAGAAGCAGGTGGACCTTTCACCTTGAACCAGTTCACTCTCCTCGGATTGTGTGTCACTCAAGACCACAGTACCCACAAAATAATTATTACGCTGTCAGACTGGGTTGTTTTTCTGACTATTGAGTTCCATCTCACAACGTTCTGACATTTTATTTTGTAACATTGGCTGTGAAGGGGTGCTGTCTATACTATAATTGGAAGCAGGTATTCTATTTGAGCCATGTTTCTAGACTGCAGGTGATGTTGCTCAGGAGGAATGCTGAATGTTAGCATAAATTCATTACGCAAAATGAGCAATCAACATCCTGGACTGCCTATGTGTATAGGCCAGCAATTGGACCGTCCCCTGTTTTGAGGCTTGACTGCGGGTCAGTGAATGTGCTTATGTGGTATTCTCACGTGACAGCCTTCCTGTTTGGTGTCAGTTGCATGATGTACTTGAACCAATGATTGACTTTCAAGTGTTCTTTCATTTATCTGCCCGAGCTGCAGATACTTCACAAGTGTTAGGTTTGCCTTGTCCCTCTTTGCTGTTGTTTTGTGGAAATACTCGTGTCAAGTTCAACAATCAGCTCTTCAGCTGTAACCCTGCGTTGATTTCTATATTGCAGCCTTTGGATCTGGGACCTTTGAACAGGCCTGTAAGGTTTTACCTTTTTACAGCAGAGCTTCTGGTGGGTTAATAATCTTGTATTTTTCTAAAGTTGAAGAGAGGGGTGGAAATAACACTGGAACTATGATTCCCAAGTGCACCAACATTTTATCAATTACACATTGAATTGGCAAATATGAGGCAGCCCTGATATATATGAAAGGGGAGGGAAAAGGCAGTGGGCTAATTTGGATTTGGGACATTGTTTGTTATTGCTCATGTATTGAAATGGATGCCAGTTCTTATTCCTTTGAAGGTGGCCATGCCAAAGCACTAATGGGAGCGTTTCCTGCAGAATATCCATGAATTTACCATCCCTAGCTCATCATAGCTTTAATTTGCTGGACTAGTGTCAGGACTACTATTTGAAAATACACATCTGCATATAAAATAATCTTGCATAATATATACACATCCTGTCAACAAACCTTACTTCCAATGGTCAACAGTTCTTGATACTGTTCTTGACAATTGCTATATTAGTATTTCCCATCAATTTTTTTGTGTCAATTGTCAACAACGTCATTGCAAGCTTTGATCACTCGCAAACTGACCATGGACAGCCTCACATATAATTAACTTGTTGTTAAAGTACTTTCTTTGGTTTCCACCACCACCCTCCCTTCCATACAGGAAAACTAGGAGAATAAGCATATTCTAGTTGGAAATTATTAGAAAAGTAATTATCTAATATGTTAGCCTGTACAATTTTTTTATGCTTGGTGTCTGTCTCCGAAAAGCCCCGAGTGTAGTCAGGAACAAGGTGCTCGAGCGGCTAGTTTTACAACAACAGCGGATCCCGTCATGAGGATAGTCCCTCTGATCACTGATTTAACCTTTTTAAAAATTGAGGCAGTTTTACACCAGACCAAAAAAGTACAAAATTGGATGCTTTATTTTTTCAAAAGTACTCTGAAAATCTAGTAATAAATTTTTCCATTATAATGACAATCTGGCTTTTTTGTTTCCAGAATGTCGATTTATTGACATGTGAGCTCTTTGAGGAGGACTGTCATTTCAGTTTTAGAATGTTGGGCAATGATGAGTCTGAGGAAATCTCTGCTCTTAAGTATTCAAAACTAAAGAGAAGTTCACAAGCAAACTGCCAGCTTAATAGCAACAGTGTTCTAGATTTTAAGAGCAAACATCCTTAAACACGGGCCTTACGGATTTGAATGGTGAGCGTTATGCATTACAACATTCCCAATTCCAATTTACTGCCAGCCAAGCTCATCTCTTCCTGTCCAAATAAAATTAAGACTTGGTGGTTCCTATTTCAACAAAGATGTAACTACTTATAGCTATAACATAATTAGTATTGCAGAGCTTAAGCACAGCATCTGAGGGTGAACACCGCTTAGTCACAGCACAGGATGTAGTCAGTAGAATCTGGCTGTGTTGTCCCAAGTGCTGACGGAACCCACGTTTGTTAAGAGCCTGAATATGCAAAAGATGTGGATGAGGGTTGCACTGTTAGTGAAGGCAGGGGGAGTCCTGGGGATGCACTGATTCCATGTTGTGTTTTAAAGCTGAGCTCCGTGTCGAGAAGCAGTGATATTGCAGACTTAAGTTCAGCCCTTCTAGCCCAGAAGAGGAGTGGGTGGAATTGGGTTGAGGTGCGGACTGTTTAGCTGGAAACTAGCAGTGCACCGTTGATTATTGTCAATAGTAATGATGAATTCTCTCAATTCCACAGATAATAGTCGTATATGCAGGCAGCATGCAAGAGCGTGCCAGACAGTAAGGGTGCTATTAGCATAAATGTGGGGCATGTACCTTTCATTAATGATGTCCTTGCAAAGCAGCATCATATGAAGTAAAGGGGTGGAGAAGGCATGGAGTGCCTCAGAATGCCTCCAGGTTCAATGGGAGATGGGATTGTAGGCTTAGAAAGCAGGACCGTTACTATCTGTGTTGAGACGAGAGGAATGGGGGCAGGAGAAGGTGATGTCGCAGAGATAAAGGAAAGAATAGAGGTGGCCAAGGAGGATAGAGTATCGTGACTGCAACCAAAGTTGAGAGGGGTGGAGATACTGGAGACACATGGAATATTCTGGGTGACTTTCGCCAAGTGGGACAAAGCTGGACTGGCTGTGAACCTTCCTGAATGAGTGAGGAGTTGTGTATTCACAATGAGGTGAAGAGATGTTTGAAAATGGGGGAACAGAGTTCTTTGTGAGCTCTTTGAGGAGGACTGTCATTTCAGTTTGAAGTGGGGTGAGAAAGGGTTGTGGGGGGAAGAATAGTACCTGAATAAACGGGCTATTATCAAGGGTCTGTAAAAGCTGGTGGATCATGTAGAGAAGGGTTTGACGAGTGCTAGTGGGATATGGAGAAGGAATTTAAAAATATTTTGGGTTGAGGGGCTAGCTGAGCTTCCAGTAAGTGGTGCGTATTTTGGTGCTGGGGATTTCAGTTGGGCTGAGGGCAGGTGGAGGGTTTATTGTTTGCGGCAGTTGTGGTTGGGGTATTTGGTGAGGCTGGAGGCAACTGGATGCCATTTATTTTGGAGACAAAGGAATTAATAATTGCATCAGGTGAGGATGGTGTTGGAAAGAGGGGTCAGAGGTGAGGGGGAGTTGGAGAGAGTGCCATTAGAGGTGAGGGGGCTGTTTGATAAAAGGTGTGCGAGGGAAGTTGGAAATCGGGGTATTAGGTGAGGGAAGAGTTTGAGAGGAGTATTAGGTAAGGGGGAGTTGGAGAGGGTATATTAGCTAAGGGGGGGAGTTGGAGAGAGGTATTGCGTGGAGTAAAAGGGGTGTTGGGTGGGGTTTTTTGGAGTGGGGTATTGGGGGGGGGGAAGAGTTGGATGGAGGGGTATTGGGTGAGGGGAGAGTTTGAGAGAGGGGTATTGGGTGAGGGGCGTTGTAGAAAGGTGTATTGGGTGAGGGGAGCGTTGGAGAGAGGGGTATTGGGTGAGGGGAGAGTTGGAGAGGGGTATTGGGTGAAGGGGTGTTGTAGAAAGGAGTATTGGGTGAGGGGAGAGTTGGAGAGGGGTATTGGGTGAGGGGGCGTTGGAGTGACGGGTATTGGGTGAGTGGGGAGTTGGAGGGAGGGGTATTGAGGGGGTGATGGAGAGGTGTATTGGGGAGGGGGGGGGAGTTGGAGAGGGGTATTGGGGGGAGTTGGAGAGTGGGGTATTGGGGGAGAGTGAGGTATTGGGGGGACAGTTAGATGGAGGGGTATTGGGTGGGAGGGGGTGTTGGAGAGGGGTATTGGGTGGGACGAGGTGTTGGAGAGGGGGGTATTAGGGGAGAGTGGGGTATTGGGGGGACAGTTGGATGGAGGGGTATTGAGTGGGAGGGGATGTTGGAGAGGGCTATTGGGTGGGGGGGGGGGAGTTGGAGAGGGCTATTGGGTGGGGGGAGTTGGAGAGGGCTATTGGGTGGGGGGGGGAGTTGGAGAGGGCTATTGGGTGGGGGGGGAGTTGGAGAGAGGGTTATTGGGTGGGGGGGGGAGTTGGAGAGGAGTATTAGGTGGGGGGGTGTTGGAGAGAGGCATTGGGTGGGGGAGGGGGTGTTGGAGAGGGCTATTGGGTGGGGGGGGAGTTGGAGAGGGCTATTGGGTGGGAGGGGGAGTTGGAGAGAGGGGTATTGGGTGGGGGGGGGAGTTGGAGAGGGGTATTGGGTGGGGGGGGAGTTGGATAGGGGTATTGGATGGAGGGGAGTTGGAGAGGGATATTGGGGGGGGAGTTGGAGAGAGGGGTATTGGGTGGGGTGGGGAGTTGGAGAGAGGGCTCTTGGGTGGGAGGGGGAATTGGAGAGAGGAGTATTAGGTGGGGGGGGTGTTGGAGAGAGGCATTGGGTGGGGGGAGGGGGTGTTGGAGAGGGCTATTGGGTGGGGGGGGAGTTGGAGAGGGCTATTGGGTGGGAGGGGGAGTTTGAGTGAGGGGTATTGGGTGGGGAGTTGGAGAGATGGGTATTGGGGGGGGGAGTTGGAGAGGGGTATTGGGTGGAGGGGTATTGGGTGGAGGGGAGTTGGAGAGGGGTATTGGGTGGGGAGGCAGTTGGAGAGGGGGATTGGGTGGGGAGGGAGTTGGAGAGAGGGGGATTGGGTGAGGGGGGCATTGGAGGGAGGGGTATTGGGTGAATCGGAGTTTGAGGGAGGAGGGTGTTGCAGAGGGGTATTGGGGGAGGGGGGAGTTGGAGAGTGGGGTATTGGGGGGACAGTTAGATGGAGGGGTGTTGGAGAGAGGGCTATTGGGGGGGGAGGAGTTGGAAGGGGCTATTGGGAGGGGGGGAGTTGGAGAGAGGGGTATTGGGTGGGGGGGGAGTTGGAGAGAGGGCTATTGGGTGGGAGGGGGAATTGGAGAGAAGTATTAGGTGGGGGGGTGTTGGAGAGAGGCATTGGGTGGGGGAGGGGGTGTTGGAGAGGGCTATTGGGTGGGGGGGAGTTGGAGAGGGATATTGGGTGCGAGGGGGAGTTGGATAGAGGGGTATTGGGTGGGGGGGGAGTTGGAGAGGGGTATTGGGTGGGGGGGGAGTTGGAGAGGGGTATTGGGTGGAGGGGAGTTGGAGAGAGGGTTATTGGGTGGGAGGGGGAATTGGAGAGAGGAGTATTAGGTGGGGGGGTGTTGGAGAGAGGCATTGGGTGGGGGGAGGGGGTGTTGGAGAGGGCTATTGGGTGGGGGGGAGTTGAAGAGGGCTATTGGGTGGGAGGGGGAGTTTGAGTGAGGGGTATTGGGTGGGGAGTTGGAGAGAGGGGTATTGGGGGGGGAGTTGGAGAGGGGTATTGGGTGGAGGGGAGGTGGAGAGGGGTATTGGGTGGAGGGGAGTTGGAGAGGGGTATTGGGGGGGAGGGAGTTGGAGAGGGGGATTGGGTGGGGAGGGAGTTGGAGAGAGGGGTATTGGATGAGGGGGGCATTGGAGGGAGGGGGATTGGGTGAATCGGAGTTTGAGGGAGGAGGGTGTTGCAGAGGGGTATTGGGGGAGTTGGAGAGTGGGGTATTGGGGGGACCGTTAGATGGAGGGGTGTTGGAGAGAGGGCTATTGGGGGGGGGAGGAGTTGGAAGGGGCTATTGGGGGGAAGTTGGAGAGAGGGGTATTGGGTGGGGGGGAGTTGGAGAGGGGTATTGGGTGGGGGGAGGAGTTGGAGAGGGGTATTGGGTGGGGGGGGGAGTTGGATAGGGGTATTGGGTGGGGGGGGAGTTGGAGAGGGGTATTGGGTGGGGCGGAGTTGGAGAGAGGTATTTGGTGGGGGGTGATTTGGAGAGGGGTATTGGGTGAGTGGGGTGTTGGAGGGAGGGGGTGTTGGAGAGGGGTATTGGGGGGAGGGGTGTTGGAGAGTGGGGTATTGGGGGGACAGTTAGATGGAGGGGTATTGGGTGGGAGGGGTGTTGGAGAGGGATATTGGAGACAGTGGTTTTGGGTGGGACGGGGTGTTGGAGAGAGGGGTATTGGGTGGGGCGGAGTTGGAGAGAGGTATTGGGTGGGGGGTGAGTTGGAGAGGGGTATTGGGTGAGTGGGGTGTTGGAGGGAGGGGGTGTTGGAGAGGGGTATTTGGGGGAGGGGTGTTGGAGAGTGGGGTATTGGGGGGACAGTTAGATGGAGGGGTATTGGGTGGGAGGGGTGTTGGAGAGGGATATTGGAGACAGTGGTTTTGGGTGGGACGGGGTGTTGGAGAGAGGGGTATTGGGGGGGACAGTTGGATGGAGGGGTATTTGGTTGGAGAGGGGTATTGGGTGGGGGGGGAGTTGGAGAGAGGGGTATTGGGTGGGGGGGGGAGTTGGAGAGAGGGGTATTGGGTGGTGGGGGAGTTGGAGAGAGGGGTTTTGGATGGGGGGGAGTTGAGAGAGGGGTATTGGGTGGGGGGAGTTGAGAGAGGGGTATTGGGTGGGGGGAGTTGAGAGAGGGGTATTGGGTGAGGGGAGTTGAGAGAGGGGTATTGGGTGGGGGGAGTTGAGAGAGGGGTATTGGGTGGGGGGAGTTGAGAGAGGGGTATTGGGTGGGGGGAGTTGAGAGAGGGGTATTGGGTGAGGGGAGCGATTTGGAGAGTGGGGTATTGGGTGAGGGGGGACATGGATGGAGGATGTAAGGAGATAAAGAAGTACGTTCCCTTGTTTAAATCTAGTATTAGGGAAGCGTACCTTTGAAAAGATCCTGGTGTTTATCAAGAATACAGAGCTCTGGAATTGTGCACTTGCTTCAGCTTAGGTCTTAGTTACAGGAGGCCTCTCATTGCAAGTTCCTGATAATCAGCTTCCTGCAATGTTACTCTGTGGTGTGAGTGTAACACACTGGGAGGGTTTGACAGAGTAGGTGTTGTGAAGCTGTCCCCCCCCCCCCCCCCCCGCCCCGTCCCCCCCAGGCTGGAGAGTTCAGCAGTATGAATCTAGTCTCAGAATAAGGGGTCGGCCATTTTGGACTGAGATGAGGAGAAATTTTCTTTACTCCGAGGATTGTGAATCTTTGGAATTCTCTACCCCAGAGGAATGTTGATGAGTACAGTCAAGGATGAGGCTAATAGGTTTTCATCTGAAGCAAATTATGGGCTGTGGGATAGCAGGGAAGTCGAGTTGGGCAGAATGTCAGTGGGGATTTTATTGAATGGCTCCATAGGCCCAAGTGGGTGCTCCAGCTCCTGTGTCCTGTGTATTGATTAAGGTGAGAATTCCTGGCTATTGAATCATTGAGAAAAGAACTTAAAAAGTAAGTTAACTATGACAAGGAATCATCGGACATCACTTGGTGAAATGAGACATTTGGAAGGCTTGACATTTCTCCAAATGATTTGAAATAATTTAAGACCATTTTGCGGAGTATCCCTCAGAGCTAAACATGAACGGAGATGGGGAAAAATAAATTAGCTGAAGAAAAAAAAGAAAAGCAAGAGGCAAAAAAGCAATAGAGAATTGTTTTAAAGTATTTCATTCTTTATTAAGCTCCATGTTTCATTCTGAAAGTTGCTGTACTGGCACAGAGGAACTATTGAGTGTCGTTGGTCTGAGCTGCCATTTTGCAAATTCAGGGAGAAGTGAATCGCAGAGAGTTTTGTAGTTAACCCTAATCAGTTCAACGATTAATGACAAATATTGTGTATGTGAGGGAATTTATAAGGGTGCGACAGTTTTGTTTGAAGCTTTTAAAAATAATTCTGCCCATGATTTGCTACTTGCGTTTAAACCTGCTTCAAGTATCCAAACCTGACTGACGATATTTGAAAACCGAGTGCAGCTAATTCAGTGCTCAATACTGGTGTAAATGCTGCAATAATACTCTAATACTGTTATTAGCAGATTACTGTAACAGATTTATTGTAATGCAATTTTTCATATCGCCTTCAACAAAGTGCCCTAACTAATCTTTCCCACATGTCCAGATCTATCCTATGTGTGAAGTTGTGTGATAAGATGGAGTGTAATTGTTTCCATGTTCCTTTGTGCAGTTTAAGGAATGCGAATGGGTTGACTGCAGCTGAGCTTGCCCTGGCTCAGGGCTTCCATGAATGCTCCCAGTTCCTGTGCAGTGTGCAGAACCATCAGCTAAATGGTTTCTACACCAATGGCATCGCCAGCGGCCTTTACCGGGATAATCTGATCACGGATGGCCTAAATGGCTACACAAGAACCAGCCGCAAGAGAAGCCACGAGGAATCTGAGCACTGCGGAATCAAGAAGCCTAGAAATGACGGTGAGCACTTTGTGCCGTTACACATTTTATTCCCGCATATACAAATTATCAAAATCATTCCTTTTGCATTTTAGCATCATCCCATGCACATTGTGATAATCCCGTGAATTAAAAAATGGTTCAGAAATTGCCCAACCTTTGTTGGTATGTTTAAAAACATTTTACTGACAGCTCAGTAGGAGGCCATTCAGCCCACCGCACCTGTGCCAGCCCTTTGAAGGACCAACTCCATTCGTCCCCACCCCTCCCTGCAGCCCTGGAAAGAATTGCCCCCTTCAACCATTTATTCAATTTGCTTTAGAAATGAATCTGCTTCCACCACCCATTCAGGCAGCACATTCCAGTTCACACCTCCCTGATCCCATCAGTGTTGGGAATTGAAATTAAAGGAAAACTTCAAGAAAGGTTCAACTGAATTCACAGTTTGAATTTCAAACGTTCTTTTTACATTTAACTTGGAAGTGGCTATTTCGCCCATCGCGATTGGACTGAAGGTAGACCACCTTGGGACTGATTTTTGCAACCATCTCCCCCCCCACCCCACCCCTTTATATTTTTTGGCAAACTGCCTGGTGCCTTTTAAATGTTGGAATGGATTCTGAATCAGTTGCTGGCTGTGACCATGCATTCCATATTGTGCTACAACTGGTGCTTATCTTACCACAGCCTTGAGTTTCTGATTCTCAACACTCGAAATATTCCTTCTGCCAATCTGATCTCTCAACTTTATTGAAGAATAACTCACAGCCCCCTCCCCATCACGTTTCCCTCTTTCTAAGAGAACACAGTCCTTATTGCTCGAGCCATTCTTCCTCACCCAGACCCTCAATCCAGTTATCTTCTAACTAAATCTGCACTGCAGCTTGTCCAGAATTATTAAACCTTTCCAATACTGAAGCCCAGTCAGCAGAAACTCATGATTTTATGCAGTCATGTTTGACATGAGGTCGAGATCCTCTGGCATTTTAATGGCATTTTCAAAACTCTTTATGCACTTTTAAGCTTTAATTTGTCTGCCTGCATGGAGTCATTTGTGCAGAAAAATGTATTACTTCACTTATAGTTCCAGTATTTGCCTTCTCCCACCCCCTCCCTCCCTTCCTCTGACTCTATCCCTTTCTCTACATTCCTTCCCCTACATTCCTTCCCCTCTATCCTTCCCCTCTATCCTTCCACTCTGTGTTCAGTCCCTTTCCCACACGCTCCCTATCCACCCTTCCCCGCCCCCTATCTGTACCCTCCCTCTATCACACATTTGTGTTAATTGTTTTGTCTTTTGTATAAAGTCTCCATTGACCAATCATGAACATTTCAGGGGGTTTGATGCTCATCACCATTCCAATCTCAGTTTCTCAATGCTCCATCTTTCCCTGATCCCTACTCCCTGTCGCCAGTGAAGTTATTTTAGGAATGACCAAACCGCTGACCTTTTGCTCCTGGGACCATCACTGTGTCCAATCGTGGGGATTCTGGCCATTGAGCCTGATCGCAGGGGTCTTGGTCACTGTCCTGCCCCAGGGGTGTGGGGGTGGAGAGCAATTACTGAGTCCTGAGCCCTGGTCCTCCCATAGTATTTTGCTGGGAGTATCTGGCAATGAGCAGGGTCCTGACTCCTGGGATCTTGCTTTTCAATTTTAAGCCATGAACCACATGGTGATAATATCATCCTTAATCAGTCAATGAGAGTGGCTTCTTTAAACCATATATATGTTTCCATTTTGACGGCAGCACGGTGGCGCAGTGACTAGTGCTGCTGCCTCACGGCGCTGAGGCCCCAGGTTCGATCCCGGCTCTGGGTCACTGTCCGTGTGGAGTTTGCACATTCTCCCCGTGTCTGCGTGGGTCTCACCCCCACAACACAAAGATGTGCAGGGTAGGTGGATTGGCCACGATAAACTGCCCCTTAATTGGAAAACTATTAATTGGGTACTCTAAATTTAAAAAAAAAGTTTCCATTTTGTTTCTCCTCTGACACTTCTAGCAATTGCGTTTTACAAATGCAAATCCACGCTCTGAGCTTGCCGTTTTGTCTAATACTCCACCAGCAAAAAGCTCTGTGGATATGTCCATCCTTTGAGTTGTTGTTTGTAGGTGCACAGGTCAACCCTTCCCACCTTTGGTGTAGGAATTCCCGAGAATATTTTTAATGGGGTTAAATTTGGGGGGGGTGGGTTGCCCACTAGAAATAGGACCTGTTAAACAGTAAAGTATAGGGTATGGTGAAGCCTGAGGGCAAACAATCCTCAAAGATACTGAAGGAAATTACTTCTTGGGAAATATACTTGTTTCATGAAACATGCAGTAAACCAGCTACTGTTTGGGAAAACTGTAAGTGGCAGCATTCTGACTTTCTCACAATCTGCCGGTTCTGAGCCGGGACCTCTCAAACCAGATTCCATTTATCCATCAGTTGGATTGAAGCCCTGTCTGGGTTTAAAGGGTGGATGTGATTTGAGGGGAGAGCTGAATTTGAAACAATGGCCCTTTAAAGGAAGGGGGTAGCACAGTGGTTAGCACAGTTGCTTCATCGCACCAGGGTCCCAGGTTCGATTCCCTGCTGGGTCACTGTCTGTGCGGAGTCTGCACGTTCTCCCCGTGTCTGCGTGGGTTTCCTCCGGGTGCTCCGCTTTCCTCCCACAGTCCAAAGATGTGCAGGTTAGGTGGATTGGGCATGCTAAATTGCCCCATTGTGACCAAAAAAGGTTAGGTGGGGTTACAGGGATAGGGTGGAGGTGTTGGCTTGGGTAGGGTGCTCTTTCCAAGGGCTGGTGCAGACTCGATGGGCTGAATGTCCTCCTGCACTGTAAATTCTGATTCTGTGAAGGGTCAGTAATCTTCACAGCAAATCACAATTAAAGCCGAATTGCACCTGAGGTCCTCTGCATGCGTGGGGTCCTCCAGTATGTGTATCCCAAAGCTCACCCACCTCCCCCATATCTATCCCTTAATGTGGCCGTAATGTTTGAGAGCTCTGGCCACGCGAAGCCAGTAGGAATCGACACTGAGTGGCTGCCTGCCTTTGAAGCCTCTACCCCTTGTCCCTGTTCCCTTCCTCCCTGAGCAAGCCTGACACTGCGCCTGACTTCCCAACCTCAGCACCCTTTAATAATAATATTTATTGTCACAAGTAGGCTTACATTACCACTGCAATGAAGTTACTGTGAAAATCCCCTGGTCGCCACATTCCGGCGCATGTTCAGGTACACAGAGGGAGAATTCAGAATGTCCAATTCACCGAACAGCACGTCTTTCGGGACTTGTGGGAGGAAACCGGAGCACCCGGAGGAAACCCACGCAGACACGGGGAGAACGTGCAGACTCCGCACAGACAGTGACCCAAGTCGGGAATCGAACCTGGAACCCTGGCGCTGTGAAGCAACAGTGCTAACCACTGTGCTACCGTGCTGCCCTACCAACTGTTGGTGTTCTTAGTTGGTGTTCTGGGCCAGGGTTTAGAGAATTGCAAAGTGTATCATGGAGTTCACCTGACCCACAACTTTTAATAGATTGTGGTACGGGGAGCACACGACCCACTCTACAGGTGTGGTACAGCAGAAATGGAAAAGTATTTTTTAAAGCAAAACAATGTTTATTCTATGAACTCAAGTTAACCTTTTTAAAACATACAGTGAACATCTTAGCAACCATCAATTCAAATACAACCCCCAAAGAATACAACACTAAGTAATCCTTACTAACTTCCCAAACAACATCCAGAAGACAAAAGAAACACCTTTTAACTGAAGCACATCAGGTTTACATTCACTACTGTGAACATTTATAATTCTGAATTCACCAAATGATCAAGAGATAGTCTTTTCATGGCAGAGAGAACAGCAGTACAGCTGCTCTGTCTGGCTTCGGCTCCAACACTAAAACGAAAGCAAAATGACAGACACGCCCAAGCTTTTCTCAAAGTGAAACTAAAAAGCAGAATCAGAGCTCAGCTCCACCCACACTCTGACATCACGGCAGTAACATGAGCAGCCAAACATTTCTTAAAGTGACATTCTCATGACAGTTGGTAACGATACACTTGCTTAGACTGCTGGATGAGTTAGCCAGAGTTGGCTCTCATGCCAATGGTGGGTGCCCCTCCCACAAAATGGCCCACAATACTTTCTCCATTAGGTCCTTCCACTTACAACTTGCAAATAGCGAAAGACTCGGGTATCTGCTGTAAATGATGTGGACTATCACCGCCAAACATTTCAGGGCATTTGAGAATTCTATGATCGTTATTGTGATTCACTTTCATGGTCATATTTTTAGTTGCTCATTTTCCATCTTTTAAATTATTTTACACTGACGCAGTTTAACAATGAATCTTTGCAGTGCTTGTGAGACCGTTCAAATATGAATTATTAAGCCAAGTCGTGCTGAAGGGTTAGTTTTTGAGTTTGTGCTGGCAGCAGGAGCACACTGGAATAAGTGGGACTTTGTGGGTGGCACATTCATTGTGAGCGTCAGGAGAGAGACTCCATTGGGATAACAAATTCACAATGCAGGCCGTTTAGCATAAAGCGAACGTCTATTTAGTGTGTATGTGTGGTTATAGTTGTCTTCGCATTTCAGCAGAGACGTCACTGGACCTAATGTAAATCCATATATGACAGGCTGGTGTCGTATACTTAGACATGCGAGTGTGCATGTTGCTTATGGCAGATTCCTCCTTCTCACAGCTCTGGGCTTTGATGGTTTCGGAACGGCAGCCGATGGCATCTCCATGAACAACCTTGAAAGCATTTACACAGAGATCACGCCCTCCGCTATATCGGGCAGGGCTGGAGGATTCCCAGCCGAGTGTGGCAGCAACCAGATCAAACCGGACCACCCAGCTCAGGAGGCTGTGTCTCTCAGAGGCCAGGAGTTTGAAATCTTCACCGTGTCTCCCATGCAGACGCCATGTCGCTGTATAACTAAATATGCATATGACTTCTGACATTTTAAACCATCATATTACTAAATCCACTTCTTTTCTAATTGTTATCCATGAACTAGGCAGATGCTGTCTATCAATCGATACCCACCTCTTCGCTAACTTGAAAACAGGAGTGCTTTTAGAGAGAAAAGTTTCTAAGAACTGAGACAACACTTTCTCTAAATATGTGTCACCTCGCACCACATGGCCTGTCTAACGTGCACATAGGCACACGTGTATTTACACACACACATACTTGCACACAGATAGATGCACACAGACACTGATAGATGCACACAGCTACCCCTGTCCCACCCCCCCACACACACATTTGGCTGTTTACTCACAGGATATAGTGGCTGCAGTTCAATGACAATTAATAGGCTGTGGATTACGATGGGGTGTCTTGAGGATGTGCTACGCTGCTCTCCAAATAAAGTTCTCCCTGCATGGCTTACGTGTGCGCAGTATCTCAGCTGGGGTCCGATCTATCTCTTCTTTATTCCCAAGTAATGTGCTGTTTATATTCTGATCGGATATTTGTATTTCAAAAGAAATGTCAACCTGAGGCCCAATCTGCCCCCTCAGGTGGATGTAAAATCCCATTGACAATGTTTCAGCAAAGAGCAGAGGAGCTCTTCCCAGTGTCCTGGCCGATTCATCCCACCGCCAACATTGCCAAGGCAGATTATTTGGCCAAAATCACACTGCTGCTGTGGGATCTTGCTGTGCACATATTGGTTGCTGCATCTCCTAAATTACAACAATGATCACACTTCAAAATGACCTCATTGGTTGGGAAGTATTTTGGGATGTACCCTGTGACCAAGAGAGGCGCTGTAGAAATGCAGTGTTTGTTTCTTTTAATTGCCTTTGTGCTTTTAGCTGATGGATTATCCAAACGCACTTAGTTTAGATCCAACATGTTATTTTTAATAAATACTTTTGATACCTTAACTTTTGCTTCTGCCTTTGTTGCTGGTTTTGAACCAATACCTTGTCAGGGCACCAGCCTCCCAGCTGAGCAGTAGTTTGGGGAAAGCACCATCCTGGGCCCAGGCGATGTCTGCAAGCTTATTCAACCTATGGTGGCATCACAGCTAAACTCTATTTTGTTTTTCCCCAATGTTCGTGAACTGGCTGTGTCAGCACGGGGACACTAATAGCCAAGAACAGTGACCATGTCTGATTACATGTTTCCCCCTAACTTAACCTCAGGCACTGAGGCCAATTAAAGTCTCTTCACCATTTATCTGACTTAAAGCAGAAATTCAGAAGTCATCAGCATTGTGTCCAGGTCCTACTGGGGCTCATCTTCTCCCTAAATAAACTCTTGGAGAAGCACCTCTTAGTTTGAATATTTAACTATTCCGGGTGCAATTATTGGTGAGAAACCTTGGTGAATGTTAGTGTTTTAAGTATTTGTAAGAATATAGTTACTGTTGAATGTAGATTAGATACGAAAATGACACAAGAGCTTGTCTTGTTCATGTCAAAGGGCTTATGTCAGTGTAGTTTTAATGTGCAAAATGTCACAGGTCAGTAATTGAGCACAGGCTAATTGGTGTCCAAAGTTTCTGTGCTCTTTCAAGTCACGCGTTAGGACTGTGAGATTAAATATTCAGGACTTTATTCAGTTTGAATGAACTGTCCCTTGAATCAGCTTCATGTACTGGTCCATTGTTTTGCTTTTGTCACTGAATTGGTCGTCACTGTTCGGGGGAGGCACTCGCTAAAACCACACCTGTCAATTCTGGCTCAGAGTTTCAGAAATCCAACTAGTCTGAGACCGGTATGGTGAAATGCTCATGTCCTCCTGCAGGATGTTTCAATTATTCTCCCTGAACCATTAGGTCATTATTGGATTTGCAATAGTTTTTAAATAGTTTTAAAGGGAGCATTGGGAACATTTTGAGGAAAAAGTGAGACAGATGTTTCTATTTTTGAACTATAGTTTTGGAGGGATTTTATCCTTCGACAAGTGGGAACTTTACAAAAATCAAGAGAAAAGGGAAAATCTGTTGGAGGTTAGAAACAGACTGCTCGAGTAGCTTATAGATATGAAATGTATAACATTTTAAAGTACAATTTATTGAATCTTGAATGTTCAAGCTGTTTTTGCTTTGCTGTAAATAACAACTAGATTAAAGATTTAATCCTACACAATAGTGAATGGTGACTGGGAAAGTGAACACTGATTCGAGCGTCAGTGGGAAACCCGAGATGGCGAATGTGCCGTGGGCAAACACTGAGCTTCATATTGTAACTCTTTTCAAATCCAAATTGGAGGGGAGCTTTATTCAGACGAAGGAAGAAAAACTGATGGGCATGGGGAATGTTAGTGACAAAGCAAAGTCCCAGAGATGCGTAAAAATGAACCACTTGGTTTTCTGTTGTATTGATGCAAGACTAGGAGCGAAATCAAGTTGTTGAAGCACCATAAAGTTTGTGAGCAGAGGAAACCTTTTCCCAAAGTTGGGAATGTGGGATATATTGGTCCAAGTGGCTGATGTTAAATCTTTGGGAGAGATACCAGATAATTACTGTAAGTATGAGAACGAAGGCACAAAGCAGGAAACTGCAATTATTTTGAGGAGGTTGTCAGGAAATAGAATTAGTTTGGGAAGTGGTTAATTGTAAAATCTATCCTGAGAGGATCCAAGACTAATCAGAATGCATCAATATTTCTTACTATAGAAAATGGGTTGATTGAAGATTATTTCACTTGCCTCTTCTGATGACAGACCAATTCGTGAGGGGACGAATAATTTGATTGGGGTGGGGGGGAGGGCAGGTAGATAAAGTCTTAGCTGAATGGTTTGATTTGTGTTTGGTCTGCTGGATGTAGTTCAGGGAGCCTCCACATTCGACCTGGAAAGCTAAAGCACAGGTAGTTTCCCCCTGAATGCAGAGCTGAAGCTTGAGATCAAAGGCTCAAAGTTGTGATGGAGGATGCAGTTGCCAGGGAATGAGGACAATCTGGTCATGGCATATTTTCCAGTCTTCCTGACATCTGTCAGCAAATATTCCTCACCTACCCTGCGTTAGTCACCCTCCACTTACAGATTCCATTCTCTGGGCAGTGAGTGTGTTATCACCTTTCAGAACTTTGCAAAGAACTTGGATCAGGTTCCCAGTTTGTATACAAGGGACTCTGAGCCAAAACTCAGCGATACATTTTTCCCTGCTGACAGTGAAGACTTGTGTTTAGGGGTTGCTGTTCCTTGTTTGGATGAACTTTTTTAAAGTGCTGCTCAGTAAGAAACTGCTAGTTTCACACTAGAACTCAAGAACAATCAAAATTAGTGATCTGGTCTCTCCATAATCTCGGACCTCCAAATAAATCCTCTGTGTTTGAGTCATTATCAACTCCGATTGAGACCAGATCACCTGGTTTTGTCGATCATGGACCGTCACCTTCATCAGTACCCATGACCTGTGTTCTTATTCATTCTCAATATGTGGCTAGACCAGCATTTATTCCCCACCCTGAATTGCCCTTGAGAAGGTGGTGGTGAGCTGCCTTCTTGACCCGCTGCAGTCCGTGTGGTGTAGGTACGCCCACTATGCTGTTAGGGAGGGAGTTCCAGGATTTTGCCCCTGCGACACAGTGAAGGAACAGCAATATATTTCCAAGACAGGGTGGTGAGTGACTTGGGGAGCTTCCAGGTGGTGGTGTTTCCATACACTTTTTATGCCATTGTTTTTCTCTAAGATGTTGGTTGCCATGGGTTTGGAAAGTACTGTTGAAGAAGTCATGGCAAGTTGCTGCAGTGCTTTTTGTATATGTACCCACTGCGGGCACTGTTATCAGCTTTTGCAATTTCCAAGTGTTTGTACCGAGCAGAGTTAGAGTGGCTGTTTTACTGTTGAATTTGAAGTGGATTTCCATGGGGGAAAGTTAGCCTCTTCACATTCTCTCATTAATATCAGGGAGAGTGAAAGGAGGCAGGGTTAGTGACCCAGCAGCTCACACCTCACAGCTAATGAGGCCACCTGGTCCTCTGAGACTTGTGCATCTCCCTCCTGGAGAGCTCTCTCCTTCAGGCTCTGCTGTCACAGAGTAGGAAGAGGTAAGTGATCATCAGTTTTCCGTTGCTCTGTACTCCGCTAATTAAAGACAAATACTTTCCATGTTGGAAATGTGAAATAAGAACAGAAACTGGTGGAAATGCTCAGCCGGTCGGGCAGTATCTGTGAACAGGGGATGGTTCTGGGTGATAACCCATTCTCAGAACACACATTAAATATGTTCTGCTCTAGCCATAGTTACTTTAATACAAATTGAGTTTATTCCTGGAGTTCAGTGGAAAGAACCGGCCTTCAAAATTTCAAACGCAAGTTAGCGAGCAAGGCTGTTGCTTGGGAATGAGATTTAGACAGATTGGAGTTTTGCGTATTACTTGTTTAATTAAATATATCACCATTTTCCCCAAGGTGCTTTGGAAGAAACATGGGCAGGATTGATCCTGAGCCAAAGGAAGTGACCAAAGATGAAGGAAATAGACTCGACGGTTTACATTTGATTCACCTCAGAAATCCAAACAATGGGGCAGCACGGTGGCACAGTGGTTAGCACAGCTGCCTCACGGTGCCGAGGAGGGCAGCACGGTGGCACAGTGGTTAGCACTGCTGCCTCACGGTGCCGAGGTCCCAGTTGCGATCCCGGCCCCGGGTCACTGTCCGTGTGGGGTTTGCACTTTCTCCCCGTGTCTGCGTGGGTTTCGCCCCCACAACCCAAAGATGTGCAGGGTAGGTGGATTGGCCACGCTAAATTGCCTCTTAATTGGAAAAAAATAATTGGGTTCTCTAAATTTACAAAAAAAAGAAATCCAAGCAGCTAAACTCATCCAACTTTGTGCACTGGACACAAACTTTATGGCCTGTGCAATACAGTTTCATAAACATTCCTGACTTGGGATAGTGAGTTTCCGGCTGATCAATAAACAGCAAGCATTGTTCCCCTTACTGGACAAAAAAACTTAACATTGGTTAATAAATACAAATTTATTTTGAAATGTTTTTCAATGATTAGGTTAGATATTTATAATACAAACTAAAGTACAATATACTGAGAAGATAACGTAGCTGGCTAACAGGCTTGGTGCTGGATTCTCACTGGGTGATAGTCTCACTGATGCTGGATGATGGGCAATTGGACCAGGGGGTGTTGCACCTGGTTTTTGGTTTGGGCCTGTCTGTGACGACCCGGAGATGGGTTACGGCAGCATTTTGGATGATCTTTATATTTTAACTCCACATTCTTGTCTTGATAAATCAACAGTTAAAAATATTTCTGTCCCGGTGTGAACTGAACTTTAAGCAGGATGTGGCATTTAGTTTACCACCTCTAAAATTTGGGCTGGATTTACCCGCTGTTCATGACAGCGAGAAATTCCAGCCCCAAGCCGGTGCACGAGTTTCCCGGCAACGAGCGGTGTTGTCACCGGGAAATCCTGTTGACAATGGCGGGGTCGGTAGATTCCGCTGGCGGGCGCTGAAAAACACACGGCGGGGTGCTCAGTAAGTCCCACCCATAGTTTATATCACTCTTAATGTAAAAACCTAACAGGTTTTAGTACATTTATGAAAATAATAGATTTGATTTATCTATAGGGCAGCACGGTGGCACAGTGGTTAGCACTGCTGCCTCACGGTGCCGAGGTCCCGGGTTCGATCCCGGCCCTGGGTCACTGTCCGTGTGGAGTTTGCACATTCTCCCCGTGTCTGCGTGGGTCTCACCCCCACAACCCAAAGATGTGCAGGGTAGGTGGATTGGCCACGCTAAATTGCCCCTTAATTGCAAAAAATTAATTGGGTACTCTAAATTTATAAACAAAAAAAAGATTTGATTTAACTATGCTGAAAGCTGGATGAATATTAGGTTCCCGACCATAACATGGACCTTCCCGTTCCAGGGGTAAAGTATGACCTCTCTATTTACCTCTCACTCTTTCCCTGCCCTCCGTCCCTTTGCCTTCTGACTTGTGCAAGGTGGAGATCGTTGCTCTTTCTGTGTTGACATCTCTCGGACTCTGCAGTCAAAGGATTAAGCTGTGCTCCAAGACATCACCCTTTTTATAAACGGGATCGGAAAGGTTGGCAGGGCTAATCCCACTGTCTGACCCAGGCAGGACGGTAATTAGGAAAGGTTTTCATCATTTGATGCGCAATTGTTTTATTTCAATAATTTTCTCTGCAGACGATTTCATTCAGAGAAAGGACACTTTTGGTAAATATTTTTATTCAGCTTCGTAGATACCCTTCTTGGTCGCACGTGTAAGCTGTTTAAAACATCGTGATCTGCAAATGGCTTTGGGATGATTAATTGCTTCAACTAAAATAAAGCCAGAAAATAATGAAATCAGTCAGCATCTGTGTGTAAAGTGGGCAAAACCAACATTAACTTCAAGGTATAGGTAATGGGTTAGTCTCTGGTTAGTTTGATAATGTGTAACTTAAGTCTCTTTGAAAGGATTGAATATAACTTTGTTATCGACTTTCATTCCAAGAACAAAATGTTTGTTTAAGCTGAAGTATGTGAAATGAATTCATCTACACCTCTTCCAATAATTTTGTATTTGTGTTGCTTTTCTGCACTCGGTGTTGCAACAATAAAGAAATATTAATGTCTAACTAACATGTTGCAGCCCATTAATCCAGCTAATTTCATTATTTTTCCTATTGTCCTTCCTCCCTTCTCTTTAATGCTTCTCACTGTTCCCAGGCCAGAGAAGGCACCCCAGAGATTCTCCTGTCACTAACATGTTTGGTAAAAGTGATTGGGATGTTGGGAAATTTCCCTGTTTCAGCGTGGAGTGGGGTAAATGCATTCTCCGTTTAGCATTCTCTCCCCTCCCGCTCCCCCATAATGCTGCAGTCACAACCTGCATTCGGAATGTGGACAATCCCAGTTATGATCCCAGTACTTTGCTGACATACTGCACACACTGGGAAAGTTTACTATTAACTTGTACAGGAATCTACAGAAACCTTGTTTTATTTCCATTCCATATTGTGCAAAGGAAAGCTCTTTACTGCTGCGATCAGTTTAAAAGTTTAAGACACCCATCCTTATCTTCAGATCTCGGCATAACCTCCACCCTCCATCACTGCAAACTCCTCCCATTCTGGCCTCTTATGCACCCTCTGATTTTAATGTCCCCCCCCCATTGATAGCCTTACCTATGGCCTCCTTTGATCCGAAGTGTGGATTTCCCTGATGAGATCTCCTCACCTCTCTACTTTACTTTATTTTAAAAATGCTTCTTATAATCTTGTTCTTTGAGAAGCTTTCGCTCATCTGTCCTGATGTCACCTGTGGCTTGGTGTCCAAATATTGATGTCTCTCTTGTTGGACACTTTAGGACACTGCTACTGCAAATTTGTAGTTTGCAAGAAATAAAATGATAATTTTCATTAGTTCTGAGTAAACCTCCCATAAACTTGAACCCATCCAACCTTCTGCTGCCTTTGTCCTCCTCCTTTGTCCACTTTGAATAGCCTTGCCATTGGCATCAGCTCCAGGCTTTCACATTTAAAATTCTAGTCCCTGTGTTTAGATTTCTCCATTGCCCTGCCTCTCGCAGTCTGTATAAACTTGTGCAACCCTCCCAGCCTCACTCTGTCCATTGCTCTGTGCTGTCTACCCCACCTGCTTTACCTCAGAACAGTCGCAGGAGCCTTCAGCCATTTAGGTCCCAAACTCTTCTGCTCCTGTGTCGCACAGCTTTTGGTGAACATTACAGCCCCATTGTTTTTAACTACTGAATTATTTTTCCTTACTTTGCTGTGGAAGTAGGTTTGAACTGATTTCTACAGTAAAGGTGCTATATAAATGCAGTTGGCCACCCTATATTGGTGATACTTTGTTATTGAATATCCGCAAAGGAATTTTAGCTTAATTGAGCCGGTGAGAATATTTACTGAAGGTGACCAAAAAGATGTCACTGATCTTTAGAGTTTTAAATTTCTCCCAGGAGAAACTGTTTTGTGTCACAAACTGAAAAACCGTGTGTGTGTGGAATAAATAGATTGACGTGCAACAGAAGTTCATCATGAATAAGATTTTATACCGGACGATGTAGCATGCCCACGATGTTCCTGATGGGGAAGTATCGCACAGGCAGATTTATGTAATTCAGTTTAAAATTAACTGCAAATCACAGCTTGACCTGGTTTCCAAATTGAATTGCAGATGGACTGAAACACTGCTTGAATTTATATTGTTTCAATATGTTCTCTGAAAGAAAATCCTTTTATAATTCCTTTCAGCCTTTTTACTGAAACGTGAACATTACAGTTCCTCACGTGGCCACGGGTATGGGAATATTGCTGGACCAGGTGAACAGTGAAATGGGTCAGAGTTGCAGCTGATAATCCCATTGAGCCAGTTTATCGCACCTCGGGTGCAGTGGCCAAATATTTCTTCAACAGACTGGCGATTTAGGAGTAATTATTTCCACCCTTGATACAGTTGGGACGGGAACTCACCCCAGTCGCAGTCTCGCCAGACGCAGCCTGCTGATTGTTTGGCTCTCTCTGATTATCCATTTAGCTCCTGTGTGTTCTGTAGACTCCGGTATTATATCCACTCAGTGGCCAGAGCCTCATTTCAAATCCTCCTCCAATGCCCTATTAAAGGGTAAGATTATGGAAACCAGAGTCCGTCTATCTGACTCCTCTGCTGACATCCAACGGCAAGACCCTGTTAATAATCAAAATTCTGATATAACGACAGAAAAAGAATGAATTTGTCTTTCTGTTTGTTGTTGGATTCAGCTACTATTAAAAGGCCCTTCATTGCTGAATATTTAAAACATTTCTACAATTCTCTTGCTCCTTCCTACACTGTAACGTCCTACACTGTAACGTCCTACACTGTAACGTCCTACACTGTAACGTCCTACACTGTAACGTCCTACACTGTAACGTCCTACACTGTAACGTCCTACACTGTAACGTCATACACTGTAACGTCCTACACTGTAACGTCCTACACTGTAACGTCCTACACTGTAACGTCATACACTGTAACGTCCTACACTGTAACGTCCTACACTGTAACGTCCTACACTGTAACGTCCTACACTGTAACGTCCTACACTGTAACGTCCTACACTGTAACGTCCTACACTGTAACGTCCTACACTGTAACGCCCTACACTGTAACGTCCTATACTGTAACGTCCTACACTGTAACGTCCTACACTGTAACGTCCTACACTGTAACGTCCTACACTGTAACGTCCTACACTGTAACGTCCTACACTGTAACGTCCTACACTGTAACGTCCTACACTGTAACGTCCTACACTGTAACGTCCTACACTGTAACGTCCTACACTGTAACGTCCTACACTGTAACGTCCTACACTGTAACGTCCTACACTGTAACGTCCTACACTGTAACGTCCTACACTGTAACGTCCTACACTGTAACGTCCTACACTGTAACGTCCTACACTGTAACGTCCTACACTGTAACGTCCTACACTGTAACGTCCTACACTGTAACGTCCTACACTGTAACGTCCTACACTGTAACGTCCTACACTGTAACGTCCTACACTGTAACGTCCTACACTGTAACGTCCTACACTGTAACGTCCTACACTGTAACGTCCTACACTAACGTCCTACACTAACGTCCTACACTGTAACGTCCTACACTGTAACGTCCTACACTGTAACGTCCTACACTGTAACGTCCTGCACTGTAACGTCCTGCACTGTAACGTCCTGCACTGTAACGTCCTGCACTGTAACGTCCTGCACTGTAACGTCCTGCACTGTAACGTCCTGCACTGTAACGTCCTGCACTGTAACGTCCTGCACTGTAACGTCCTGCACTGTAACGTCCTGCACTGTAACGTCCTGCACTGTAACGTCCTGCACTGTAACGTCCTGCACTGTAACGTCCTGCACTGTAACGTCCTGCACTGTAACGTCCTGCACTGTAACGTCCTGCACTGTAACGTCCTACACTGTAACGTCCTACACTGTAACGTCCTACACTGTAACGTCCTACACTGTAACGTCCTACACTGTAACGTCCCACACTGTAACGTCCCACACTGTAACGTCCCACACTGTAACGTCCCACACTGTAACGTCCCACACTGTAACGTCCCACACTGTAACGTCCCACACTGTAACGTCCCACACTGTAACGTCCCACACTGTAACGCCCCACACTGTAACGTCCCACACTGTAACGTCCCACACTGTAACGTCCCACACTGTAACGTCCCACACTGTAACGTCCCACACTGTAACGTCCCACACTGTAACGTCCCACACTGTAACGTCCCACACTGCTCAGTCCGAGACTGTTTACTTGTCTTGAATGTTGAATTCTCCAATAACAGTTGTCTTGATGGAGCCAATCCCTGCTCCGGTGTGAATCCCCTCTGGCACCCGTGCTCGCCCCAATTCTGACCTTTGTCTGTGCACTGACCAATAATGACAGAACCATTAGCCATCCCAGCCCTACCGCCCCTCCCCGAACCCAGTCCCCGATACCCCTCCCCGATACCCCTCCCCGAACCCAGTCCCCGATACCCCTCCCCGAGCCCAGTCCCCGATACCCCTCCCCGATACCCCTCCCCGAGCCCAGTCCCCGATACCCCTCCCTGAACCCACACCCCGATACCCCTTCCCACTCCCCGATACCCCTCCCCGAGCCCAGTCCCCGATACCCCTCCCCGAGCCCAGTCCCCGATACCCCTCCCCGAACCCACACCCAGATACGCCTCCCCACTCCCACTCCCCGATCCCTCTCCCTGATACCCCTCCCAATTCCCTCCCCGAACCCACTCCCCGATTCCCCCTCCCCGATTCCCCCTCCCCGATACCCCTCCCCGATCCCCACTCCCCGATCCCCACTCCCCGATCCCCACTCCCCGATCCCCCTCCCCGATCCCACTCCCCGATACCCCTCGCTGAACCCACTCCCCGATCCCACTCCCCAATTCCTTCTCCGATCCCACTCCCCGATACCCCCCCAATCCCACTCCCCGATACCCCTCCACGATACCCCTCCCCGACCCCCAATCCTGGTCCCCCTCCCCGATCCCCAATCCTGATCCCACTCCCCGTTCCCCCATCCCGTTCCTCTCCCCGATCCCCCTCCCCGATACCTCTCCCTGATCCCCCTCCCCGATACCGATCCCTGTCCCCGATACCCCTCCCCACTCCCCCTCCACAAGCTCCTCTCCCTAAATCCCTCCCTTGTCCAATTGTCTCTCCCCCATTTTAAGAAAACATTATTCAAAGCCATTTCTTTAACCAAAACCTTTAGTCCGTTTTCTTGGGTGGTATTTGATGGGGGTTTCACCGGCAACTGGAGAGCCGGCGAGAGTGACAGGGGTCCCGCCCGGAGGCAGGAGACTGGGCGAGAGTGACAGGGTCCCGCCCGGAGGCTGGAGACTGGGCGAGAGTGACAGGGTCCCGCCCGGAGGCTGCAGACTTGGCGAGAGTGACAGGGTTCTGCGCGGCGGCTGGAGACTTGGCGAGAGTGACAGGGTCCCTGCCTGGAGGCTGGAGACTTGGCGAGAGTGACAGGGTTCCGGAGACTTGGCGAGAGTGACAGGGTTCTGGCCGGCGGCTGGAGACTTAGTGAGAGTGACAGGGTCCCTGCCTGGAGGCTGGAGACTTGGCGAGAGTGACAGGGTTCCGGAGACTTGGCGAGAGTGACAGGGTTCTGGCCGGCGGCTGGAGACTTAGTGAGAGTGACAGGGTCCCTGCCTGGAGGCTGGAGACTTGGCGAGAGTGACAGGGTTCTGGCCGGCGGCTGGAGACTTGGCGAGAGTGACAGGGTCCCGCCCGGAGGCTGGAGACTTGGCGAGAGTGACAGGGTCCCGCCCGGAGGCTGGAGACTTGGCGAGAGTGACAGGGTCCCTGCCTGGAGGCTGGAGACTTAGCGAGAGTGACAGGGTTCTGGCCGGCGGCTGGAGACTTAGTGAGAGTGACAGGGTCCCTGCCCAGCGGCTGGACACTTGGCGAGAGTGACAGGGTCCCTGCCCGGCGGCTGGAGACTTGACGAGAGTGACAGGGTTCCGGAGACTTGGTGAGAGTGACAGGGTTCCGGAGACTTGGCGAGAGTGACAGGGTCCCTGCCCAGCGGCTGGACACTTGGCGAGAGTGACAGGGTCCCTGCCTGGAGGCTGGACACTTGGCGAGAGTGACAGGGTTCCGGAGACTTGGCGACAGTGACAGGGTTCCGGAGACTTGGCGAGAGTGACAGGGTCCCTGCCCGGAGGCTGGAGACTTGGCGAGAGTGACAGGGTTCCGGAGACTTGGCGAGAGTGACAGGGTCCCGCCCGGAGGCTGGAGACTTGGCGAGAGTGACAGGGTCCCGCCCGGAGGCTGGAGACTTGGCGAGAGTGACAGGGTCCCTGCCCGGCGGCTGGAGACTTGGCGAGAGTGACAGGGTTCCGGAGACTTGGCGAGAGTGACAGGGTCCCTGCCTGGCGGCTGGAGACTTGGCGAGAGTGACAGGGTCCCGCCCGGAGGCTGGAGACTTGGCGAGAGTGACAGGGTCCCGCCCGGAGGCTGGAGACTTGGCGAGAGTGACAGGGTCCCGCCCGGAGGCTGGAGACTTGGCGAGAGTGACAGGGTCCCGCCCGGAGGCTGGAGACTTGGCGAGAGTGACAGGGTCCCGCCCGGAGGCTGGAGACTTGGCGAGAGTGACAGGGTCCCTGCCCGGCGGCTGGAGACTTAGCGAGAGGGACAGGGTTCTGGCCGGCGGCTGGAGACTTGGCGACAGTGACAGGGTCCCTGCCCGGCGGCTGGAGACTTGGCGACAGTGACAGGGTCCCGCCCGGAGGCTGGAGACTTGGCGAGAGTGACAGGGTCCCTGCCCGGCGGCTGGAGACTTGGCGAGAGGGACAGGGTTCTGGAGACTTGGCGACAGTCACAGGGTTCTGGAGACTTGGCGACAGTGACAGGGTTCCGGAGACTTGGCGAGAGGGACAGGGTTCCGGAGACTTGGCGAGAGTGACAGGGTTCCGGAGACTTGGCGAGAGTGACAGGGTCCCGCCCGGAGGCTGGAGACTTGGCGAGAGTGACAGGGTCCCTGCCCGGCGGCTGGAGACTTGGCGAGAGTGACAGGGTTCCGGAGACTTGGCGAGAGTGACAGGGTTCTGGCCGGCGGCTGGAGACTTGGCGAGAGTGACAGGGTCCCGCCCGGAGGCTGGAGACTTGGCGAGAGTGACAGGGTTCCGGAGACTTGACGAGAGTGACAGGGTTCCGGAGACTTGGCGAGAGTGACAGGGTTCTGGCCGGCGGCTGGAGACTTGGCGAGAGTGACAGGGTTCCGGAGACTTGGCGAGAGTGACAGGGTTCTGGCCGGCGGCTGGAGACTTGGCGAGAGTGACAGGGTCCCGCCCGGAGGCTGGAGACTTGGCGAGAGTGACAGGGTTCCGGAGACTTGACGAGAGTGACAGGGTTCCGGAGACTTGGCGAGAGTGACAGGGTTCTGGCCGGCGGCTGGAGACTTGGCGAGAGTGACAGGGTTCCGGAGACTTGGCGAGAGTGACAGGGTTCCGGACACTTGGCGAGAGTGACAGGGTTCCGGAGACTTGACGAGAGTGACAGGGTTCCGGAGACTTGGCGAGAGTGACAGGGTTCTGGCCGGCGGCTGGAGACTTGGCGAGAGTGACAGGGTCCCTGCCCGGAGGCTGGAGACTTGGCGAGAGTGACAGGGTCCCTGCCCGGAGGCTGGCGACTTGGCGAGAGTGACAGGGTCCCTGCCCGGCGGCTGGAGACTTGGCGAGAGGGACAGGGTTCTGGAGACTTGGCGAGAGTGACAGGGCTCCGGAGACTTGGCGAGAGTGACAGGGTCCCGCCCGGAGGCTGGAGACTTGGCGACAGTGACAGGGTTCCGGAGACTTGGCGAGAGGGACAGGGTTCCGGAGACTTGGCGAGAGTGACAGGGTTCCGGAGACTTGGCGAGAGTGACAGGGTTCCGGAGACTTGGCGAGAGTGACAGGGTTCTGGAGACTTGGCGAGAGTGACAGGGTCCCAGCCCGGCGGCTGGAGACTTGGCAAGAGTGACAGGGTTCCGGAGACTTGACGAGAGTGACAGGGTTCTGGCCGGCGGCTGGAGACTTGGCGAGAGTGACAGGGTCCCTGCCCGGCGGCTGGAGACTTGGCAAGAGTGACAGGGTTCCGGAGACTTGACGAGAGTGACAGGGTTCTGGCCGGCGGCTGGAGACTTGGCGAGAGTGACAGGGTCCCAGCCCGGCGGCTGGAGACTTGGCAAGAGTGACAGGGTTCCGGAGACTTGACGAGAGTGACAGGGTTCTGGCCGGCGGCTGGAGACTTGGCGAGAGTGACAGGGTTCCGGAGACTTGACGAGAGTGACAGGGTTCCGGAGACTTGGCGAGAGTGACAGGGTTCCGGAGACTTGACGAGAGTGACAGGGTTCCGGAGACTTGGCGAGAGTGACAGGGTCCCTGCGCGGAGGCTGGAGACTTGGCGAGAGTGACAGGGTCCCTGCCCGGCGGCTGGAGACTTGGCGAGAGTGACAGGGTTCCGGAGACTTGGCGAGAGTGACAGGGTTCCGGAGACTTGACGAGAGTGACAGGGTTCCGGAGACTTGGCGAGAGTGACAGGGTTCCGGAGACTTGGCGAGAGTGACAGGGTTCCGGAGACTTGGCGAGAGTGACAGGGTCCCTGCCCGGCGGCTGGAGACTTGGCGAGAGTGACAGGGTTCCGGAGACTTGACGAGAGTGACAGGGTTCCGGAGACTTGGCGAGAGTGACAGGGTCCCTGCCCGGCGGCTGGAGACTTGGCGAGAGTGACAGGGTCCCGCCCGGAGGCTGGAGACTTGGTGAGAGTGACAGGGTTCCGGAGACTTGGCGAGAGTGACAGGGTCCCTGCCCGGCGGCTGGAGACTTGGTGAGAGTGACAGGGTTCCGGAGACTTGGCGAGAGTGACAGGGTTCCGGAGACTTGGCGAGAGGGACAGGGTTCCGGAGACTTGGCGAGAGTGACAGGGTTCCGGAGACTTGGCGAGAGTGACAGGGTTCCGGAGACTTGGCGAGAGGGACAGGATTCCGGAGACTTGGCGAGAGGGACAGGGTTCCGGAGACTTGGCGAGAGTGACAGGGTTCTGGCCGGCGGCTGGAGACTTGGCGAGAGTGACAGGGTCCCGCCCGGAGGCTGGAGACTTGGCGAGAGTGACAGGGTCCCGCCCGGAGGCTGGAGACTTGGTGAGAGTGACAGGGTTCCGGAGACTTGGCGAGAGTGACAGGGTTCCGGAGACTTGGCGAGAGTGACAGGGTTCCGGAGACTTGGCGAGAGGGACAGGGTTCCGGAGACTTGGCGAGAGTGACAGGGTTCCGGAGACTTGGCGAGAGTGACAGGGTTCTGGCCGGCGGCTGGAGACTTGGCGAGAGTGACAGGGTTCCGGAGACTTGGCGAGAGTGACAGGGTTCCGGAGACTTGGCGAGAGTGACAGGGTTCTGGCCGGCGGCTGGAGACTTGGCGAGAGTGACAGGGTCCCTGCCCGGAGGCTGGAGACTTGGCGAGAGTGACAGGGTCCCTGCCCGGAGGCTGGCGACTTGGCGAGAGTGACAGGGTCCCTGCCCGGCGGCTGGAGACTTGGCGAGAGGGACAGGGTTCTGGAGACTTGGCGAGAGTGACAGGGCTCCGGAGACTTGGCGAGAGTGACAGGGTCCCGCCCGGAGGCTGGAGACTTGGCGACAGTGACAGGGTTCCGGAGACTTGGCGAGAGGGACAGGGTTCCGGAGACTTGGCGAGAGTGACAGGGTTCCGGAGACTTGGCGAGAGTGACAGGGTTCCGGAGACTTGGCGAGAGTGACAGGGTTCTGGAGACTTGGCGAGAGTGACAGGGTCCCTGCCCGGCGGCTGGAGACTTGGCAAGAGTGACAGGGTTCCGGAGACTTGACGAGAGTGACAGGGTTCCGGAGACTTGGCGAGAGTGACAGGGTTCTGGCCGGCGGCTGGAGACTTGGCGAGAGTGACAGGGTCCCTGCCCGGCGGCTGGAGACTTGGCGAGAGTGACAGGGTTCCGGAGACTTGGCGAGAGTGACAGGGTTCCGGAGACTTGACGAGAGTGACAGGGTTCCGGAGACTTGGCGAGAGTGACAGGGTCCCTGCGCGGAGGCTGGAGACTTGGCGAGAGTGACAGGGTCCCTGCCCGGCGGCTGGAGACTTGGCGAGAGTGACAGGGTTCTGGAGACTTGGCGAGAGTGACAGGGTTCCGGAGACTTGGCGAGAGTGACAGGGTTCCGGAGACTTGACGAGAGTGACAGGGTTCCAGAGACTTGGCGAGAGTGACAGGGTCCCTGCCCGGCGGCTGGAGACTTGGCGAGAGTGACAGGGTTCCGGAGACTTGACGAGAGTGACAGGGTTCCGGAGACTTGGCGAGAGTGACAGGGTCCCTGCCCGGCGGCTGGAGACTTGGCGAGAGTGACAGGGTCCCGCCCGGAGGCTGGAGACTTGGTGAGAGTGACAGGGTTCCGGAGACTTGGCGAGAGTGACAGGGTTCCGGAGACTTGGCGAGAGTGACAGGGTTCCGGACACTTGGCGAGAGTGACAGGGTTCCGGAGACTTGGCGAGAGGGACAGGGTTCCGGAGACTTGGCGAGAGTGACAGGGTTCCGGAGACTTGGCGAGAGTGACAGGGTTCTGGCCGGCGGCTGGAGACTTGGCGAGAGTGACAGGGTCCCGCCCAGCGGCTGGAGGGCCGGGGAGGGGCCTACGTTGCCTCCTTTGGGGGAGACTGGCTGAGACGGAAAGATTGAGGAGCTGAGCCTTGTTATCTGGAGTTTAGAAGAATGAGATGTGATCTCATTGAAATGTATAAAATGATTACAGAGCTCAACAGGGTAGACGCAGGAAGGATGTCTCCCCTGGCTGAGGGAGTTCTAGAACCAGGGGACCGTCTCAGAATAAGGAGCAGGCCATTTAGGGCTGAGATGAGGAAGAATTTCTTCATCGAGAGGGCGATGAATCTTTGGAATTCGCTGTGCCAGAGGCCGGGGAGGCTGAGTCACTGACTACAGACAAAACAGAGATCGATAGATTTCAGAATGCCAATGACATCAAGGGGTTTGGGGATATTGTGGGGAAATGGTGTTGAGGTAGATCTGCCATGATCTCGTTGAACACTGCAGTAGGTTGGAGGGGCAGGATAGCCTCCTGCCCTATTTCCTATCTTCCGATTATGCAGCTGTGATGGAGGCAGTGGCTATCTGCTCATAATCCGTACACCAAAGGCCTGAGGTCACTGAACGACCCAGGCCACTGGCAAGTGATATGGGGGAGAGGGGGAAAGCAGCTGGAGCACTGTGGAGTGTGCCCCCCCCCCCCCACCTCCATAATCCTTCCTCATACCAGGTCCATCGATCAGGCACCGAGAGCCTTTGAACAGGAAACCCTCTCCCAGAAGCCCACAAGCAAACACACCACGATTAACTCTTTGGGATACCCACCCAGCGTGTCCCCTGCCCCCTCCTGGAATACCGGTAGCTGTGGTTAAGGTCCCGAGCCCGCCCTGGTGGGACTGACAACTGGGATTAACTATTTCTTGGAGGCTTCACCATGAGTTGCCACCACACTGCAGCCAGAACCATAATCCTTGTGACGTACCGACTCCCTACAACATTCGGAAAACAAAGTTACTCACTTCCCAATTGGGTGATGCTTGACTGTTAGTCAAACAGCTTTATTTTGAACCCATTTTCAATATTTTTTATACCTAATAATGTTCAAAGACAATGACAAAAAACCAATCTGCTTTAATGGGCTGATTAATCTCCCGGGTCGCGCACAGCAGTGTCCTGGAGATCGATCCCCGGAGACTGCAGGCCAATCCTGGAGGGTTGGCAACCCTGTGCCCAGACTTCACCCCCCCCCCCCCCCCCCCCCCCCCCTCCAACAGCCCTACCAGGCCTCGGGGAGGGCACTGAATTATCAGTGCAGGCTGGGAGGGCCGAAGGGCCTGTTCCTGTGCTGTAATTTTCTTTGTTGTTATCTCGGTTAAACTCACTCTACAAACGTAAACTATTGCTGTATCTGTACGGAAGAGAGCACAGAGACTAGACGTAGAATCCCTACAGTGTAGAAGGAGGCCATTCGGCCCATCGAGTGCACCGACCCTCTGAAAGAGCACGATAACTAGGCCCACTCCCCTGCCCTATCCACGTAACCCCACTTAACCGGCACACCTTTGGACACTAAGGGCAATTTAGCATAGCCCAATCTACGAAACCTGCACGTCTTTGGACTGTGGGAGGAAACCGGAGGAAACCCACGTAGACACGGGGAGAACGTGCAGACACCGCACAGTCACCCAAGGCCGGAATTGAACCTGGGACGCTGGCGCTGTGAGGCAGCAGTGCTAACCACTGTGCTACCCAAATGTAAAACAAATCAAACCCATGATCCACCAGTCTCACCCCAGTTTATGTTTGAACAATTCCAAAGCTCAGTCTTAGAATCGGGAGGTGGTGGGAGAGACAGGATCTAACCTTACACTGTCACAACATCAAACTCGTCAAATCAGTGTGAAACGCCATCGCTAACAGCAACGGGATTGCCTGGCCACCCTCTCCCAGTCCCCTGTCACCCTCTAGCCCCCAGCTCGCCGCCTCACCCCAAACCCCCCACCCCTAATCCACTGCTTCACCCCCAACTGCCTGGCCCCCCAACCCACTGCCTCATTCCCAATCCCTGCCTGGCCCCTTGCCCCAACTGAAATCAAAGGGCACAAATGGAGCCGGAGGTGGCATTTTAAAATGAACCTGAGATGTTCCGGTGCTGTGATCGGTGTGTATCTCACCACAGATATGGATGGCTCTAACTACGGGGAGAACCTGGTGACCAATCAGCTCGTCACAAATGGATCCTTCCACAGCTCCAGCTTGTCTCCAGTTGGGGTGAACATCTCCATCGGAGGGTCTGAATTGACTGGCGGTTTCGGCAACGCCCCCTCCCCGATCTACAATGGGAGCGGATTTCAGCCAGACGGAGCCGCTCACAGTGCCCAGCCGCTGTGGGAGACGTGTGGGTCGCTGCATCACAACGGCAGCCCTGGCAGCTGCGTAGCTGGCAAGCCAATGTTACCATCTTGCTACCCAGCTGGGAGCCTGGAAGACCATGACCCACTGCAGTACGGCCACTATCACGGCTTTGGAGACACTGCAGAAAGTATCCCGGATCTGAACAGTATCCTGGAACATTCCAGTTCTATTAAGGTGGAGCAGAGCTATAATAATGCTGTTTACAGTGCAGTTCATCTCTTCCATGGTTCGTAAGCAGCTTACTGCAAGTGTTGCTTCACAGGTGCTGCGTTGTTGCTGCTCTCTCATTGGCCACACTGATTTTATTCACCAGCAGGATTAAATGAAATGCTTGAACGTTTGTTTATATTTTTGTATTGAAATTTAAAATGGTAACGTCTTGTTAAAAACAGAAGCTTTAATTGGGGTCAGTAGATTAGGAGGAGCATTGCAGAGGAACAGGACGAGGCCATTCAGCCCCTCAAACCTGTTCAAGAAGAATTGTTAACCTGAACAGAGTTAATATTTGTCACTGGATTAAATTGACTCAGCGGGAGCAGGGTAGCAAATTGTAAAAAGATAGCAGTTATAAATATCTCTCTTCTAATGGGATAATTAATGTCATTTAAACATTTGGGACAAAACCTCTCATTTAAACTGGCTGCACTGAGATTTTTTATTTGTTGATGGAATGTGGCATCAGTGACGGCTGGCATTTTTACTGCCCGTCCCTAATTGCCCTTCAGAAGATGGTGAAAGCCGTGTGCTGTAGGTACACCCACCGTGCCATTAGGAAGGATTTAAGTTTTAATTTCCTACAGTAATGTTTCGATTTGATGCATTTTAATTGGTGAATATTTCCTCACCTGGGCAATTTGGGGGGTAATCTTTACAGTGATTTTTAGTTGTTGAAAAGCCCGTCCCCTGGTTATACAAGTGAGAACTCCATTCAAATCTGACCAGGGGTGGAATTCAGTAACTAACTGACTGGGCAGGTACCAGATAAAAGAAATTGCTGCAAAAACTTGTCACAAAAACTTAACTGCTTTATTTCTGCCTTTGGAATGAAACCTGCTGCTGCCGAATTACAGGTGTAAATATGAGGGTGAGGGTCTTGCCTTTCGTGCTTTAGGACACACGTTACCATTTTAAGTTCCTTGTTGATAGGTTACAGCTGAATAACGGTACAGTTGTTTTGGAGAACCTGTTGGTGTATGTTATGGTTTAACGGTTACATGTTTTCAATGTGTTTAAAAAGTGGATTCATTTAAAGACACATTTGTGTAATTAACGCCGTTTTTTTGCTATTCTGCGTGGTTCCCCACTTGCATGAACTGCTACCGGTTACATTTCTATCATTTCCAGTCTGTGGATCTTTAAGCAGCTTTCACATGACCTTTGTTTTGTTTTTGCCATTGTGATGGTTAAATCGTCAGGAAAGCCGATATTGTACGTGTTAGAAAATTGAAAGTTTTGTGTTTTCATATCATTATTTTCATATTTTAATTGATAGTTGCGCCTGTAAAAATAAAATGTTTAATTCCAAGAATTTCAGCCTCTAACCACATGCATCAAAAGGCATTTTTATCCTTGTAATTATGTCTTCACTTATTGCACGTTTTACATTTTCATTAAGATACATCTGAGGCTTTTCCTAGTTTTTGTAAAGCAATTGGTGTAGAACAGATTAAATAAAGTTTTTTTTCACAAAACTGTTAAAACATGTCTTCCAAAGTCATTATTTTCATGAAATCCCTGAGCAATTGTTTCTGTCAGTTCACAGTTTTCATTGAAACACAAGAACATTGCGCAAGTTTGTTGGATTCGCATCTTTGAGATAGGTTTTCAGAACTACAATAAAAATATATTGGTGACATCCCATGCCTATAATTCTATTCTCTTATGTGAATCATCATTTCGTACAATCAAAGTTCATGAAAAATAGCCAACCACATCTTGCTATTTCTTTCCCGGTTTCTGACAACCTCGGGGTGACATCTTGAGAGTTTTACTGCTCTGGTCAAGAAAGCATTTGTGGTTCAATTTATATTATGTTCCTGATGTAAAAAAAAAAGAGCCAAATTCAAGTCACAAAAGGTTAACCCACAAGTCATCCAGGATTCTGAAATTCCACAAGAAAGTCTTTAAAGGTTTGTCCTCAGATCTGGTTTAAACAAATGGGGAGGTATTGGGAACATTACACATCAGTGAACACCATTAACAACAGGGGGCTTATGGACTATCCCCGGCACTTGTGAGATCTCGTTAAAAAAGGCAACACTGCAGAATGGAGGATGATTTGACTCCACTCTGGATCCATGTGTTCTGAGATGTCCCACGAGTCCAAAGTGTGATCTGACAGTCTGCCACATGTGGGGCAGGTAAGGTTGGGTAGATGAGGTAGTTGGAGGCTTGTGCACTCCCTCTAACATCTCAACTTTGCCTCTTTGTGTTCCTGATAACGTCTCGATGTTGTTTGACACCCTGGGCTAGGACATAGTCAATTCCTGGCCCACCCCCGTCCTAGATATCACAGCACAAGTGAATTAACCAATAATTCTTATAAAAATACCCAAAGTGTTTGGCCTTTGGCTGCCCAATAATTACAATCACCAGGTTTGTAAGTTAAAACAGGGCAGCACGGTGCACAGTGGTTAGCACAGTTGCTTCACAGCTCCAAGGTCCTAGGTTCGATTCCGGCTTGGGTCACTGTCTGTGCGGAGTCTGCACATCCTCCCTGTGTCTGCGTGGGTTTCCTCCGGGTGCTCCGGTTTCCTCCCACAGTCCAAAGATGTGCAGGTTAGGTGGATTGGCCATGCTAAATTGCGCTTGGTGTCCAAAAAGGTTAACTGGGGTTATGGGGATAAGGTGGAGGCGTGGGCTTAAGTAGGGTGCTCTTTCCAAGAGCCGGTGCAGACTCGATGGGCTGAATGGCCTCCTTCTGCACTGTAAATTCTATGAAAACACGATTACCGTTTATTTATACCAAGCACTATTATGAAGCATCAGTAAATACAACAAGATGACCTACTACCCCCTTTAACTGTCCCACCCTCTCCCCACACGCAGACAAAGGGGTGGAAAGAGGTAAAAATAATACGGATGAGGTGAAAAGATAAGAGTCTTTGCTGCAAATGGTGGTTGTTTAGCACACTTTCCTCACAACACGCTGGCTGATCGCAGCCTCTGGTTTACAGCTGGGAATGGTCTTCATTGCCGAGTTATCCATTCAGGGTCCCCACAAGCTAGAAAACATTAAACTTACAGACACAGGCTTTCTGGACAGAAGGTTCATCTCTTATCAAACTGGGCCTTCAGCCTGAGGTTCACATTCAGGCTGATATCTCTCTGCAGCCAACCGTAGTTTCACCTTGCACTTTGACATCAGGCCTTTGCAGGCTCAAGGGAACGACATCCAGCCTGGCTGGAGAGATTCTGCCTCTCAGTGGCATTCTGTAGAGGTTTAGTTCGATCTTTCCTGGAGAGAGTTAGTTCGATCCCTCCATCCAGGCGGCAGAATCAAAAGCGAAACCAAAATGGAACCACGCGACTGAAAACACCCCAGTGGGATCACATCCAATCACCGCCTGTTACCGGGCAGAACACAGCCTTTTGGGCCAATTCATTGGCCACCAGCCAAATCAATCAAATTGAGTGCCAACCAATCCCTGTCATTGGTGCCGGTCAGTCTATGGTCTCCAGTTCAAACCAGCACAGGCTTCTTGAATTAAAGGCACATAGATTAAAAACGTAACGTCAAAAATAAAAGGGGAAGAGAATGAACGGGAACAAACAGGAAGGATCCTGTTCTGTAAATTCTATCCAGACAATGTGTTCAGTGCCTTCCCGAATAAACCAGTTTGGTCAGTCACAAACCAGGGGTCGTCCCAGGAGTCAGCAGAGATGGTTTGAGGACATCCCAAAAGCATTGCCGCTGTCTACCTCGGAGCCTCCAGCCACAGCCGGGTTCCCACAGAAACGGATCGTATTGCTGTCACTCCCACAGCGCAGATGGCGTTTCTCTTCCAGGCGCTGGGTTTGAATTCAGGTCAGTGGGTCACTGCTCTGTCCCCAGCTGAAAGAAGGGTCAGAGACCCCAACTCTCAACACCTCAGAAGATCAGATTTGGAGGATGGGACAATCCCAGTGAGACCAGGTTTGCACTTTAAGGCCACTGACTTGGGCAATTTTAGTCTGTGTTATATATCTAACAACGTAGACATGAATATCTCACTGTGAAAATCGTTCCCTGTTATATCTTATATTTCCGGTTAAGAATTCTGTTGGTTAACACTTGGATGCATCTTCCTGGAGTTATGTGCATGTGAATTTACAAGATCCAGGACACAGATTCAGGATCCCGAATTTCCTACGTTACATTCTCTCTCAACCTTTCCACACCCGGAGAGTGCATAAACCAAACTTTCATCCATTTCTGCAGTGAATTATTCCTCGAACAGCTGGAGGGGCATTATATCACATAAAGTTAGCCACACTCTCACACAGGTAAATTAAGGGGCGATTTATCGTGGCCAATCCACCTAACCTGCACATCTTGATTGTGGGAGGAAACCGGAGCCGCCGGAGGAAACCCACACAGACACGGGGAGAACGTGCAAACTCCGCACGGGCAATCACCCAAGCCTGGAATTGGACCTGGGTCCCTGGTGCTGTGAGGCAGCAGTGCTAACCACGGTGCCAGTGTGAGGCAGCAGTGCTAACCACGGTGCCAGTGTGAGGCAGCAGTGCTAACCACCATGCCAGTGTAATGCAGCAGTGCTAACCACTGGCAGTGTGACGCAGCAGTGCTAACCACCGTGCCAGTGTAATGCAGCAGTGCTAACCACTGGCAGTGTGAGGCAGCAGTGCTAACCACTGTGCCAGTGTAATGCAGCAGTGCTGACCACTGGCAGTGTGCGGCAGCAGTGCTAACCACCGTGCCAGTGTAATGCACCAGTGCTAACCACTGGCAGTGTGAGGCAGCAGTGCTAACCACTATGCCAGTGTAATGCAGCAGTGCTACCACTGGCAGTGTAAGGCAGCAGTGCTAACCACTGTGCCAATGTGAGGCAGCAGTGCTAACCACCACGCCAGTGTGAGGCAGCAGTGCTAACCACTGGCAGTGTGAGGCAGCAGTGATAACCACTGTGCCAATGTGAGGCAGCAGTGCTAACCACTGTGCCAGTATGAGACAGCAGTGCTAACCACTGTGCCAATGTGAGGCAGCCGTGCTAACCACTGTGCCAATGTGAGGCAGCAGTGCTAACCACTGCACCAATGTGAGGCAGCCGTGCTAACCACTGTGTCAATGTGAGGCAGCAGTGCTAACCACTACCAGCGTGATGCAGTGGTGCTAACCACTGTGCCAGTGTGAGGCAGCAGTGCTAACCACCGTGCCAGTGTGAGGCAGCAGTGCTAACCACTGTGCCGATGTGAGGCAGCAGTGCTAACCACTGTGCCAATGTGAGGCAGCAGTGCTAACCACTGGCAGTGTGAGGCAGCAGTGCTAACCACTGTGCCAATGTGAGGCAGCAGTGCTAACCACCGTGCCAGTGTGAGGCAGCAGTGCTAACCACCGTGCCAGTGTGAGGCAGCAGTGCTAACCACCGTGCCAGTGTGAGGCAGCAGTGCTAACCACTGTGCCAATGTGAGGCAGCAGTGCTAACCACTGGCAGTGTGAGGCAGCAGTGCTAACCACTGGCAGTGTGAGGCAGCCGTGCTAACCACTGGCAGTGTGAGGCAGCAGTGCTAACCACTGGCAATGTGAGGCAGCAGTGCTAACCACTGGCAGTGTGAGGCAGCAGTGCTAACCACTGGCAGTGTGAGGCAGCAGTGCTAACCACTGGCAGTGTGAGGCAGCCGTGCTAACCACTGGCAGTGTGAGGCAGCCGTGCTAACCACTGGCAGTGTGAGGCAGCCGTGCTAACCACTGTGCCACCCCCTACATTACATTAGTGACCACATTTTTAAAAGATGGCAGTTAAGCACTGAGATTCCTCAAAGTGATGCTTATTAAGTATTTATTTGGGCCATGAATTTGCCTGGTCTTATATTGGGAAGGAAGAATATCGTCCAGTTCATGGGAGACATGAATTCTGCTTTCAGGAGTGAAAAGATGGTGAATGGTCTCCTACAGAGCTGGAACACACCGATCACTCAAATGGAAGGAGCCAGGATTATACAAACATCTCTCAATGTGTTAAAGACTCCCTGGAATTTACTCTCACGTATTTCTGTTTACACCTTTTCCCTGTTGTGTAGATGCTGATGGGGTGACACCAGGGGACAGAATGATTCAAGCAGTCCTCCATCCGGAGAAACTGCCCTAGTCATCAAACACCAGGAACAATATCACAGGAGAGCAGTTTAGATTCTCATGTTGGAATTATTCATTTCCAAACTATCAAATCCATTGACCAGATTAAGAAGCTATTTTCTTTGTTCTAGGATGGGACTAGGCTAGCATTTATTGCCCATTCCATTTGCACCACACACGTGTCAGGAAGTGACCATCTCCAACAAGAGAGGATCTAGCCACCGCCCATTGACATTCAGTGGCATTACCATCGCTGAATCCCCCACAATCAACATCCTGGGGTTACCATTTATCAGAAACTGAACTGGACCCAGCCGCATTAATACTGTGGCTACCAGGGCAAGTCAGAGGCTGGGAATCCTACGGCGAGTGACTCACCTCTTGACCCCCCCCAAAGTCTGTCCGCCATCTGCAAGGCACAAGTCAGGAGTGTGATGGAATACTCTCCACTTGCCTGGATGAGCGCAGCTCCAACAACACTCAAGAAGCTCAACACCATCCAGGACAAAGCAGCCCGCTTGATTGCTCCCCCTTCCACAAACACTCACTCCCTCCACCACCGACGCACAGGGACAGCCGTGTGTACCATCGACAAGATGCGCTGCAGCAACTCACCCAGGTTCCTCAGACAGCACCTTCCAAACCCACGATCACTCCCATCTAAACAAGAGCAGCAGATACCTGGGAACCCCACCACCTGGAGGTTCCCCTCCCAGTCACTCACCACCCTGACTTGAATATATCGCCGTTCCTTCACTGTCGCCGGGGCAACATCCTGAAACTCCCAAACAGCACAGTGGGTGTACCTACAGGGACTGCAGGAGTTCAGGAAGGCAGCTCACCACCAGGGGTGGGTAATAAATGCTGCCCTAGCCAGCGACACCCACATCCCATAAATGAATTTAAAAATGCAATTTGTATCTGTGTACACAAGCAGCGAAAACCCCATTTCTGTGCGCGCTTTGTGGTGTTGTACAGATGCTGTGTGTACCGCGTGTTGGAATCTGGGATTAACCAGGAACTTTTCTGCTGTTTGACCGTCCAGATCCACTTGACCATTGTGGGTTCATTTCTTCCTGAATGTTCCCCTCACAGACGTTAGTGTCAATTCACACAAAATGATCACTCATAGTTCAACTGCAAAGTATATTTTAAATTGCTGCATTAAGTAAGGATTGAAAGTTCCAACAAACTTTTAAACTCTGAAATAAACTTTGTTGTGTTCAACCGTTAAATCAGTGTATCCCCGGGGGCCTGGTACCAGGAATCAAGGGTAGCCTCTGCCATCCTGTGGCCAGCTGCAGTATAGCAGCCTCCCTCTCTGGCCCCCTGTTTATAATCAGGTGACGAGTCAGTGGCACTTTAATCCAGCTGGGTTCTCTCACCCTCTGCTTACGGTGAAACAGTTTTGATTTCCTCTCGGGTTGTGAGAGGCTCTCCCACATGAGCAATGAAAAGACAAAATTGGGTCAGGGAGGCCACACAACAAAATATAATCTCGAGATCTCTTCCCCATGCACCGCTCCCCACCTCTCGCTAATATCTGACACAGCAACATCTCAACTGAGCTTCAGAAACACCCCACAAAGACCACCTATTTCCATAGAACAATTACAGGAAAGGAGGAGGCTGTTCAGCCCATCATCTCTGTGCTAGCTCGCTACAACAGCAACTCGGCTAGTCCTACCTTTTCCCTGTAACCTCTCTCCAGATTATTTTCTAATTTCATTATGAAGGCTACAATTGAACCTGCCTCCACCACACTCTCAGACAGTGCATTCCAGACCCTAACCCCTCGCTGTGTGAACCTGCCTCCACCACACTCTCAGACAGTGCATTCCAGACCCTAACCACTCGCTGTGTGAATCTGCCTCCACCACACTCTCAGACAGTGCATTCCAGACCCTAACCACTCGCTGTGTGAATCTGCCTCCACCACACTCTCAGACAGCACATTCCAGACCCTAACCCTCGCTGTGTGAACCTGCCTCCACCACACTCTCAGACAGTGCATTCCAGACCCTAACCACTCGCTGTGTGAATCTGCCTCCACCACACTCTCAGACAGCACATTCCAGATCCTAACCCTCGCTGTGTGAACCTGCCTCCACCACACTCTCAGACAGTGCATTCCAGACCCTAACCACTCACTGTGTGAACCTGCCTCCACCACACTCTCAGACAGCACATTCCAGACCCTAACCCCTCGCTGTGTGAATCTGCCTCCACCACACTCTCAGACAGTGCATTCCAGACCCTAACCCCTCGCTGTGTGAACCTGCCTCCACCACACTCTCAGACAGCACATTCCAGACCCTAACCCCTCGCTGTGTGAACCTGCCTCCACCACACTCTCAGACAGCACATTCCAGACCCTAACCACTCGCTGTGTGAATCTGCCTCCACCACACTCTCAGACAGCACATTCCAGACCCTAACCACTCACTGTGTGAATCTGCCTCCACCACACTCTCAGACAGCGCATTCCAGACCCTAACCACTCACTGTGTGAATCTGCCTCCACCACACTCTCAGACAGTGCATTCCAGACCCTAACCACTCGCTGTGTGAATCTGCCTCCACCACACTCTCAGACAGCACATTCCAGACCCTAACCCTCGCTGTGTGAATCTGCCTCCACCACACTCTCAGACAGTGCATTCCAGACCCTAACCACTCGCTGTGTGAATGTGCCTCCACCACACTCTCAGACAGCACATTCCAGACCCTAACCCCTCGCTGTGTGAACCTACCTCCACCACACTCTCAGACAGTGCATTCCAGACCCTAACCCTCGCTGTGTGAACCTACCTCCACCACACTCTCAGACAGCACATTCCAGACCCTAACCCCTCGCTGTGTGAACCTGCCTCCACCACACTCTCAGACAGCACATTCCAGACCCTAACCACTCACTGTGTGAATCTGCCTCCACCACACTCTCAGACAGTGCATTCCAGACCCTAACCACTCGCTGTGTGAATCTACCTCCACCACACTCTCAGACAGTGCATTCCAGACCCTAACCCTCGCTGTGTGAACCTACCTCCACCACACTCTCAGACAGTGCATTCCAGACCCTAACCACTCGCTGTGTGAATCTGTCTCTCTCACTCTCACACAGAGCATTCCAGACCCTAACCGCTCGCTGTGTGAACCTGCCTCCACCACACTCTCAGACAGTGCATTCCAGACCCTAACCGCTCGCTGTGTGAATCTGCCTCCACCACACTCTCAGACAGTGCATTCCAGACCCTAACCGCTCGCTGTGTGAATCTGCCTCCACCACACTCTCAGACAGTGCATTCCAGACCCTAACCACTCGCTGTGTGAACCTGCCTCCACCACACACTCAGACGGTGCATTCCAGACCCTAACCACTCGCTGTGTGAACCTGCCTCCACCACACTCTCAGGGAGTGCATTCCTGACCCTAACCGCTCGCTTTGTGAATCTGCCTCCACCACACTCTCAGACAGTGCATTCCAGACCCTAACCCCTCGCTGTGTGAATCTGTCTCCACCACACTCTCAGACAGTGCATTCCAGACCCTAACCACTCGCTTTGTGAATCTGCCTCCACCACACTCTCAGACAGTGCATTCCAGACCCTAACCACTCGCTGTGTGAACCTGCCTCCACCACTCTCTCAGACAGCACATTCCAGACCCTAACCCTCGCTGTGTGAATCTGCCTCCACCACACTCTCAGACAGCACATTCCAGACCCTAACCACTCGCAGTGCGAATCTGCCTCCACCACACACTCAGACGGTGCATTCCAGACCCTAACCACTCGCTGTGTGAACCTGCCTCCACCACACTCTCAGACAGCACATTCCAGACCCTAACCACTCGCTGTGCGAATCTGCCTCCACCACACTCTCAGACAGTGCATTCCAGATCCTAACCACTCGCAGTGCGAATCTGCCTCCACCACACACTCAGACGGTGCATTCCAGACCCTAACCACTCGCTGTGTGAACCTGCCTCCACCACACTCTCAGACAGCACATTCCAGACCCTAACCACTCGCTGTGTGAATCTGCCTCCACCACACTCTCAGACAGCACATTCCAGACCCTAACCCCTCGCTGTGTGAACCTGCCTCCACCACACTCTCAGACAGTGCATTCCAGACCCTAACCCTCGCTGTGTGAACCTGCCTCCACCACACTCTCAGACAGTGCATTCCAGACCCTAACCACTCGCTGTGTGAACCTGCCTCCACCACACTCTCAGACAGTGCATTCCAGAAACTGACTGTGAAAATATTTGTCCTCGTGTCACCTCCGTCTTTAAATCTGTGTCCTCACATTCTTGATCCTTGCACCAAGGGGAACAGTTTCTCCCCATCTACTCTGTCCAGAACCCTCATGATTTTGAACATTTCAATCTAATCCCCTCTCAACCTTCTCTGAACACGCCCACCTTTGTCACATTGGCCAACTCTGCCCCTATCTCAGTTCATCTTCTACTGAAACCTTTACCATGCCTCTATCACCTCTACACGTATCTTTTCCAATACACTCTCCAATCTTTTGCGCCCTACAAACTTCAGCTCATTCAAACCTCCACTGCCTGGGTCATTACACAGGTCCCATTCATCCTGTACCAGGCCCCATTCACCCTGTACCAGGTCCCATTCACCCTGTACCAGGTCCCATTCACACTGTACCAGGTCCCATTCACCCTGTACCAGGTCCCATTCATCCTGTACCAGGCCCCATTCACCCTGTACCAGGTCCCATTCACCCTGTACCAGGTCCCATTCACCCTGTACCAGGTCCCATTCACCCTGTTCCAGGTCCCATTCACCCTGTTCCAGGTCCCATTCACCCTGTTCCAGGTCCCATTCATCCTGTACCAGGCCCCATTCACCCTGTTCCAGGTCCCATTCACCCTGTACCAGGTCCCATTCACCCTGTACCAGGTCCCATTCACCCTGTACCAGGTCCCATTCACCCTGTTCCAGGTCCCATTCACCCTGTTCCAGGTCCCATTCACCCTGTTCCAGGTCCCATTCACCCTGTTCCAGGTCCCATTCACTCTGTACCAGGTCCCATTCACACTGTACCAGGTCCCATTCACCCTGTTCCAGGTCCCATTCACCCTGTTCCAGGTCCCATTCACCCTGTACCAGGACCCATTCACACTGTACCAGGTCCTATTCACCCTGTACCAGGACCCATTCACCCTGTACCAGGTCCCATTCACCCTGTACCAGGTCCCATTCACCCTGTACCAGGTCCCATTCACCCTGTACCAGGTCCCATTCACCCTGTACCAGGTCCCATTCACCCTGTACCAGGTCCCATTCACCCTGTTCCAGGTCCCATTCACCCTGTACCAGGTCCCATTCACCCTGTTCCAGGTCCCATTCACCCTGTTCCAGATCCCATTCACCCTGTACCAGGTCCCATTTACCCTGTACCAGGTCCCATTCACCCTGTACCAGGTCCCATTCACCTTGTACCAGGTCCCATTCACCCTGTACCATGTCCCATTCACCCTGTTCCAGGTCCCATTCACCCTGTTCCAGGTCCCATTCACCCTGTACCAGGTCCCATTCACCCTGTACCAGGACCCATTCACCCTGTACCAGGTCCCATTCACCCTGTACCAGGTCCCATTCACACTGTACCAGGACCCATTCACCCTGTACCAGGTCCCATTCACCTTGTACCAGGACCCATTCACCCTGTACCAAGACACATTCACCCTGTACCAGGTCCCATTCACCCTGTACCAGGACCCATTCACCCTGTACCATGTCCCATTTACCCTGTGCCATAGAACATAGAACATTACAGTGCAGTACAGGCCCTTCGGCCCTCGATGTTGCGCCGAACTGTGAAACCACTCTAAAGCCCATTTACACTATTCCCTTATCATCCATATGTCTATCCAATGACCATTTGAATGCCCTTAGTGTTGGCGAGTCCATTACTGTTGCAGGCAGGGCATTCCACGCCCTTACTACTATCTGAATAAAGAACCTACCTCTGACATCTGTCCTATATCTATCTCCCCTCAATTTAAAGCTATGTCCCCTCGTGCTAGACATCACCATCCAAGGAAAAAGGCTCTCACTAACCACCCTATCCAATCCTCTGATCATCTTGTATGCCTCAATTAAGTCTCCTCTTAACCTTCTTCTCTCTAACGAAAACAGCCTCAAGTTCCTCAGCCATTCTTCATAAGATCTTCCCTCTATACCAGGCAACATTCTGGTAAATCTCCTCTGCACCCTTTCCAATGCTTCCACATCCTTCCTATAATGCAGCGACCAGAATTGCATGCAATACTCCAAATGCGGCCGCACCAGAGTTTTGTATAGCTGCAACATGACCTCATGGCTCCGAAACTCAATCCCTCCACCAATAAAAGCTAACACACCGTACGCCTTCTTAACAACCCTCTCAATCTGGGTGGCAACTTTCAGGGATCTATGTACATGGACACCGAGATCTCTCTGCTCATCCACACTGCCAAGAATCTTACCATTAGCCCAGTATTCTGTCTTCATGTTATTCCTTCCAAAAAGAATCACCTCACACTTTTCTGCATTAAACTCCATTTGCCACCTCTCAGCCCAGCGCTGTAGCTTATCTATGTCCCTCTGTAACTTGTAACATCCTTCCGCACTGTCCACAGCTCCACCGACTTGAATTAATCTGCAAATTTACTCACTCATCCTTCTACGCCCTCCTCCAGGTCATTTATAAAAATGACAAACAGCAGTGGCCCCAAAACAGATCCATGTGGTACACCACTAGTAACTGGACTCCAGTCTGAACATTTCCCATCAACCACCACCTTCTTCCAGCTAGCCGATTTCTAATCCAAACTGCTAAATCACCCTGAATCCCATGCTTCCGTATTTTCTGCAGTAGCCTAGCGTGGGGAACCTTACCAAATGCTTTACTGAAATCCATATACACCACATAGAAGTTTACAGCATGGAAACAGGCCCTTCGGCCCAACCAGTCCATGCCGCCCAGTTTTTACCATTAAGCTAGTCCCAGTTGCCCGCACTTGGCCCATAACCCTCTATACCCATCTTACCCATGTAACTATCTAAATGCTTTTTAAAAGACACAATTGTACCCGCCTCTACTACTACCTCTGGCAGCCCATTCCAGACACTCACTACCCTCTGAATGAAGAAATTGCCCCTCTGGGCCCTTCTGAATCTCTCCCCTCTCACCTTAAACCTATGCCCTCTAGTTTTAGACTCCCCTACCTTTGGGAAAAGATGTTGACTATCTACCTTATCTATGCCCCTCATTATTTTATAGACCTCTATAAGATCACCCCTAAGCCTCCTACGCTCCAGGGAAAAAAGTCCCAGTCTATCCAGCCTCTCCTTATCAACTGCTTTACCCTCATCCACCTGTTTGGTCACCTTCTCAAAGAACTCAATAAGGTTTGTGAGGCACGACCTACCCTTCACAAAACCGTGTTGACTATCTCTCATCAAATTATTCCTTTCCAGATGATTATACATCCTATCTCTTATAAACCTTTCCAAGATTTTGCCCACAACAGAAGTAAGGCTCACTGGTCTATAGTTACCGGGGTTGTCTCTACGCCCCTTCTTGAACAAGGGGACAATATTTGCTATCCTCAAGTCTTCTGGCACTATTCCTGTAGACAAAGATGACTTAAAGATCAAAGCCAAAGGCTCAGCAATCTCCTCCCTAGCTTCCCAGAGAATCCTAGGATAAATCCCATCCGGCCCAGGGGACTTATCTATTTTCACACTTTCCAGAATTGCTAACACCTCCGCCTTATGAACCTCAAGCCCTTCTAGTCTAGTAGCCTGAATCTCAGTATTCTCCTCAACAAATCTGTCTTTTTCCTGTGTGAATACCGACGAAAAATATTCATTTAGCGCCTCTCCTATCTCCTCGGACTCCAAGCACAACTTCTCACGACTGTCCTTGACTGGCCCTACTCTTACCCTAGTCATTCGTTTATTCCTGACATATCTATAGAAGGTTTTAGGGTTTTCCTTGATCCTACCTGCCAAGGACTTCTCATGTCCCCTCCTGGCTCTTCTTAGCTCTCTCTTTAGGTCCTTCCTAGCTAACTTGTAACTCTCGAGCGCCCTAACTGAACCTTCATGTCTCATCTAACAGAAGCCTCCTTCTTCCTCTTGACAAGTGTTTTGACTGCTTTAGTAAACCACGGTTCCCTTGCTCGACCACTTCTTCCCTGCCTGACAGGTACATACTTATCAAGGACATGCAGTAGCTGTTCCTTGAACAAGCTCCACATTTCCATTGTGCCCATCCCCTGCAGTTTTCCTCTCCATCCGATGCATCCTAAGCCTTGCCTCATGGCATCATAATTGCCTTTCCCCCAGATATAACTCTTGCCCTGTGGTATATACCTATCCCTTTCCATCACTAAAGTAAACTTAATCGAATTGTGGTCACTATCACCAAAGTGCTCACCTACCTCCAAATCTAACACCTGTCCTGGTTCATTACCCAGCACCAAATCCAATGTGGCCTTGCCTCTCGTTGGCCTATCTACATACTGTGTCAGGAAACCCTCCTGCACACATTGGACAAAAACAGATCCATCTAATGTACTCAAACTGTAGCAGTTCCAGTCAATATTTGGAAAGTTAAAGTCCCCCATAAAAACTACCCTGTTGCTTTCGCTCCTATCCAGAATCATCTTTGCAATCCTTTCCTCTACATCTCTGGAACTTTTCGGAGGCCTATAGAAAACCCCTAACAGAGTGACCTCTCCTTTCCTGTTTCTAACCTCAGCCCATACTACCTCAGTAGACGAGTCCTCATCAAACGTCCTTTCTGCCACCGTAATACTGTCCCTGACTAACAATGCCACCCCTCCCCCTCTTTTATCACCTTTCCTGAGCTTACTGAAATATCTAAACCCCGGCACCTGCAACAACCATTCCTGTCCCTGCTCTATCCATGTCTTCGAAATGGCCACAACATCGAAGTCCCAGGTACCAACTCATGCCGCAAGTTCACCCACCTTATTCCGGATGCTCCTGGCATTGAAGACACACTTTAAACCACCTTCCTGCCTGCCGGTACACTCCTGCAACTTTGAAACCTCACTACTCTCAAACTCCTGTATACTGGAGCGACAATTCAGGGTCCCAAGCCCCTGCTGAACTAGTTTAAACCCTCCTGAAGAGCATTAGCAAATTTTCCCCCCAGGATATTAGTACCCCTCTGGTCCAGGTGTAGACAATCCCGTTTGTAGAGGTCCCAACGACCCCAGAATGAGCCCCAATTATCCAGAAATTTGAAACCCTCCCTCCTGCACCATCCCTGTAGCCACGTGTTCAACTCCTCGCTTTCCCTATTCCTCGTCTCGCTATCACGTGGCACGGGTAACAACACAGAGATAATAACTCTGTTTGTCCCAGATCTAAGTTTCCACCCTAGCTCCCTGAATTCCTGCCTTACATCCCTATCCCTTTTCCTACTTATGTCGTTGGAACCTTTGTGGACCACGACTTGGGGCTGCTCCCCCATTCACCCTGTGCCATGTCCCATTCACCCTGTACCAGGTCCCATTCACCCTGTGCCAGGTCCCATTCACCCTGTACCAGGTCCCATTCACCCTGTACCAGGTCCCATTCACCCTGTACCAGGTCCCATTCACCTTGTACCAGATCCTATTCACCCTGTTCCAGGTCCCATTCACCATGTACCATGTCCCATTCACCCTGTGCCATGTCCCATTCACCCTGTTCCAGGTCCCATTCACCCTGTACCAGGTCCAATTCACCCTGTACCATGTCCCATTCATCCTGTACCAGGTCCCATTCGCCCTGTACCAGGTCCCTTTCACCCTGTACCAGGTCCCATTCACCCTGTACCAGGTCCCATTCACCCTGTACCAGGTCCCATTCACCCTGTACCAGGTCCCATTAACCCTGTACCAGGACCCATTCCCCCTGTACCATGTCCCATTCACCCTGTACCAGGACCCATTCACCCTGTACCAGGTCCCATTCACCCTGTACCAGGACCCATTCACCCTGTACCATGTCCCATTCACCCTGTACCAGGACCCATTCACCCTGTACCAGGTTCCATTCACCCTGTACCAGGTCCCATTCACCCTGTACCAGGTCCCATTCACCCTGTACCAGGTCCTATTCACCCTGTACCAGGTCCCATTCACCTGTTCCAGGTCCTATTCACCCTGTTCCAGGTCCTATTCACCCTGTACCAGGTCCCATTCACCCTGTACCAGGTCCCATTCACCCTGTACCAGGTACCATTCACCCTGTACCAGGTCTCATTCACCCTGTACCAGGTCCCATTCACCCTGTACCAGGACCCATTCACCCTGTACCAGGTCCCATTCACCCTGTACCAGGTCCCATTCACCCTGTACCAGGTCCCATTCACCCTGTACCACGTCCCATTCACACTGTACCAGGTCCCATTCACACTGTACCAGGTCCCATTCACCCTGTACCAGGTCCCATTCACCCTGTACCAGGTCCCATTCACCCTGTACCAGGTCCCATTCTCACTGTGCCAGGTCCCATTCACCCTGTACCAGGTCCCATTCACCCTGTACCAGGTCCCATTCACCCTGTACCAGGTCCCATTCACCCTGTACCAGGTCCCATTCACCCTGTACCAGGACCCATTCCCCCTGTACCATGTCCCATTCACCCTGTACCAGGACCCATTCACCCTGTACCAGGTCCCATTCACCCTGTACCAGGTCCCATTCACCCTGTACCAGGTCCCATTAACCCTGTACCAGGTCCCATTCACCCTGTACCAGGCCCCATTCTTACTGTGCCAGGTCCCATTCACCCTGTACCAGGTCCCATTCACCTTGTACCAGGTCCCATTCACCCTGTACCAGGTCCCATTCACCCTGTACCAGGTCCCATTCACCCTGTATCAGGACCCATTCCCCCTGTACCAGGACCCATTCACCCTGTACCAGGTCCCATTCACCCTGTACCAGGTCCCATTCACCCTGTACCAGGTCCCATTCACCCTGTACCAGGTCCCATTCACCCTGTACCAGGTCCCATTCACCCTGTACCAGGTCCCATTCACCCTTTACCACGTCCCATTCACCCTGTACCAGGTCCCATTCACACTGTGCCAGGTCCCATTCACCCTGTACCAGGTCCCATTCACCCTGTACCAGGTCCCATTCACCTTGTACCAGGTCCCATTCACCTTGTACCAGGTCCCATTCACACTGTACCAGGTCCCATTCACCTTGTACCAGGTCCCATTCACACTGTACCAGGTCCCATTCACCCTGTACCAGGTCCCATTCACCTTGTACCAGGTCGCATTCACCCTGTACCAGGTCCCATTCTCACTGTGCCAGGTCCCATTCACCCTGTACCAGGTCCCATTCACCCTGTACCAGGTCCCATTCACCTTGTACCAGGTCCCATTCACCCTGTACCAGGTCCCATTCACCCTGTACCAGGTCCCATTCACCCTGTACCAGGTCCCATTCACCCTTTACCACGTCCCATTCACCCTGTACCAGGTCCCATTCACACTGTGCCAGGTCCCATTCACCCTGTACCAGGTCCCATTCACCCTGTACCAGGTCCCATTCACCTTGTACCAGGTCCCATTCACCTTGTACCAGGTCCCATTCACACTGTACCAGGTCCCATTCACCTTGTACCAGGTCCCATTCACACTGTACCAGGTCCCATTCACCCTGTACCAGGTCCCATTCACCTTGTACCAGGTCGCATTCACCCTGTACCAGGTCCCATTCTCACTGTGCCAGGTCCCATTCACACTGTACCAGGTCCCATTCACCCTGTACCAGGTCCCATTCACCTTGTACCAGGTCGCATTCACCCTGAACCAGGTCCCATTCTCACTGTGCCAGGTCCCATTCACACTGTACCAGGTCCCATTCACCTTGTACCAGGTCGCATTCCCCCCCCCCCCACCGCCGCTGCCCCCAGAGCTCCTGACAAGCGGGGAAAAGCTGCTGACACAGTTTGAATTGTTGTCCACAGGAAAGGCAGTGCAGCAGTCGCTCCATTTGAGGGGGTCTTTTAAGAATATGGGGAAAAGGCCAGCTGTCTGTTAGCTGAGTGGCTGGCGGCCTCCTGCAAGAATATTCAGGTTAGGGATTAGAGTGAGACTTTGGTTTTCATCCCAGATAAAGTTAACAGTGCGTTTGAGGCTTTTTACAAGACTCTTGGCCTGTCATAGAATTGCAACAGTGCAGAAGGAGGCCATTCGGCCCATCGAGTCTGCACCGGATCTTGGAAAGAGCACCCTACTTAAGACTACGCCTCTACCCTATCTCCATAACCCGACCTAACCTCTTGGATAGAGTACAGGAGAGCATGCCAGGAGCTACATCAGTTATGCTGAAAAATGAGGTGTCAACCTGGTGAAGCTACAACACAGAACTACTTGTGTCTCAAACAGCATAAGCAGCAAGCAATAGACCGAGCAAAGCGACTCCACAACAAATGCATCAGATCTAAGCTCTGCAGTCCTGCCACTTCCAGCTGTGAATGGTGGTGGACAATTAAACAGCTCACTGGAGGAGGAGGCTCCACAAATATCCCCATCCTCAATGATGGAGGCGCCCAGCACATCTGTGAAAAGACAAGACTGAGGCATTCGCAACAATCTTCAGCCAGAAGTGCCGAGTGGGTGATCCAACTCGGTCTCCTCCGGAGGTCCCAGCATCACAGATGTCCGTCTCCAGCGATTCACTTCACATGATATCAAGAAACAGCTGAAGGCATTGGATACTGCAAAGGCTGTGGGGCCCTGACAATATCCCAGCAATAGTACTGAAGACTTGTGCTCCAGAACTTGCCGCACCCCTAGCCAAGCTGTTCCAGTACAACTACAACACTGGCATCACTCAGCAATGTGAAAAACTGTCCAGGTGTGTCCTGTACCCAAGAAACAGGACAAATCCAACCCAGCCAATTACCGCCCTGTCAGTCTACTCTCCATCATCAGCAAAGTGATGGAAGGAGTCATCAACAGTGCTATCAAGCAGCACTTACTCAGCAATAACCTCATTCAGTATGTGGATGGACCGACTAGAGAGGGGGCAAAACTTGACCTCGTCTTGGGAAATAAGGAAGGGCAAGTGACATAAGCGTTAGTGAGAGATCACTTTGGGACAAGTGACCATAACTCCATTAGTTTTAAGATAGCTATGGAGAATGATAGGTCTGGCCCAAGAGTTAAAATTCTTAATTGGGGCAAGGCCAATTTTGGTGGTATCAGACAGGAACTTTCAGAGGTAGATTGGGGGAGACTGTTGGCAGGCAAAGGGACGGCTGGTAAATGGGAGGCTTTTAAAAATGTGTTCACCAGGGTTCAGGGTAAGCACATTCCCTTTAGAGTGAAGGGCAAGGCTGGTAGAAGTAGGGAACCCTGGATGACTCGAGATATTGAGACTCTGGTCAAAAAGAAGAAGGAGGCATATGACGTACATAAACAACTGGGATCAAGTGGATCCCTTGAAGAGTATAGAGATTGTCGAAATAGAGTTAAGAGGGAAATCAGGAGGGCAAAAAGGGGACATGAAATTGCTTTGGCAAATAATGCAAAGGAGAATCCAAAGAGCTTCTACAGATACATAAAGGGAAAAAGAGTAACTAGGGACAGAGTAGGGCCTCTTAAGGATCAACAAGGACATCTATGTGCAGAGCCACAAGAGTTGGGTGAGATCCTGAATGAATATTTCTCATCGGTATTCACGGTGGAGAAAGGCATGGATGTTAGGAAACTAAGGGAAATAAATAGTGATGTCTTGAGAAGTGTGCATATTACAGAGGAGGAGGTGCTGGAAGTCTTAAAGCGCATCAAGGTAGATAAATCCCCGGGACCTGATGAAATGTATCCCAGGATGTTGTGGGAGGCTAGGGAGGAAATTGCGGGTCCCCTAACAGAGATATTTGAATCATCGGCAGCCACAGGTGAGGTGCCTGAAGATTGGAGAGTAGCGAATGTTGTGCCCTTGTTTAAGAAGGGCAGCAGGGAAAAGCCTGGGAACTACAGACCGGTGAGCCTAACGTCTGTAGTAGATAAGTTGCTAGAAGGTATTCTGAGAGACAGGATCTACAAGCATTTAGAGAGGCAAGGACTGATTCGGGGCAGTCAGCATGGCTTTGTGCGTGGAAAATCATGTCTCACAAATTTGATTGAGTTTTTTGAGGGGGTGACCAAGAAGGTAGATGAGGGCAGTGCAGTAGACGTTGTCTACATGGACTTTAGCAAAGCCTTTGACAAGGTACCGCATGGTAGGTTGTTGCAGAAGGTTAAAGCTCACGGGATCCAGGGTGAGGTTGCCAATTGGATTCAAAATTGGCTGGACGACAGAAGACAGAGGGTGGTTGTAGAGAGTTGTTTTTCAAACTGGAGGCCTGTGACCAGTGGTGTGCCTCAGGGATCGGTGCTGGGTCCACTGTTATTTGTGATTTATATTAATGATTTGGATAAGAATTTAGGAGGCATGGTTAGTAAGTTTGCAGATGACACCAAGATTGGTGGCACAGTGGATAGTGAAGAAGGTTATCTAGGATTGCAACGGGATCTTGATCAATTAGGCCAGTGGGCCGACGAATGGCAGATGGAGTTTAATTTAGATAAATGTGAGGTGATGCATTTTGGCAGATCGAATCAGGCCAGGACCTACTCAGTTAATGGTATGGCGTTGGGGAGAGTTATAGAACAAAGAGATACAGGTTGATAGCTCCTTGAAGGTGGAGTCGCAGGTGGACAGGGTGGTGAAGAAGGCATTCGGCATGCTTGGTTTCATTGGTCAGAACATTGAATACAGGAGTTGGGACGTCTTGTTGAAGTTGTACAAGACATTGGTACGGCCACACTTGGAATACTGTGTGCAGTTCTGGTCACCCTATTATAGAAAGGATATTATTAAACTAGAAAGAGTGCAGAAAAGATTTACTAGGATGTTGCCGGGACTTGATGGTTTGAGTTATAAGGAGAGGCTGGATAGACTGGGACTTTTTTCCCTGGAGCGTAGGAGGCTTAGGGGTGATCTTATAGAGGTCTATAAAATAATGATGGGCATAGATAAGGTAGATGGTCAACATCTTTTCCCAAAGGTAGGGGAGTCTAAAACTAGAGGGCATAGGTTTATGGTGAGAGGGGAGAGATTCAGAAGGGCCCAGAGGGGCAATTTCTTCACTCAGAGGGTAGTGAGTGTCTGGAATGTGCTGCCAGAGGTAGTAGTAGAGGCGGGTACAATTGTGTCTTTTAAAAAGCATTTAGATAGTTACATGGGTAAAATGGGTATAGAGGGTTATGGACCAAGTGCGGGCAACTGGGACTAGCTTAATGGTAAAAACTGGGCGGCATGGACTGGTTGGGCCGAAGGGCCTGTTTCCATCCTGTAAACGTCTATGATTCTATGATTCTTCTAACCTGCTCACGGACGCTCAGTTTGGGTTCCGCCAGGGTCACTCAGCTCCTGACCTCATTCCAGCCTTGGTTCAAACATGGACAAAGAGCTGAATGCCAGAGGTGAGGTGAGAGTGACTGCCCTTGACCAAGGCAGAATTTGACCGAGTGCGGCATCAAGGAGCCCGAGCTAAACTGGAGCCAATGGGAATCAGGGGGAAATCTCTCCGCTGGTTGGAGTCATACCCGGCACAAAGGAAGATGGTTGTGGTGGTTGGAGGTCAATCATCTCAGCTCCAGGACATCACTGCAGGAGTTCCTCAGGGTTGTGTCCTCAGCCCAACCATCTTCAGCTGCTTCATCAATGACCTTCCTTCCATCATAAGGTCAGAAGTGGGGATGTTTGCGGATGACTGCACAATGTTCAGCACCATTCGCAACTCCTCAGATACTGAAGCAGTCCCTGTCCAAATGCAGCAAGACCCGGACAATATCCAGGCTCGGGGCTGACAAGGGCAAGTTACATTCACGCCACACAAGTGCCCGGCAATGACCATCTCCTACAAGAGAGGATCTAACCATCGCTCCTTGACATTCAATGGCATTACCATCGCTGAATCCCCACAATCAACATCCTGGGGGTCAGCATTGATCAGAAACTGAACTGGACCCAGCCATATCAATGTGGCTACAAGAGCAGGTTAGAGGCTGGGAATCCTGCAGTGGGTAACTCACCTCCTGACCCCCCAAAGCCTGTCCAAAACCTACAAGGCACAAGTCAGGAGAGTAATGGAATACTCTCCACTTGCCTGGATGAGCGCAGCTCCGACAACACTCAAGAAGCTCAACACCATCCAGGACAAAGCAGCCGCTTGATTGCTCCCCTTCCGCAAACATTCACTCCCTCCACCACAGACGCACAGTGGCAGCCGTGTGTCCCATCGACAAGATGCACTGCAGGAACTCGCCAAGGTTCCTCAGGCAGCACCTTCCAAACCCAAGAGCACGACCATCTAGAAGGACAAGAGCAGCAGATACCTGGGAACCCCACCACCTGGAGGGACCCTCCAAGTCACTCACCATCCTGACTTGGAAATATATCGCCGTTCCTTCACTGTCGCTGGGGCAACATCCTGGAACTCCCTCCCTAACAGCACAGTGGGTGTACCTACACCTCTGGGACTGCAGCTGTTCAAGAAGCCAACTCATCAGCAGCCTAGCCAGCGAAGCCCACATCCCGTAAATGATTAAAAAATAATAATTTGAGCCATTGAGATTGGACACCATGGGCCGGATTCTCCACCCCGCGGCCGGACTCTCCACCCCGCGGCCGGACTCTCCACCCCGCGGCCGGACTCTCCACCCCGCGGCCGGACTCTCCACCCCGCGGCCGGACTCTCCACCCCGCGGCCGGACTCTCCACCCCGCGGCCGGACTCTCCACCCCGCGGCCGGACTCTCCACCCCGCGGCCGGACTCTCCACCCCGCGGCCGGACTCTCCACCCCGCGGCCGGACTCTCCACCCCGCGGCCGGACTCTCCACCCCGCGGCCGGACTCTCCACCCCGCGGCCGGACTCTCCACCCCGCGGCCGGACTCTCCACCCCGCGGCCGGACTCTCCACCCCGCGGCCGGACTCTCCACCCCGCGGCCGGACTCTCCACCCCGCGGCCGGACTCTCCACCCCGCGGCCGGACTCTCCACCCCGCGGCCGGACTCTCCACCCCGCGGCCGGACTCTCCACCCCGCGGCCGGACTCTCCACCCCGCGGCCGGACTCTCCACCCCGCGGCCGGACTCTCCACCCCGCGGCCGGACTCTCCACCCCGCGGCCGGACTCTCCACCCCGCGGCCGGACTCTCCACCCCGCGGCCGGACTCTCCGCCCCGCGGCCGGACTCTCCGCCCCGCGGCCGGACTCTCCGCCCCGCGGCCGGACTCTCCGCCCCGCGGCCGGATTCTCTGTTACCCCGGCAGGTCAATGAGGTTTCCCGTTGTGGGGCAGCCCCACGCCGTCAGGAAACCCCCAGGCTGCCAGCAAAACGGAGCTTCCCGCCGGCAGAGAATCCAGCCCCATGGTGGAGGTGTGGGAAGAGAAAGCGCTGGAGAGATTCGGGGATTTGTTTCCAGAGGGCTGGTTTGCCAGCTTGGAGGAATTGTCGGCGAAGTTTGAGCTGGGGAAGGGGTGCAAACTCATTCAGGTACCGCAAGATAAGGAATTTTGTATCGGTGCCCTTTCCAACATTTCCCGAGGAACCGCGGAATCCTCTGTTGGAAAGGATACTTTCGCTGGAGGGGTCGAAAGAGGGTAGCACGTCTGGTATTTCTGGGTGAATTGTGGCTGAGGTGTTGGATTTGGCGGATGGGGTGAAGGTGAAGTGGGAGAGGGAGGGGGAACCTATAGTGGATGATGAGGTGGGGAGTGAGGCCCTTCACAGGGTGAATGCCACGTCTCCGTGTGTGCAGCTTGATCTAATCCAGATTAAGGTGGTGCACCTGACCAACACCTGGACAAGTGGTTTCTTTCCGGAGGTAGAGGAGTGTTCCGAGGGTCCGGCCAGTCACGCAAACATGTCCTGGTCTTGCCTCAAACTGTTCCGTTTTGGGGTCTCACTGTGTCAGCGATACTGGATATTAACCTGGAGCCTTGTCCTTGACTGGCCGGTTTTGTGGTGTCGGACCCGTTGGGGCTGAAGACGGGAGTGAAGGCAGACGTCCTCGCCTTCGCCTCGCTGATTACCCAGAGGTGCGTTCTGCTGGGGTGGAGGTCTCCTAATCCGTCCAGAGCCTCGGTATGGTTGGGTGACCTAATGGAATTGTTGTACCTGGAGAAAGTCAAGTACAGGGTCTCAGTTAAGGGGTTCTACCCGAGATGGCAGCCATTCACTGCCCACTTTAGGGAGTTAGTCACCATTAGTTGCTGGGGGCCATCGAACACCTATCTATTCCACCCCCATTTCCCAGCACGGCCCATAGCCTTGTAGACCTTGGCAATAAGCTATATGTGCAAGTGCACATCTAAATATTTCTGAAATGTTCTGAGGGTCTCTGCCTCCACCCCCCATTCAGGCAGCGAGTTCCAGACTCCCACCCCCCTCTGGGTGAAAAGGTTTTTCCTCACATCCCCTCTAACCCTCCTGCCCCTCACCTTAAATCCCTGCCCCCTGGTCATTGATCCCTCCACCAAGGGGAAAAGTTCCTTCCTACCCACTCTGTGACCCTCATAACGTTATCCACCTCAATCAGCCTTCTCTGCTCCAATGAAAACAACCTCTGTTGATAGCCGAAACTCTCCAGCCCAGGCAACATCCTGGTGAATCTCCCCTGCACCCTCTCCAGTGCAATCTCTTCTTTCCCATAATGTGGTGACCAGAACTGCACACCGTACTCCAGCTGGGGCCTAGCCAGCATTTTATACAGCTCCATCATAACCTCCCTTTCTTGTCTTCAGTGCCTCAGCTAATAAAGGCAAGTATCCCATAGACCTTCTTACCCACCTTATCTACCAGTCCTGTTGCCTTCAGGGACCTATGGACCTGAACCCCAAGGTCCCTCTGGTCCTCTGGATCTCCGAGCACACTCCCATTCCGTGTGTTTTCCCTCGCCTGGCTAGTCCTCTCAAAATACATCACCTCACACTTTTCTGGATTAAATTCCATTTGCCACTGCTGTGCCTGTCTGACCAGCCCCTCTATATTGCCCTGTCATCTCAGGCTTTCCTCCTCTCTGTTTACCACAGCACCAATTTTCATGTTGTCTGCAAACTTACTAATTAGACCTCGTTTTGTCTGAGTAATATCCACGTTAAAGGTGGTCTACAGACACAAGTTGTTGTTTTGGATGTTTAGTCATCTAAAATACATCCATTTTATGGCTGAGGGGTGTTTTGATATTTTGTCCTGTGTGTTCACAGGAAGGCTTCGGTTAGATGACAATCTGTGTGGATAGTGGGAGCTCCGCACACTGTGAGAGAAAGGGGTGAGAGAGCCAATGGAGCAGTAAGTGCCCTCACTCAGGAACATGACTGAGTGAGTCCAAGTGGAATGCACCTGGTGTGAATATCAGAACCCTCAGTTACAGAGACCTCTGACACTCAGTATCCTGGCCTGGTGGACATCATGGGCGTCATTCTCCGACCCCCCCAGAGGGTCGGAGAATGGCCGTTGGCCGCCGTGAATCCCGCCCCCGTCCCCGCCGAAGTCTCCGAAGGGAGAAAAGTCGGCGGGGCGTTAATGTCGCCGCTGCCGCGGAGAATGTCACGGGTCTGCGCAAGGCAGCCGCTTTTCGGCCTGCCGATATTCTCCCTTCCGGATGGGCCGAAGTCCCGTCGACGTGATGACCGTTCACGTCGACGTAAATCAAACCTCCTTTTCATCGGCGTGACCCTGTGCTCCAGGGTCACGCCGACCAGCGTGGAGGTGGGTGACGGCCTGGGGGGTTGGCCGCTGGGCAGGCGATGGCGTGGCCGCAGTCTGAATGTGTGGGGAGAGGTGTGTCTCGGGTTGTGTGTGTGTGCGGCGGGGGGGGGTTAGAGTGGGCTGGGCTCCGGGAGAGTGCCGGGAGGGGGGTCCGTGCCAGGGAGGAGGTTGGGGTCCATGCCGGGGAGGAGGTTGGGGTCCGTGCCGGGGAGGAGGATGGGGGGGGGTCCGTGCCGGGGAGGGGGATGGGGGGTCCGTGCCGGGGAGGGGGATGGGGGCCCGTGCCGGGGAGGGGGATGGAGGGATGGAGGAGGGGGGGGGTCTGTGCCGGGGAGGGGGATGGGGGGTCCATGCCGGGGAGGGGGATGGGGGGGGGGGGCCCGTGCCGGGGAGGGGGGTGGGGGGTCCGTGCCGGGGAGGGGGATGGGGGGGGGGCCCGTGCCGGGGAGGGGGATGGAGGGATGGAGGAGGGGGGGGTCTGTGCCGGGGAGGGGGATGGGGGGGTCCATGCCGGGGAGGGGGATGGGGGGTCCGTGCCGGGGAGGAGGTTGGGGTCCGTGCCGGGGAGGGGGATGGGGGGTCCGTGCCGGGGAGGGGGATGGGGGGTCTGTGCCGGGGAGGAGGATGGGAGGTTGGGGTCCGTGCCGGGGAGGGGGATGGGGGTGTGTGTCCGTGCCGGGGATGGGGGGGGGGGGTCCGTGCCGGTGAGGAGGTTGGGGTCCGTGCCGGGGAGAAGGTTGGGGTCCGTGCCGGGGAGGGGGATGGGGGGTCCGTGCCGGTGAGGAGGTTGGGGTCCGTGCCGGGGAGGAGGTTGGGGTCCGTGCCGGGGAGGGGGATGGGGGGGTGCGTGCCAGGGAAGGGGATGGGGGATCCGTGTCGGGGAGGAGGTTGGGGTCCGTGCCGGGGAGGAGGATGGGGGGGTCCATGCCGGGGAGGGGGATGGGGGTCCGTGCCGGGGAGGAGGTTGGGGTCCGTGCCGGGGAGGGGGATGGGGGGTCCGTGCCGGGGAGGAGGTTGGGGTCCGTGCCGGGGAGGAGGATGGGGGGTCCGTGCCGGGGAGGAGGTTGGTGTCCGTGCCGGGGAGGAGGATGGGGGGGGTTTGTGCCGGGGAGGGGGATGGGGGGTCCATGCCGGGGAGGAGGTTGGGGTCCGTGCCGGGGAGGGGGATGGGGGTCCTTGCCGGGGAGGAGGTTGTGGTCCGTGCCGGGGAGGAGGATGGGGGGGTCCGTGCCGGGGAGGGGGATGGGGGGTCCGTGCCGGGGAGGAGGATGGGAGGGTCCGTGCCGGGGAGGGGGATGCGGGGGCAAGTGATTGGTCCACCTGGCCAGGTGCCAGCCTCCAACAGTTGGACCCATGGGGTCCATGCCACCTGACTGGGGGGAAGGAGGGGATATGGGCAATGATGACATGTCGTCGTTCCCCCCCCCCCCTCCCCCCCACCCAACCAGGCCGTCATGTTTTCCGATCATCCAGCGATGTTGGCCGCCGTGGCGGCAGCCGCTAATGTCTATGTTGCCCTGGATGAGGAGGAGGAGGAGGAGGAGGAGCGTGCCAGAGAGGCGGCGCAGGCTGCTGCAGAGGGGCAGGCGGCAGCCGCCCAGGCTGGAGGGACACCTGACCGACAGGATGAGGAGGGGGAGGAGGACGTCGCGGCCCCACGGCAATGGAGGCACCCGAGGGCGCCCCGTGTGTACCGGCCCCGGCAGTCATACCAGGACCTCACGGACCGGGAATGCAGGAGGAGACTCCGGATGAGGCGGGAAACCGTGGCACACATCTGCCACCTGCTGGCACACCTGTCACCGTGTGGCACTGGCGGGGGACTCCTCCACCTGCGACTGCAGCCGCCGCAAGCCGGCCGTCACCCTCTTCGCTCGTCTCCGGGTCGGTGGTTGCATCGGATCTATTGGTGGGTGTGGAAACTCCAGGAACCCGGGATCCATCTGGGCGGCAGATGTTCGCTTGGGCTGGGCTGCCCTCCGACCACCGGCCCCTCTGCTGCTCCTACCTCCACCTGCTGTACCGGGATGGCTGTGTTGTGCGCACCAGTGAGTGTACCAGACGCCTCATCACTAAAGTGCCCAACCGAGGTGAGTGTTTCTGCGATGGTGGAGGGTGTTGGTGACAGCAGTGGCGTTGTGTCGTGCTCCTCGTCCCACTCTGAGTCCATGGCACTTTGGGGTGGGGGTTCGTCTCCACCCATCCACTCTGACTCACTGTCCGGTATTTTGTCTTCCTGGGTAGTGCTGTCCCGGGTAGGGGTGTCCTGGGCAGTACTGTCCCGGGTAGGGGTGTCCTGGGTAGTGGTGTCCTGGGTAGTGGTGTCCTGGGTAATGGTGCCCTGGGTAGTGGTGTCCTGGCTCGGATGTGACGGGGGCCTGTGGATGCCCCCCTCATCGCTGGGTGGCACACGCCTGCCTCATCGCTCCCGCACGTGACGGGGGTGTCGTCTCCCTGTTGCTCCAGGTCTCTCTGTCTCCCGTGGTGTGCGAGGGGCATCCTGCGGGTATCGCATGCCGGAGTGTCTGGGTCTCTCCATCTCCAGTGGCCTCCGAGGGGCATCCTGCGGGCATCGCATGCCGGAGTGTCTGGGTCTCTCCGTCTCCCGTGGCCTCCGAGGGGCATCCTGCGGGCGTCGCATGCCGGAGGGTCCGGGTCTCTCCGTCTCCCGTGGCCTCCGAGGGGCATCCTGCGGGCGTCGCATGCCGGAGGGTGCGGGTCTCTCCGTCTCCCGTGGTCTCCGAGGGGCATCCTGCGGGCGTCGCATGCCGGAGGGTGCGGGTCTCTCCGTCTCCTGTGGCCTCCGAGGGGCATCCTGCGGGCGGTCTGCACCTGCGGGGATGGGTGCCTGGACGTTTGCTCCTGCGATACACAATGAAGCATGCATGGTTAGACATCAGGCAGTGATCAGGTGATATGGGGGAGGGGGGATATGGGGGAGGGGGGATATGGGGACGGGCTGTCGGTGGCTCACTTGCTAGTACCCCGACCTCTGCATCAGCAACCTCCCGGTCCTCAGGTCCGCCAACCAGTTCCAGGGCCCTTTCCTGGTGTTCGGTCAGTGGCCTCTCATCAGCGAGGCCTCCTCCAGTCCTCACATGCTCCCTATTGTTGTGTGCGCGCTTCTCCTGTGGCGGGGGTGGGGGGGGGGGTGGTGGCAGGGGTAAAAGGCAACAGTGTTAGGCAGGTATATGAATGCACACCATCGGTTGCGCGTGCATTGCAGAGGTTAAGGTTAGGGCTGGATTCACTGGGGGATATGGGGGAGGGGGGATATGGGGGAGGACGGTTATGGGGGATATGGGGGAGGGGGGATATGGGGGAGGGGGGATATGGGGGAGGGGGGATATGGGGGGTTATGGGGAGGGGGATATGGGGAGGGGGGATTTGAGGGAGGGGGGATTGGGGGAGGGGGGATATGGGGGAGGGGGTATATGGGGGGGCTTATGGGGAGGGGGGATATGGGGGAGGGGGATATGGGGGGGTTATGGGGGAGGGGGGATATGGGGGAGGGGGGATATGGGGGAGGGGGGATATGGGGGATGGGGGGATATGGGGAGGGGGATATGGGGGAGGGGGGATATGGGGGAGGGGGGATATGGGGGAGGGGGGATATGGGGAGGCTCACCCTGCCTGCTCTGACGAGGTTGTTCACCTTCTTGTGGCACTGGGTGCCTGTCCGTGGTGTCAGGGCTGCAGCGGTGATGACCTCTGCCACCTCCCTCCACAGACGCCGGCTGTGGCATGGGGCAACTCTGCGGCCGTGCCCGGGATACAGGGCGTCCCTTCTCTGCTCCACTGCGTCCAGGAGCGCCTCCACATCCCGTGACTCGAACCTCGGGGCTGAGCGGCGGCCAGCCATCCAGTCGGGTGTTGCGGTCGGGTGTTGCGGTCGGGTGGGGGGGGAGCAGCGCGGCCTTATGAGCCGTCACGCCGTGCGGCGTGTATGACACTGCACGGCGTGAACCACGTGCGCAAGCGCGGATCCTGTCACGTCGCTGCTAGCCCATTTCGGGCCGGAGACTTTTGACCCATTTTTCCGACGTGACGCAAGTCGGATTTGCGCCGTTTTTTGCGCCCATCGGCGGACTTTGCGCCGATAACGGAGAATTTTGCCCCATGTGCTGGTGACCCATACAAACCATTAAAAAATCCAAATTCTCCCTCACTTTAAAAAGTTGTATTCAGCTCCTTATCAATGGTATCACCTGGCAGTAATTGACACACAGTTTGTGTGTCAATGATTCAGAACTGAGAGAGAGAGAGAGAGAAAGGTTGAGACGCACAGAGAGAGAGAAAGGTCGAGAGGCACAGAGAGAGAGAAAGGTCGAGAGGCACAGAGAGAGAACAGTTACAGGGGGGGGGCAGCTTCTGACTGACTACCAAAGGACAAGATTCCCTCAAACGGAATGTCTCCAGCTGCTAAAAGATGGCAATGTAAACAAACAGCCAAATCCCGAATCTGTAGCATTGCCCTCACATCCCGAAACTAATGTAGAAATGACCAATGAGCTGTGATCAGTGGAGTCACTTACTCTCCCCGACAACATATAGGCTACATCAGGTCACAAAGAAAGGCAAATAAATGTTTTATTCTTTCACAGGATGTGGGTCTCACTGGCTACACCAGCATTTATTGCCCATCCCTAAGTGCCCTCGAGAAGGTGGTGGTGAGCTGCCTTCTTGAACTGTTGCAATCCCTGTGGTGTAGGTACACCCACAGTGCTGTTAGGGACCTGCTGGGTTAGCAAAGGCAGTTTCATGTTTGTATGTATAAACATTAGAATGAAGGTATAAGTGGGTTTAATTTAATGTTTCTGTGGCTCCGAAGGGTAAAACCTATAGTTAGATTCATGCTGGACAAAGGTGTTTATATGTGTGGGGTTGGTTAAGTTCCAGCTGTGTCCATTGTGCTTAGAGAGGGCAGTGGTAAAGAATGAATAAAAGACATAAGCATATGGGTGTTTTTAAAAAAAAGATTTAAAAAAATAAATTTAAAGTACCCAATTATTGTTTTACAAATTAAGCAGCAATTTAGCGTGGCCAATCCACCTAGCCTGCACATCTTTGGGTTGTGGGGGTGAGGCCCACGCAGACACGGGGAGAATGTGCAAACTCCACACGGACAGTGACCCAGGGCCAGGATTGAACCTGGGTCCTCGGCGCCGTGAAAAGCATGTGGGTATTGCTCAGCAACTGAGGCCTTGTAAAGTAGAGAAGCTTTTAAGTTTTAGTTTAGCTGAATTTGTGGGCAGTTGGAGACAGAACATTGGGGAGTGAACAGCTCTCAGCTCTGCCAGGAGAAGCTGGACAGGGCAAGAGGGAGACTTTCTAAAGAACAAGATACAATCCAGATAACCAGGGAATTGGACAGAAAGAACGTTTAAGACACCTGGAGTTAAGAGAACAGAACCAGGGTATTGTTCAGAAGAATTCAAGGAAGAGTAAACAAAGTGTTCTGAGTTAAAAAGGCAATTGCAGTCACCACATTTAAAGTGGGTCAGCAGACTTCAGAGGTAAATTAAATGTCTGTAGTCATTTTACTACAGTCTGGGAATCGACAATTAAAGCAATTGTGAGCAGTTTCTATAGCCATCAAGACAAAGAAATGCTAAAATGGTTGGTGTAAATCCTGGACTGCATTCCCTGTTGAAAGTGGAGTGGGAGCTTTCTTTAAATGTATTTTTTTACAAACACGTATCAAAACAGGTGACAACACATAAATACCCCGGGAAACATACTTCCCAGCATTCATAGAACATAGAACATTACAGCGCAGTACAGGCCCTTTGGCCCTCGATGTTGCACCGACCTGTGAAACCACTCTAAAGCCCATCTACACTATTCCCTCATCGTCCATATGTCTATCCAATGACCATTTGAATGCCCTTAGTGTTGGCGAGTCCACTACTGTTGCAGGCAGGGCATTCCACGCCCTTACTACTCTCTGAGTAAAGAACCTACCTCTGACATCTGTCCTATATCTATCCCCCCTTAATTTAAAGCTATGTCCCCTCGTGCTAGACATCACCATCCAAGGAAAAAGGCTCTCACTGTCCACCCTATCCAATCCTCTGGTCATCTTGTATGCCTCAATTAAGTCACCTCTTAACCTTCTTCTCTCTAACGAAAACAGCCTCAAGTCCCTCAGCCTTTCCTCATAAGATCGTCACTCCATACCAGGCAACATTCTGGTAAATCTCCTCTGCACCCTTTCCAATGCTTCCACATCCTTCCTATAATACGGCGACCAGAATTGCACGCAATACTCCAAATGCGGCCGTACCAAAGTTTTGTACAGCTGCAACATGACCTCATGGCTCCGAAACACAATCCCTCTACCAATAAAAGCTAACACACCGTACGCCTTCTTAACAACCCTCTCAACCTGGGTGGCAACTTTCAGGGATCTATGTACATGGACACCGAGATCTCTCTGCTCATCCACACTGCCAAGAATCTTGCCATTAGCCCAGTACTCTGTCTTCCTGTTATTCCTTCCAAAATGAATCACCTCACACTTTTCTGCATTAAACTCCATTTGACACCTCTCAGCCCAGCACTGCAGCTTATCTATGTCCCTCTGTAACTTGTAACATCCTTCCGCACTGTCCACAACTCCACCGACTTTAGTGTCATCTGCAAATTTACTCACCCATCCTTCTACGCCCTCCTCCAGGTCATTTATAAAAATGACAAACAGCAGTTGCCCCAAAACAGATCCTTGTGGTACACCACTAGTAACTGGACTCCAGTCTGAACATTTCCCATCAACCACCACCCTTTGTCTTCTTCCAGCTAGCCAATTTCTGATCCAAACTGCCAAATCACCCTGAATCCCATGCCTAAAGTCTATAAGACTATAAAGTCTGTATAAATCTTTCCCCTTTTTCACCTTCCTTCCTTCCTTCCCCCCTCCTCTTCTCCCCTCCTCCCCCTCCCTCTCCTGTAACGAACAGCTCCTCAAACACAGTCACAAACATCCCCCACCTTTTCTCTAACCTCTCTGCTGAGCCCCTTAACTCGTATTTTATCTTCTTCAACCGCAGGAAGTCGTACAGGTCACCGAAACAAGCCGCTACCCCCGGTGGCGATGCCAACCGCCACTCCTGTAAAGTTCGCCGCCGTGCAATCAGAGAGGCGAAGGCCAAGACATCGGCCTTTCTCCTCTCCATGAGCTCCGGCTTCTCTGAAACCCCAAATATCGCCACCAAAGGGTCCGTGTCCACTCCCTCCTCCACTGGGGCATGAGGTCCTGCAGCAGGAGTTCAGGGAGCTAGGCAGAAGGTTAAAGGACAGGACCTCGAGGGTTGTAATCTCGGGATTACTCCCTGTGCCACGTGCCAGTGAGGCTAGAAAGAGGAAGATAGAGCAGACAAACACGTGGCTAAACAGCTGGTGTAGGAGGGAGGGTTTCCGTTTTCTGGACCACTGGGAGCTCTTCCGGGGCAGGTGTGACCTGTATAAGATGGACGGGTTGCATCTAAACCGGAGAGGCATAAATATCCTGGCCGCGAGGTTTGCTAGTGTCACACGGGAGGGTTTAAACTAGTATGGCAGGGGGGTGGGTACGGGAGCAATAGGTCAGAAGGTGAGAGCATTGAGGGAGAACTAGGGAATAGGGACAGTGTGGCTCTGAGGCAGAGCAGACGGGGAAAAGTTGCTGAACACAGCGGGTCTGGTGGCCTGAAGTGCCTATGTTTTAATGCAAGGAGCATTACGGGTAAGGCAGATGAACTTAGAGCTTGGATTACTACTTGGAACTATGATGTTATTGCCATTACAGAGACCTGGTTGAGGGAAGGGCAGGATTGGCAGCTAAACGTTCCAGGATTTAGATGTTTCAGGCGGGATAGAGGGGGATGTAAAAGGGGAGGCGGAGTTGCGCTACTTGTTCGGGAGAATATCACAGCTATACTGCGAGAGGACACCTCAGAGGGCAGTGAGGCTATATGGGTAGAGATCAGGAATAAGAAGGGTGCAGTCACAATGTTGGGGGTATACTACAGGCCTCCCAACAGCCAGCGGGAGATAGAGGAGCAGATAGGTAGACAGATTTTGGAAAAGAGTAAAAACAACAGGGTTGTGGTGATGGGAGACTTCAACTTCCCCAATATTGACTGGGACTCACTTAGTGCCAGGGGCTTAGACGGGGCGGAGTTTGTAAGGAGCATCCAGGAGGGCTTCTTAAAACAATATGTAGACAGTCCAACTAGGGAAGGGGCGGTACTGGACCTGGTATTGGGGAATGAGCCCGGCCAGGTGGTAGATGTTTCAGTAGGGGAGCATTTCGGTAACAGTGACCACAATTCAGTAAGTTTTAAAGTACTGGTGGACAAGGATAAGAGTGGTCCGAGGATGAATGTGCTAAATTGGGGGAAGGCTAATTATGACAATATTAGGTGGGAACTGAAGAACATAGATTGGGGGCGGATGTTTGAGGGCAAATCAACATCTGACATGTGGGAGGCTTTCAAGTGTCAGTTGAAGGGAATACAGGACAGGCATGTTCCTGTGAGGAAGAAAGATAAATACGGCAATTTTCGGGAACCTTGGATGACGAGTGATATTGTAGGCCTCGTCAAAAAGAAAAAGGAGGCATTTGTCAGGGCTAAAAGGCTGGGAACAGACGAAGCCTGTGTGGCATATAAGGAAAGTAGGAAGGAACTTAAGCAAGGAGTCAGGAGGGCTAGAAGGGGTCATGAAAAGTCATTGGCAAATAGGGTTAAGGAAAATCCCAAGGCTTTTTACACGTACATAAAAAGCAAGAGGGTAGCCAGGGAAAGGGTTGGCCCACTGAAGGATAGGCAAGGGAATCTATGTGTGGAGCCAGAGGAAATGGGCGAGGTACTAAATGAATACTTTGCATCAGTATTCACCAAAGAGAAGGAATTGGTAGATGTTGAGTCTGGAGAAGGGGGTGTAGATAGCCTGGGTCACATTGTGATCCAAAAAGACGAGGTGTTGGGTGTCTTAAAAAATATTAAGGTAGATAAGTCCCCAGGGCCTGATGGGATCTACCCCAGAATACTGAAGGAGGCTGGAGAGGAAATTGCTGAGGCCTTGACAGAAATCTTTGGATCCTCGCTGTCTTCAGGGGATGTCCCGGAGGACTGGAGAATAGCCAATGTTGTTCCTCTGTTTAAGAAGGGTAGCAAGGATAATCCCGGGAACTACAGGCCGGTGAGCCTTACTTCAGTGGTAGGGAAATTACTGGAGAGAATTCTTCGAGACAGGATCTACTCCCATTTGGAAGCAAATGGACGTATTAGTGAGAGGCAGCACGGTTTTGTGAAGGGGAGGTCGTGTCTCACTAACTTGATAGAGTTTTTCGAGGAGGTCACTAAGATGATTGATGCAGGTAGGGCAGTGGATGTTGTCTACATGGACTTCAGTAAGGCCTTTGACAAGGTCCCTCATGGTAGACTAGTACAAAAGGTGAAGTCACACGGGATCAGGGGTGAGCTGGCAAGGTGGATTCAGAACTGGCTAGGCCATAGAAGGCAGAGGGTAGCAATGGAGGGATGCTTTTCTAATTGGAGGGCTGTGACCAGTGGTGTTCCACAGGGATCAGTGCTGGGACCTTTGCTGTTTGTAGTATATATAAATGATTTGGAGGAAAATGTAACTGGTCTGATTAGTAAGTTTGCAGACGACACAAAGGTTGGTGGAATTGCGGATAGCGATGAGGACTGTCTGAGGATACAGCAGGATTTAGATTGTCTGGAGACTTGGGCGGAGAGATGGCAGATGGAGTTTAATCCGGACAAATGTGAGGTAATGCATTTTGGAAGGGCTAATGCAGGTAGGGAATATACAGTAAATGGTAGAACCCTCAAGAGTATTGAAAGTCAAAGAGATCTAGGAGTACAGGTCCACAGGTCATTGAAAGGGGCAACACAGGTGGAGAAGGTAGTCAAGAAGGCATACGGCATGCTTGCCTTCATTGGACGGGGCATTGAGTATAAGAATTGGCAAGTCATGTTGCAGCTGTATAGAACCTTAGTTAGGCCACACTTGGAGTATAGTGTTCAATTCTGGTCGCCACACTACCAGAAGGATGTGGAGGCTTTAGAGAGGGTGCAGAAGAGATTTACCAGAATGTTGCCTGGTATGGAGGGCATAAGCTATGAGGAGCGATTGAATAAACTCGGTTTGTTCTCTCTGGAACGAAGGAGGTTGAGGGGCGACCTGATAGAGGTCTACAAAATTATGAGGGGCATAGACAGAGTGGATAGTCAGAGGCTTTTCCCCAGGGTAGAGGGGTCAATTACTAGGGGGCATAGGTTTAAGGTGAGAGGGGCAAGGTTTAGAGTAGATGTACGAGGCAAGTTTTTTACGCAGAGGGTAGTGGGTGCCTGGAACTCGCTACCGGAGGAGGTAGTGGAAGCAGGGACGATAGGGACATTTAAGGGGCATCTTGACAAATATATGAATAGGATGGGAATAGAAGGATACGGACCCAGGAAGTGTAGAAGATTGTAGTTTAGTCGGGCAGTATGGTCGGCGCGGGCTTGGAGGGCCGAAGGGCCTGTTCCTGTGCTGTACATTTCTTTGTTCTTTGTTCTTTGATCCTGGCTAAGACCGCGAACACTCCCGCCCAGAATCTTCCCAATTTTTCACAACCCCAAAACATGTGTGCATGATTCGCTGGCCCCCACCCACACCTCTCACCCTCATCTGCTACCCCCTGAAAGAACCCACTCATCCTCGCCCGAGTCATATGCACCCTGTGCACCACCTTAAACTGTATCAGGCTCATCCTTGCACAAGAGGAGGTCCCGTCTACCCTTCGCAGTGCCTCACTCCGTACTCCCCAATTGATCTCCTCTCCCAACCCCACTTCCCATTTCTCCTTGATCTTCACCACCCGCTCGCCTCCCTGCTCTCCCAGCCACTTATATATATCCCCAATTCTTCCCTCCCCTTCCACATCTGGAAGCAGCAGTCGCTCCAGCAGGGTGTATCCCGGCAACCTAAGGAACCCCCTCCAGACCTTTCGCGCAAAGTCCCTAACCTGTAGATACCTGAACTCACTCCCCCTCAGCAGCTCTACCCTCTCCCTTAACTCCTCCAGACTGGCGAACCCTTCCTCCAAATACAAATCCCTCACCTTGACCAGCCCCACTTCCCTCCACCTCCTGTATACACTATCCATCCCCCCCGGCTCAAACCCATGATTCTCGCACAGCGGCGTTAGCACCGACATCCCTTCCACCCTAAAATGCCTCCTCAGTTGATTCCATATCTTCACCGTGGACTGCACCACTGGGCTCCCTGAATACCTACTCGGAGCCATTGGCAATGCTGCCATCACCATAGCCCTCAAACTGGACCCCTTACAAGATTCCTCCTCCATCCTAACCCACTCTACCCCTTCTCCTTCCCACCACCGCCGCATCTTGTCCACATTCGCCGCCCAATAATAATGAAGCAAGTTCGGCAACGCCAAAAGAGACTCTGCCTCTGTAGCAGGGTCCCCCCCCCACCCTCGGCACCTTCCCCGCCCAGACAAGGTCTGAAATGATTATGTCCACTTTTCGAAAAAAGGTCTTTGGTATAGAGATAAAGCAAGATGGTTCTCCACTATTATTTCGAGACCAGCTTCTTTTAAAAAAATATATATATATTCAAATTTATATCAACAAATTTTCAACAAAACCCCCTCCCACAACAAAAATAAAGACACAAGAACACAACAATCAGAAATTATACATTGGATTTCCCCCATATACAATAACCGCCCATATAACATTTAAAAACACAAATAGGGAAACCCCCCCACCTTCACCCAAACGCCACCCCAAAAGAACCCCCCCCCCCCCGCCCCCGCCTTTGGGCTGCTGCTGACCTCCTCCTAACGCTCCGCGAGATAGTCTAGGAACGGTTGCCACCGCCTGAGGAACCCTTGCACAGACCCTCGCAAGGCAAACTTTATCCTCTCCAGCTTGATGAACCCTGCCATGTCACTGATCCAAGCTTCCCCACTGGGGGCTTCGCATCTTTCCATAATAGCAAAATCCTCCGCCGGGCTATCAGGGACACAAAGGCCAGGATACCGGCCTCTTTCGCCTCCTGCACTCCCGGCTCGTCCGATACCCCAAATAATGCCAACCCCCAGCTAGGCTTGACCCGGGCGTTCACCACCTTGGACATAGTCCTCGCAAAACCCCTCCAAAACCCATCCAGCGCCGGGCACGACCAGAACATATGGACGTGATTTGCCGGTCTCCCTGAGCACCTCCCACATCTGTCCTCCATCCCAAAGAACCTACTCAACCTCGCCCCTGTCATATGCGCTCTGTGAGTAACTTTGAACTGTATTAGGCTGAGCCTGGCACAAGAGGAGGAAGAATTAACCCTACTCAGGGCATCAGCCCACAGACCCTCATCTATCTCCTCCACAAGCTCCTCCTCCCACTTGCCCTTTAACCCCTCTACCGAGGCCTCCTCCTCTTCCTTCAGCTCCTGGTAAATCGCCGAAACCTTGCCTTCTCCAACCCATACACCCGAAATCACCCTGTCCTGAATCCCACGTGCCGGAAGCAGCGGGAATTCCCTCACCTGCCGCCTCACAAACGCCCTCACTTGCATGTACCTGACAGCATTTCCCGGGGGTAGCCCAAACTTCTCCTCCAGCACCCCTAGGCTCACAAACGTCCCATCGATGAACAGGTCCCCCATTCTTCTAATCCCTGCCCGATGCCAGATCCAAAACCCCCCCATCCATCCTTCCCGGGACGAACCGATGGTTCTCCCGAATCGGGGACCAAACTGAGGCTCCCACTTCGCCCCTGTGTCGCTTCCACTGCCCCCAGATCTTCAGCGTCGCCGCCACCACCGGACTCGTGGTGTACCTTGTCGGCGGGAGCGGCAGCGGTGCCGTCACCAGCGCCCTCAGGCTTGTGCCCACACAGGATGCCATTTCTAGCCTCTTCCATGCTGCCCCCTCTCCCTCCATTACCCACTTACGGATCATCGCCACATTGGCTGCCCAATAATAGCCACACAGATTCGGCAGCGCCAGCCCCCCCTGTCCCTGCTACACTCCAGAAACACTCTCTCCACCCTCGGGGTCTTATTCGCCCACACAAATCCCATGATGCTCCTGCTTACCCGTTTGAAAAAGGCCTTGGGGATCATAATGGGAAGGCAAGGGAACACAAAGAGGAACCTCGGGAGGACCGTCATTTTGACCGACTGCACCCTACCCGCTAGTGAGAGTGGCAGCATATCCCATCTTTTAAAATCCTCCTCCATCTGCTCCACCAACCGCGTCAAATTGAGCTTGTGCAGGGCCCCCCAACTCCTAGCTACTTGGATCCCTAGGTACCGAAAGCTCCTTTCCGCCCTCTTCAGCGGTAGCTCGTCTATCCCCCTTCCCTTGTCCCCTGAGTGCACCACAAAGAGCTCACTCTTCCCTACGTTGAGTTTATACCCCGAAAGGTCTCCAAACTCCCTAAGGATCCGCATGACCTCCGCCATCCCCTCCACTGGATCCGCAACATACAACAACAGGTCATCGGCATACAACGACACCCGGTGTTCCTCTCCCCCCCGGACCAGTCCCCTCCATTTCCTGGACTCCCTCAGTGCCATGGCCAGCGGCTCAATTGCCAGTGCAAACAACAAGGGGGGATAAGGGGCACCCCTGCCTCGTCCCCCGGTACAGCCGAAAGTACTCCGACCTCCGTCGGTTCGTAGCCACACTTGCCACCGGGGCTCTATATAGCAGCCTGACCCAGCTGATGAACCCCTCCCCGAACCCAAACCTCCGCAACACTTCCCAAAGATACTCCCACTCCACCCGATCAAACGCCTTCTCCGCGTCCATAGCTGCCACTACCTCCGTTTCCCCCTCCACCGAGGGCATCATAATCACATTGAGGAGCCTCTGCACATTTGTATTTAGCTGCCTACCCTTCACAAATCCCGTCTGGTCCTCATGAATCACCCCCGGGACACAGTCCTCAATTCTTGTAGCCAGCACCATCGCCAGCAACTTAGCGTCAACATTGAGGAGCGAGATCGGTCTATACGACCCGCATTGCAATGGATCCTTGTCCCGCTTCAAGATCAAAGAAATCAGTGTCCTGGACATTGTCGGGGGAAAGGTCCCCCCCTCCCTCGCCTTATTAAAAGTCCTCACTAGCAACAGGCCCAGCAGGTCCACGTATTTCCCGTAAAATTCAACCGGGAACCCATCCGGCCCCGGGGCCTTCCCCGCCTGCATGCTCCCCAACCCTTTAACCAGCTCCTCCAGCCCAATCGGCGCCCCCAACCAGCCACCTGCTCCTCCTCCACCCTCGGGAACCTCAGCTGATCTAGGAATCATTGCATCCCCTCCTCCCCGCTGGGTCTCAGACCTGTACAGATCCCGATAGAAGTCCCTTGTTTATTCTCACCGCACTCCGCACCGTATTCCCCCCTCTATCCTTAACTCCACCAACCTCCCTCGCTGCCTCCCTCTTACGAAGCTGACGTGACAGCATCCGACTCGTCTTCTCCCCATACTCATACGCCGCCCCTTGCGCTTTCCTCCACTGTGCATCTGCTTTCCCCGTGGTCAACAGGTCGAATTCTGTCTGGAGGTTCCGTCGCTCCCTAAGTAGCCCCTCCTCGGGGGCCTCTGCATACCTCTTGTCCACCCTTAAAATCTCCCCCATCAACCTCTCCCTCTCTTCTCCCCGTGGGCCCTAATGGAGATGTGCCAGCATCCGACTCGCCTTCTCCCCATATTCATATATCGCCTCCTGTGCCTTCCTCCACTGTGCCTCTGCCTTCCCTGTGGTCAACAGGTCGAACTCCGTCTGGAGACTTCGTCTCTCCCTGAGTAGTCCCTCATCAGGAGCCTCTGCATATCTCCTGTCCACCCTTAAAATCTCCCCCACTAACCGCTCCCTTTCCCTGCCCTCTCTTAGGTTGTGTGTGTGTGTGTGTGTGGGGGGGGGGGGGCGGTGAGACCCACACAGGCAGAGGGAGAATGTACCAACCCCACACAGACATTAACCCGGGGCCAGGATCGAATCTGGGTCCTCGGCGGCGTGAGGCAGCGGTGCTAACCACTGCGCCAAAGTGCTGCCCTTCAAGTGAAATTGACAGAAGAAAAAACCCGACACATCAAAAAAAACAAGGAAAAAAATGAACTCTCGAAATAGAGAAAAAGAAAGCTCCACAGAAAGGACGTTCCAATGGGGATGTTTGAAAAGTTAAAACAAAAAGAGCAGCCAGGTCTGCACCCAGGGGCTTTCACAGTAACTTACTTGAGACAATAAGCTATTTTTATTAATATTCAAAACCCCAAAAGAGCGGGAAAAACACAGAGAAAGCTGGCAGCTGAGTAAAGAAAAGATGCCAGTCGTAAAGTGGCAATACATTTAAAATGGCAACTAGAACAAGGAACAAACAGCTATGGGCAGGAGTAATGGAGAAGACCCAAGATATAGGGCAACTCTCAAAAAGGGTCCAGAAGCAATGAAGACCACACCAAAGAGGCATCAAAGACGTCTGAAAGGAGGAAACGAATGATGTCAGAAAGTGGTTACAAGACCCCAGAAGGAGGGCAACAAAATAGCCACAAGAAGGGCAATGAAAGAAATGCAGAATGGAAACAAGCCAACACTTAGACCTGACCAACAGTGAAGCCAAAATGGTTTGGCTGAAGTTAAGACATAAGTAGAAATGAAGGTTCCATTGGTGAAATGTACGAGTCCAGTAAGAACATGATGGATTCCCCTTGGCAGAAACTAAAGACTTCAAAACAACTAGGAACTATTGAACAAAATGAGGAATCAGCAAAAAGAATTAAAGCTCGAGGGAAGATATTAAAACAACAAGATGAAGGGAGCGATTCTCCCAAACGGGAACAAATTCCCATAGCGAGCGCGTTTAGCTGTGTGCTTCCCGGCACTCCGTGCCGGAAAACACATGGATATTTGACGCGACACGCGTTGTATAAGGGGCTTGAATGGGGAATGCATGGCTGAGGCCGCACATAGTCCCATTATGTACGGTGGGGAGCTCTGCTCGCCGGACCTCCCCAGTGTAGTGAGAGATTGGAATGGCATTTTCAAATGGCAGCCCAATCTCTGAGACCCCAAAGCAATTCCCGACCTCCCCCCCCAGCTCGATCACCGAGGTCCCAGAGCAGTCCCCGACCTCCCCCCCCCCAGCTCGATCACCGAGGTCCCAGAGCAGTCCCCCACCTCCCCCCAGCCCAAACACACTATGGGAGCGATCCTGATCCTTCGAAACCCATGCAGGGCACACCCAGCCTGATCATGCGTGCAGGAAAATGCCAGCTTGGCACCTTGGCTGCACCAAGCTGGCACTCAGGCAGCACTGCCAGGGTGCCCAGATAGCACCAGCAGTGCCAGGGCACATCCCTGCCCAAAGGGCATGCAGTCCAAAGCGTCGGGTATCTACAAATTAGAGTGAGGCTAGCTAAGGGCGGCACAGTGGGTGGGACTGCTGCTTCACGGCGCTGAGGACCCGGGTTCGATCCCAGTCCTGGGTCACTGTCCGTGTGGAGTTTGCACATTCTCCCAGTGTCTGCGTGGGTTTCACCCCCACAACCCAAAGATGTAGGTGGATTGGCCACGCTAAATTGCCCCTTAATTTGAAAAGGAATTGGGGACTTTAAATTAAAAAAAAGTGAGGCTAGCTTAGAGTACCCAATTCATTTTTTCCCAATTAAGGGGCAATTTAGCGTGGTCAATCCACCCACCCTGTACACCTTTGGGTTGTGGGGCAAAGCCCACGCAAACATGAGGAGAATGACACAGACAGTGACCCAGTGCCGGGATCGAACCCGGATCCTCGGCGCCATGAGGCAGCAGTGCTAACCGCTGCGCCACAGTGCACCCTTATCTTGCTCTAATATGCAGATTTGCCAAAAAGTTATCCCACCCACACTGGGCAGGATTTACATTGCATCGTATCGCGTTGAATCTCAGGAGGCGCTGCGAGTCGGGTAGATCCCGGGATTGGGGTCGCGTGGCTTTTATCGTGCAGCGAGCTGCTTTTCCGGTGCACCGTGGACGTTGGATCGTGGTCGAGGTGACTGGTAGCAAACTTTAATAAAAATTACAAACTGAAGTTAAGATTAAATGAATGAGACAATGTAGAATAAGCTGAACTCCCATGAAAAAGCGACTAGAAAATAAGAGGAAGACCAGTGAAGAATTGTATAGGGAGAATAAGAGCTTGACGTAGAGAAGCTTGGCAATGAGAGATTAACCAAAGAGGTAACAACATTGAAATTGACACAGAATCAGACAGAGAAAGAAACTGAGATTAATTCCCAGAGCAGGATTGATGGAATGGTCACTAATAGACAATAGCCAAGATGATAAAATGGTTGACGGAAAAGCTTATGAAACTTTGGTATTGGATCCAATTAAATGACCAGAACTATTTTCTCGAAGGCCGGATCCCTGTCGTACCAAGTGGACGTGGGGGGTGGATAGTTTGTAAACATTATGGACCACTTGAGAAGAGAGACGCTCCAGCAGTCAGCGTTACCATCAAGAAATGGTTTGATCTCGTACCTGCTCGATCTGTTGCCTTTCCCGTACAAATCCATGCTGTCTCTCTCCGATTAGGTGATAATTTGGGGTTTGTAATATGCTGTAAAACTGAGGGTGGGGGAGAGAGAGAGAGAGAGGGGGGACGAGAGAGTGGAGAGTCACCGTCACCCCCACGATTTTGCAATCCTACCCCATGATTGATAAGAAATGTAAACGTTGCCCCTCACATGAAAAGATTGGACAATCTCTGCTATAAATCATCATTCAGGGGGCCACAGATTAATCAATAGTCAGCGTGGATTTGGTAAGTGTCTGACTAACTTGAGGAAGTAAGAAAAATGTTCAGTGAGGATTGCATTGTTTGATGTCGTCAACGTCGATTTTAGTAAGACTTTTGACAAGGTCCAACATGGCAGACTAATCAGAAAATGTAAAGCTCAGGAGATCCCAAGGAGAGTGGCAAGTTGGGTCCAAAATTGGCTGAGTGGGAGGAAGTAAAGGTTGCTGGGTGTTCTTGTGACTGTCTGCAGTGGGCTGCTACAGGGCTTAGTACTGGGTCCCCTGTTTGTAGTTGTCTCTCGTGTCCATCAATGATTTGGACTGAAATGTCGGAGGTATGATAAAGAAGTTTGTCGATGATACAGAAATTGGCCACGTGGTTGATAGCAGAGGACCTCTGGAGGAGACAGAGATGGACCATCCACTTGCCACATCTGGCTGAAGATTGTTGCGAATGCTTCTGCCTTCTCTTTTGCACAGGTCTGTTGAGCTCCTACAGCATTGAGGATGGTGATATTTGTCCACCACCATTCGCCACTGGATGTGACAGGACTGCAAAGCTTCGATCTGGTCCATTGGTTGTGGAATTACTTAGCTCTATCCATCACTTGCTGCTTACGTTGCTAATTTTGCATTTAGTCCAACGTGGTAGCTTTGCAGGGTTGAGTATCTCACTGTTGGATATGCTCTTCCTAGCAGGCCCTCCTAACTACCAGGCCCAGTGTCTCATGTCTTCTAGGGCAAGCTTGTTCAGTGGTGATGAAAGAGCAGTCAGCTATCCTATGTACAAACGGTGCCATGGCTTCCCTCAACACTTCTTCCAAGTGACGTTTGACATAGATGAGTATACGGAGGATTCTTCAGCCAAGAACAGTCAGTGTGAAATCAGATTCCCTTCACATCGACACAGGAAAAACAACCCTCACCTGCCATGCTCCCCTCCCACAATCATTCAAATACTCTGAAAACTTTTAACTCTTTTTTTTCAGTAACTGAAATACCAATGTCCAAAATAAGCTTTTTAAAAAATTACCATAATATTAACTATACAAACTGAATTGAGAGTTATTTTTTCGAGTACCTTCATTAAAATCTATAAATGAAGGTCTTGGCCTTTCTCAAAAGCCTGGGATTGGAGAGAGTGATTTTAACTGTGCAGTTATTAGGAATGGGATGGGCTGTGAAACAGGGCATCAAGCTGTTATCCCCAGGTTGAATTAATCTCCCAAGAATCAATCTCCAAACCCCATATTCAGCTTTTACAAAGATCCCCTTGAAAATAGAGATGATGTGGAGATGCCGGCGTTGGACTGGGGTGAGGACAGTAAGAAGTCTTACAACACCAGGTTAGGGTCCAACAGGTTTGTTTCAAACACTAGCTTTCAGAGCACTGAGGAAGGAGCAGTACTCCAAAAGCTAGTGATTTGAAACACACCTGTTGGACTTTAACCTGGTGACACACCTGTTGTAAGACTTCTTATTGAATATAGAGGATGAATACATTCACAATGGGACCTCAACCACGGCAGTCACACTCCAGGAACCCTGTGCTGCTGACCCATCTATAATTACTTGTTGTTACGAATGTACAACGGCGGCACAGTGGTTAGCACTGTTGCCCAAAGGCACTGAGGACCCAGGGTTGAGCACAGACCCGGGTCACTGTCCGTGTGGAATTTGCACATTCTCCCAGTGTCTGCATGGGTCTCACTCCCAGAATCCAAAGATGTGTAGGGTTGGTGGATCGGCCACGCTAAATTGTCCCTGAAGTGGATAGAAAAAGAATTGGGTACTCTGTTAAAAAAAAAAACAATGTACATGGCAAGGGCAGTTAAGTGCCTCCCCTGGTTTCCTTGCCTTGCTATATTCCAGACATATAATATATACATTTCACTCAGAGGGTTGTGAATTTATGGAATTCTTTACCCCAGGAAGATTGTGGATGCTCCAACGTTGAATATATTTAAGGCTGGGCTAGAGAGATTGTTGGTCTCTATATGTTGAGTAAGCGGGAACGTGGAAGGTGCAGGTCACCTGTGATAACACGAATGGCAGAGAAGGTTCAATGGACCATGTGGTCTATCCTGCTCAGATAGATATTTAAAGAAAGGCAATTATGTAAACATGGCAAATTTAAAAGTTGCAAGCTAATTAACCTGCGATGAGACAGTACTTTGAGATGGTTGAACAATGGTATCTAATCGGGGCAAACCGTTCCCAAATTACACACTCAGTCGCTCAATGTAAATAGACCATGAGAAATGTTCCTGAGCAAATCCGGTTAGAAATGAGGGCATATAAACAAGGCTTCTAACAATCTCAGTCAATCTGGTTGAGTTATTGGAAGTCACTGGGTTGATGGATGAATGTTGCTCTGTAGACTTTGCATATTTGAAATTTCAAGAAAGCTGTTGATAAGATGCCAGATGGAGTCCTCTGGGATTGTTGGCCAGATCCTGGGTTGGACATTTTCATGTATCAATTTTAAATTATATTTCATTTATAACTAAATAGGCAAATTTATAACCGAGGAAGCAGTAGAATCAGTGAATTTTGTCAACATTTAAGCAGAAGAGCTCGAAAAAGCACATTTAAGTTATTACATCACTGCCACTGGTGGGAGGGTGCAATTACAGTGTGACATGTTTACATAGCCAGTTTCCATTATGAGTGAGGATGTGGGAATTTATTCAAATGTGAAATAAAAACCTGAAACAAGGTACGGTTTTGAAGCTAGGTATTGGACATAAACACAATCAATACAGATACTTCTGTACTGTTATATTCCTGATATAAAATCACATTTATAAACAGGACTTATCAACTCTGGGGTTTCCTACATTTGGAAAGGCAGACTTGAGTCCAACCATCACCAGCTACCCCTGAGAGGAGGGAAATAGCGAGCCGTGGCTGAGGGGAAGGGTGGGTGGGATGTGGCCATGTTAAGGTGTGGGCTAAGGTAGAAGGGCGATGTGTGGGGAAAGCGGTCGGTATGCATCCACCCGCTCCCAAACAAATGTGGGAAAAGTGCAGGAGTTGGAGAGAACATCATCCCCACCAGTCATTGGAACGATGTAGAAATCACACGCACAACTGCCAAGCATTTCAATCATAGGTTTTTGTTTTATATATATCACAGCTGTACAGTTTTCCTCCTGAACAAGTAACAATAAAATTATTTCTTACAATATGGCCTATGCTGATGATTCATACACTATACATGAAAAGCTCGCACCTGTACATCTTTACAACATTTGGGAAACTAAAAAAAGGAGCTATTTCTGATAAATATGTTAATAAAATCATTTCTTCCTCGTTTTGTTTTGTCCTGGTGGGGAAGAAACTTTGATAATAAAAGATAATGAACATGGACAGTTCTTTTCATTGCCCCAGGAAAGTGTCCCAGGAAAGTGTGTTGTTTTTACAAAACAGAAAGAGTCCATGAGCTGGACGAGACTTAAAAACCAGGGCTGCCTTATTGCCTCCCCCCTCACTACTTTGGAAAAAAAAAAGATAACTGGTGTCCGTAGGGAATGGCTGCTTCGAATACACTCTCACCATCGTTTCACGTCTCAATAATAAATATACATTAATTTGCATTACTGTACAGATAGCAGAAAGGCTGGTGCTGCAACTACCTGGTGTAGGCCCTTTCCTTTTTGGATTTTTCCAATGCTTTGTCCATGGTTTTCTCATTCTCTCCCCTGCATTTGGGACAGTACCATTTTCCCTTGGGCTTGTGGTTCAAGCTCACACAGGAGAAGTGGAACCATTCGATGGGGCACTCCTCATTGTCACAGCCAATCATCTCACCGTAGGAAACCTGGTTGCACAGGCAGTAAGTGGGCTCATTGGGGTCAATGGGAAGGTCCGCCGGGGATGCTTCCCTCTCCGCCTTGGCTTTGGATCTCTTCTTCTTCTTGGAGGTCTTGGCTTTCTTCTCCTTTGGCATTCCGGCACTGCTCTCCTCGTGGTCGTGGTTGCTGGAGGTGTTCTCTCGGTTCTCGTTGTTACGCTGCCTCCTGGACCTCTTGGCACTGGGTTTCTCTACCGGTGTCGTGCCCTCACTCCTGGATCTCTCCAGTGAGGACTTGTTGTTGGAGTCGTTGCTCTCGGCACAATTTTCAAAGAGCTCGACGTGGCTCTCCACTTGCCGGCTGCGGTTCTCCACCAGCTCCACCATCTGGTTAACAATCTGGATTTTCTCGTCACCGAGCTCCTGGCTCCGGATGAGAGCCCGCTGGATGTAATGGAGGATCCGTCTGCGCTGAACCACATCGGTCTCCCGCTTGTGCTTCTCGTAATATTCATCCAACTCCTTCAGGATGTCTGGAGAGAAAAGCAAGGAAGAATTACAATTATAAATCCCCTCATATCCTCAGCAGACAGCAAAGACTTTTTAAGTCAATGAATTATTTTTCAAGTATAGTCACTGTTACAATGTAGGAAAAAGAGCAGCCAATCTATGCACAGCAAGATCCCACGAACAGCAATATGTTCATTCTCAGATCATTTCATCCACAGATGTTGATTAAAGGTTAAATATTAGTCCGAGAACAGCAGGGACAACTCACACAAATCTTCTTCGAGATACTGCCACAGGATCTCCTTGATATCCACCTGAGAAAGCAGATGAAGCCTCGGTTTCACATCCGGTCTAAAAGACAGCACTCCCTCAGTACTGACCCTCTGACAGTGCGGCACTCCCTCAGTACTGACCCTCTGACAGTGCGGCACTCCCTCAGTACTGACCCTCTGACAGTGCAGCACTCCCTCAGTACTGACCCTCTGACAGTGCGGCACTCCCTCAGTACTGACCCTCTGACAGTGCGGCACTCCCTCAGTACTGACCCTCTGACAGTGCGGCACTCCCTCAGTACTGACCCTCTGACAGTGCGGCGCTCCCTCAGTACTGACCCTCTGACAGTGCAGCACTCCCTCAGTTCTGACCCTCTGACAGTGCAGCACTTCCTCAGTACTGACCCTCTGACAGTGCGGCACTCCCTCAGTACTGACCCTCTGACAGTGCGGCACTCCCTCAGCACTGACCCTCTGACAGTGCAGCACTCCCTCAGTACTGACCCTCTGACAGTGCGGCACTCCCTCAGTACTGACCCTCTGACAGTGCGGCACTCCCTCAGTACAGACCCTCTGACAGTGCGGCACTCCCTCAGTACTGACCCTCTGACAGTGCTGCACTCCCTCGGTACTGACCCTCTGACAGTGCGGCACTCCCTCGGTACTGACCCCCTGACAGTGCGGCACTCCCTCAGTACTGACCTTCTGACAGTGCGGCACTCCCTCGGTACGGACCCTCAGACAGTGCAGCACTCCCTCAGTACAGACCCTCTGACAATGCGGCACTCCCTCAGTACTGACCCTCTGACAGTGCGGAACTCCCTCAGTACTGACCCTCTGACAGTGCGGCGCTTCCTCGGTACTGACCCTCTGACAGTGCGGCGCTTCCTCAGTACTGACCCTCTGACAATGCGGCGCTTCCTCAGTACTGACCCTCTGACAGTGCGGCGCTTCCTCAGTACTGACCCACTGACAGTGCGGCGCTTCCTCAGTACTGACCCTTTGACAGTGCGGCACTCCCTCGGTACTGCCAAAGCAGATTTTATATTGTGTGTGTTGGTTTTTATTTCCCATTTGCTGCAGCCGCAGTGTGGGGCCGGGCCGGGCTGTGTGGGGCCGGGCCGGGCTGTGTGGGGCCGGGCCGGGCTGTGTGGGGCCGGGCCGGGCTGTGTGGGGCCGGGCCGGGCTGTGTGGGGCCGGGCCGGGCTGTGTGGGGCCGGGCCGGGCTGTGTGGGGCCGGGCCGGGCTGTGTGGGGCCGGGCCGGGCTGTGTGGGGCCGGGCCGGGCTGTGTGGGGCCGGGCCGGGCTGTGTGGGGCCGGGCCGGGCTGTGTGGGGCCGGGCCGGGCTGTGTGGGGCCGGGCCGGGCTGTGTGGGGCCGGGCCGGGCTGTGTGGGGCCGGGCCGGGCTGTGTGGGGCCGGGCCGGGCTGTGTGGGGCCGGGCCGGGCTGTGTGGGGCCGGGCCGGGCTGTGTGGGGCCGGGCCGGGCTGTGTGGGGCCGGGCCGGGCTGTGTGGGGCCGGGCCGGGCTGTGTGGGGCCGGGCCGGGCTGTGTGGGGCCGGGCCGGGCTGTGTGGGGGCCGGGCCGGGCTGTGTGGGGCCGGGCCGGGCTGTGTGGGGCCGGGCCGGGCTGTGTGGGGCCGGGCCGGGCTGTGTGGGGCCGGGCCGGGCTGTGTGGGGCCGGGCCGGGCTGTGTGGGGCCGGGCCGGGCTGTGTGGGGCCGGGCCGGGCTGTGTGGGGCCGGGCCGGGCTGTGTGGGGCCGGGCCGGGCTGTGTGGGGCCGGGCCGGGCTGTGTGGGGCCGGGCCGGGCTGTGTGGGGCCGGGCCGGGCTGTGTGGGGCCGGGCCGGGCTGTGTGGGGCCGGGCCGGGCTGTGTGGGGCCGGGCCGGGCTGTGTGGGGCCGGGCCGGGCTGTGTGGGGCCGGGCCGGGCTGTGTGGGGCCGGGCCGGGCTGTGTGGGGCCGGGCCGGGCTGTGTGGGGCCGGGCCGGGCTGTGTGGGGCCGGGCCGGGCTGTGTGGGGCCGGGCCGGGCTGTGTGGGGCCGGGCCGGGCTGTGTGGGGCCGGGCCGGGCTGTGTGGGGCCGGGCCGGGCTGTGTGGGGCCGGGCCGGGCTGTGTGGGGCCGGGCCGGGCTGTGTGGGGCCGGGCCGGGCTGTGTGGGGCCGGGCCGGGCTGTGTGGGGCCGGGCCGGGCTGTGTGGGGCCGGGCCGGGCTGTGTGGGGCCGGGCCGGGCTGTGTGGGGCCGGGCCGGGCTGTGTGGGGCCGGGCCGGGCTGTGTGGGGCCGGGCCGGGCTGTGTGGGGCCGGGCCGGGCTGTGTGGGGCCGGGCCGGGCTGTGTGGGGCCGGGCCGGGCTGTGTGGGGCCGGGCCGGGCTGTGTGGGGCCGGGCCGGGCTGTGTGGGGCCGGGCCGGGCTGTGTGGGGCCGGGCCGGGCTGTGTGGGGCCGGGCCGGGCTGTGTGGGGCCGGGCCGGGCTGTGTGGGGCCGGGCCGGGCTGTGTGGGGCCGGGCCGGGCTGTGTGGGGCCGGGCCGGGCTGTGTGGGGCCGGGCCGGGCTGTGTGGGGCCGGGCCGGGCTGTGTGGGGCCGGGCCGGGCTGTGTGGGGCCGGGCCGGGCTGTGTGGGGCCGGGCCGGGCTGTGTGGGGCCGGGCCGGGCTGTGTGGGGCCGGGCCGGGCTGTGTGGGGCCGGGCCGGGCTGTGTGGGGCCGGGCCGGGCTGTGTGGGGCCGGGCCGGGCTGTGTGGGGCCGGGCCGGGCTGTGTGGGGCCGGGCCGGGCTGTGTGGGGCCGGGCCGGGCTGTGTGGGGCCGGGCCGGGCTGTGTGGGGCCGGGCCGGGCTGTGTGGGGCCGGGCCGGGCTGTGTGGGGCCGGGCCGGGCTGTGTGGGGCCGGGCCGGGCTGTGTGGGGCCGGGCCGGGCTGTGTGGGGCCGGGCCGGGCTGTGTGGGGCCGGGCCGGGCTGTGTGGGGCCGGGCCGGGCTGTGTGGGGCCGGGCCGGGCTGTGTGGGGCCGGGCCGGGCTGTGTGGGGCCGGGCCGGGCTGTGTGGGGCCGGGCCGGGCTGTGTGGGGCCGGGCCGGGCTGTGTGGGGCCGGGCCGGGCTGTGTGGGGCCGGGCCGGGCTGTGTGGGGCCGGGCCGGGCTGTGTGGGGCCGGGCCGGGCTGTGTGGGGCCGGGCCGGGCTGTGTGGGGCCGGGCCGGGCTGTGTGGGGCCGGGCCGGGCTGTGTGGGGCCGGGCCGGGCTGTGTGGGGCCGGGCCGGGCTGTGTGGGGCCGGGCCGGGCTGTGTGGGGCCGGGCCGGGCTGTGTGGGGCCGGGCCGGGCTGTGTGGGGCCGGGCCGGGCTGTGTGGGGCCGGGCCGGGCTGTGTGGGGCCGGGCCGGGCTGTGTGGGGCCGGGCCGGGCTGTGTGGGGCCGGGCCGGGCTGTGTGGGGCCGGGCCGGGCTGTGTGGGGCCGGGCCGGGCTGTGTGGGGCCGGGCCGGGCTGTGTGGGGCCGGGCCGGGCTGTGTGGGGCCGGGCCGGGCTGTGTGGGGCCGGGCCGGGCTGTGTGGGGCCGGGCCGGGCTGTGTGGGGCCGGGCCGGGCTGTGTGGGGCCGGGCCGGGCTGTGTGGGGCCGGGCCGGGCTGTGTGGGGCCGGGCCGGGCTGTGTGGGGCCGGGCCGGGCTGTGTGGGGCCGGGCCGGGCTGTGTGGGGCCGGGCCGGGCTGTGTGGGGCCGGGCCGGGCTGTGTGGGGCCGGGCCGGGCTGTGTGGGGCCGGGCCGGGCTGTGTGGGGCCGGGCCGGGCTGTGTGGGGCCGGGCCGGGCTGTGTGGGGCCGGGCCGGGCTGTGTGGGGCCGGGCCGGGCTGTGTGGGGCCGGGCCGGGCTGTGTGGGGCCGGGCCGGGCTGTGTGGGGCCGGGCCGGGCTGTGTGGGGCCGGGCCGGGCTGTGTGGGGCCGGGCCGGGCTGTGTGGGGCCGGGCCGGGCTGTGTGGGGCCGGGCCGGGCTGTGTGGGGCCGGGCCGGGCTGTGTGGGGCCGGGCCGGGCTGTGTGGGGCCGGGCCGGGCTGTGTGGGGCCGGGCCGGGCTGTGTGGGGCCGGGCCGGGCTGTGTGGGGCCGGGCCGGGCTGTGTGGGGCCGGGCCGGGCTGTGTGGGGCCGGGCCGGGCTGTGTGGGGCCGGGCCGGGCTGTGTGGGGCCGGGCCGGGCTGTGTGGGGCCGGGCCGGGCTGTGTGGGGCCGGGCCGGGCTGTGTGGGGCCGGGCCGGGCTGTGTGGGGCCGGGCCGGGCTGTGTGGGGCCGGGCCGGGCTGTGTGGGGCCGGGCCGGGCTGTGTGGGGCCGGGCCGGGCTGTGTGGGGCCGGGCCGGGCTGTGTGGGGCCGGGCCGGGCTGTGTGGGGCCGGGCCGGGCTGTGTGGGGCCGGGCCGGGCTGTGTGGGGCCGGGCCGGGCTGTGTGGGGCCGGGCCGGGCTGTGTGGGGCCGGGCCGGGCTGTGTGGGGCCGGGCCGGGCTGTGTGGGGCCGGGCCGGGCTGTGTGGGGCCGGGCCGGGCTGTGTGGGGCCGGGCCGGGCTGTGTGGGGCCGGGCCGGGCTGTGTGGGGCCGGGCCGGGCTGTGTGGGGCCGGGCCGGGCTGTGTGGGGCCGGGCCGGGCTGTGTGGGGCCGGGCCGGGCTGTGTGGGGCCGGGCCGGGCTGTGTGGGGCCGGGCCGGGCTGTGTGGGGCCGGGCCGGGCTGTGTGGGGCCGGGCCGGGCTGTGTGGGGCCGGGCCGGGCTGTGTGGGGCCGGGCCGGGCTGTGTGGGGCCGGGCCGGGCTGTGTGGGGCCGGGCCGGGCTGTGTGGGGCCGGGCCGGGCTGTGTGGGGCCGGGCCGGGCTGTGTGGGGCCGGGCCGGGCTGTGTGGGGCCGGGCCGGGCTGTGTGGGGCCGGGCCGGGCTGTGTGGGGCCGGGCCGGGCTGTGTGGGGCCGGGCCGGGCTGTGTGGGGCCGGGCCGGGCTGTGTGGGGCCGGGCCGGGCTGTGTGGGGCCGGGCCGGGCTGTGTGGGGCCGGGCCGGGCTGTGTGGGGCCGGGCCGGGCTGTGTGGGGCCGGGCCGGGCTGTGTGGGGCCGGGCCGGGCTGTGTGGGGCCGGGCCGGGCTGTGTGGGGCCGGGCCGGGCTGTGTGGGGCCGGGCCGGGCTGTGTGGGGCCGGGCCGGGCTGTGTGGGGCCGGGCCGGGCTGTGTGGGGCCGGGCCGGGCTGTGTGGGGCCGGGCCGGGCTGTGTGGGGCCGGGCCGGGCTGTGTGGGGCCGGGCCGGGCTGTGTGGGGCCGGGCCGGGCTGTGTGGGGCCGGGCCGGGCTGTGTGGGGCCGGGCCGGGCTGTGTGGGGCCGGGCCGGGCTGTGTGGGGCCGGGCCGGGCTGTGTGGGGCCGGGCCGGGCTGTGTGGGGCCGGGCCGGGCTGTGTGGGGCCGGGCCGGGCTGTGTGGGGCCGGGCCGGGCTGTGTGGGGCCGGGCCGGGCTGTGTGGGGCCGGGCCGGGCTGTGTGGGGCCGGGCCGGGCTGTGTGGGGCCGGGCCGGGCTGTGTGGGGCCGGGCCGGGCTGTGTGGGGCCGGGCCGGGCTGTGTGGGGCCGGGCCGGGCTGTGTGGGGCCGGGCCGGGCTGTGTGGGGCCGGGCCGGGCTGTGTGGGGCCGGGCCGGGCTGTGTGGGGCCGGGCCGGGCTGTGTGGGGCCGGGCCGGGCTGTGTGGGGCCGGGCCGGGCTGTGTGGGGCCGGGCCGGGCTGTGTGGGGCCGGGCCGGGCTGTGTGGGGCTGGGCCGGGCCGGGCTGTGTGGGGCTGGGCCGGGCCGGGCTGTGTGGGGCTGGGCCGGGCCGGGCTGTGTGGGGCTGGGCCGGGCTGGGCTGTGTGGGGCTGGGCCGGGCTGGGCTGTGTGGGGCTGGGCCGGGCTGGGCTGTGTGGGGCTGGGCCGGGCTGGGCTGTGTGGGGCTGGGCCGGGCTGGGCTGTGTGGGGCTGGGCTGGGCAGGGCTGGGCTGTGTGGGGCCGGGCTGTGTGGGGCTGGGCTGGGCTGTGTGGGGCCGGGCTGGGCTGTGTGGGGCCGGGCTGGGCAGGGCTGGGCTGTGTGGGGCTGGGCTGGGCCGGGCTGTGTGGGGCTGGGCGGGGCCGGGCTGTGTGGGGCTGGGCCGGGCTGGGCTGTGTGGGGCTGGGCCGGGCCGGGCTGTGTGGGGCTGGGCCGGGCCGGGCTGTGTGGGGCGGGGCCGGGCCGGGCTGTGTGGGGCGGGGCCGGGCCGGGCTGTGTGGGGCGGGGCCGGGCCGGGCTGTGTGGGGCGGGGCCGGGCCGGGCTGTGTGGGGCTGGGCTGTGTGGGGCTGGGCCGGGCTGGGCTGTGTGGGGCTGGGCTGGGCAGGGCTGGGCTGTGTGGGGCCGGGCTGTGTGGGGCTGGGCTGGGCTGTGTGGGGCCGGGCTGGGCTGTGTGGGGCCGAGCTGGGCAGGGCTGGGCTGTGTGGGGCCGGGCTGGTCTGTGTGGGGCCGGGCTGGGCTGTGTGGGGCCGGGCTGTGCAGGGCTGGGCTGTGAGGGGCCGGGCTGGGCTGTGTGGGGCCGGGCTGGGCTGGGCTGGGCTGGGCTGTGGGGCCGGGCTGTGTGGGCTGGGCTGGGCCGGGCTGTGTGGGGCTGGGCTGGGCCGGGCTGTGTGGGGCTGGGCTGGGCCGGGCTGTGTGGGGCTGGGCTGGGCCGGGCTGTGTGGGGCTGGGCTGGGCCGGGCTGTGTGGGGCTGGGCTGGGCCGGGCTGTGTGGGGCTGGGCAGGGCCGGGCTGTGTGGGGCTGGGCAGGGCCGGGCTGTGTGGGGCTGGGCTGGGCAGGGCCGGGCTGTGTGGGGCTGGGCTGGGCAGGGCCGGGCTGTGTGGGGCTGGGCTGGGCAGGGCCGGGCTGTGTGGGGCTGGGCTGGGCAGGGCCGGGCTGTGTGGGGCTGGGCTGGGCAGGGCCGGGCTGTGTGGGGCTGGGCTGGGCAGGGCCGGGCTGTGTGGGGCTGGGCTGGGCCGGGCTGTGTGGGGCTGGGCCGGGCTGTGTGGGGCCGGGCTGTGTGGGGCCGGGCTGTGTGGGGCCGGGCTGTGTGGGGCTGGGCTGGGCTGTGTGGGGCTGGGCCGGGCTGTGTGGGGCTGGGCTGGGCAGGGCTGGGCTGTGTGGGGCCGGGCTGGGCTGTGTGGGGCCGGGCTGGGCTGTGTGGGGCCGGGCTGGGCTGTGTGGGGCCGGGCTGGGCTGTGTGGGGCCGGGCTGGGCCGGGCTGTGTGGGGCTGGGCTGGGCCGGGCTGTGTGGGGCTGGGCTGGGCCGGGCTGTGTGGGGCTGGGCTGGGCCGGGCTGTGTGGGGCTGGGCTGGGCCGGGCTGTGTGGGGCTGGGCTGGGCCGGGCTGTGTGGGGCTGGGCTGGGCCGGGCTGTGTGGGGCTGGGCTGGGCCGGGCTGTGTGGGGCTGGGCTGGGCCAGGCTGTGTGGGGCTGGGCTGGGCCGGGCTGTGTGGGGCTGGGCTGGGCCGGGCTGTGTGGGGCTGGGCTGGGCCGGGCTGTGTGGGGCTGGGCTGGGCCGGGCTGTGTGGGGCTGGGCTGGGCCGGGCTGTGTGGCGCTGGGCAGGGCCGGGCTGTGTGGCGCTGGGCTGGGCCGGGCTGTGTGGGGCTGGGCTGGGCCGGGCTGTGTGGGGCTGGGCTGGGCCGGGCTGTGTGGGGCTGGGCTGGGCCGGGCTGTGTGGGGCTGGGCTGGGCCGGGCTGTGTGGGGCTGGGCTGGGCCGGGCTGTGTGGGGCCGGGCCGGGCTGGGCTGTGTGGGGCCGGGCCGGGCTGGGCTGTGTGGGGCCGGGCCGGGCTGTGTGGGGCCGGGCTGGGCTGTGTGGGGCCGGGCTGGGCTGTGTGGGGCCGGGCTGGGTGTGGGGCCGGGCTGGGTGTGGGGCCGGGCTGGGTGTGGGGCCGGGCTGGGTGGGGCCGGGCTGGGCCGGGCTGTGTGGGGCCGGGCCGGGCTGTGTGGGGCCGGGCTGGGCTGGGCTGTGTGGGGCCGGGCTGGGCTGTGTGGGGCCGGGCCGGGCTGTGTGGGGCCGGGCTGGGCTGGGCTGGGCTGTGTGGGGCCGGGTCGGGCTGGGCTGTGTGGGGCCGGGCCGGGCCGGGCTGTGTGGGGCCGGGCCGGGCCGGGCTGTGTGGGGCCGGGCCGGGCCGGGCTGTGTGGGGCCGGGCCGGGCCGGGCTGTGTGGGGCCGGGCCGGGCCGTGTGGGGCCGGGCCGGGCCGGGCTGTGTGGGGCCGGGCTGTGTGGGGCCGGGCCGGGCCGGGCTGTGTGGGGCCGGGCTGTGTGGGGCCGGGCCGGGCTGTGTGGGGCCGGGCCGGGCCGGGCTGTGTGGGGCCGGGCCGGGCCGGGCTGTGTGGGGCCGGGCCGGGCCGTGTGGGGCCGGGCCGGGCTGGGCTGTGTGGGGCCGGGCCGGGCTGGGCTGTGTGGGGCCGGGCCGGGCTGGGCTGTGTGGGGCCGGGCCGGGCTGGGCTGTGTGGGGCCGGACCGGGCTGGGCTGTGTGGGGCCGGGCCGGGCTGTGTGGGGCCGGGCCGGGCTGTGTGGGGCCGGGCCGGGCCGGGCTGTGTGGGGCCGGGCCGGGCCGGGCTGTGTGGGGCCGGGCCGGGCCGGGCTGTGTGGGGCCGGGCCGGGCCGGGCTGTGTGGGGCCGGGCCGGGCCGGGCTGTGTGGGGCCGGGCCGGGCTGGGCTGTGTGGGGCCGGGCCGGGCTGGGCTGTGTGGGGCCGGGCCGGGCTGGGCTGTGTGGGGCCGGGCTGTGCGGGGCCGGGCTGTGCGGGGCCGGGCTGGGCTGTGTGGGGCCGGGCTGGGCTGTGTGGGGCCCGGGTTGTGTGGGGCCCGGGCTGGGCTGTGTGGGGCCGGGCTGGGCTGTGTGGGGCCCGGGCCGGGCTGTGTGGGGCCCGGGCCGGGCTGTGTGGGGCCCGGGCCGGGCTGTGTGGGGCCCGGGCCGGGCTGTGTGGGGCCCGGGCCGGGCTGTGTGGGGCCCGGGCCGGGCTGTGTGGGGCCCGGGCCGGGCTGTGTGGGGCCCGGGCCGGGCTGTGTGGGGCCCGGGCCGGGCTGTGTGGGGCCCGGGCCGGGCTGTGTGGGGCCCGGGCCGGGCTGTGTGGGGCCCGGGCCGGGCTGTGTGGGGCCCGGGCCGGGCTGTGTGGGGCCCGGGCCGGGCTGTGTGGGGCCGGGCCGGGCTGTGTGGGGCCGGGCTGGGCTGTGTGGGGCTGGGCCGGGCTGGGCTGTGTGGGGCCGGGCCGGGCTGGGCTGTGTGGGGCCGGGCCGGGCCGGGCTGTGTGGGGCTGGGCTGGGCCGGGCTGTGTGGGGCTGGGCTGGGCCGGGCTGTGTGGGGCTGGGCTGGGCCGGGCTGTGTGGGGCTGGGCTGGGCCGGGCTGTGTGGGGCTGGGCTGGGCCGGGCTGTGTGGGGCTGGGCTAGGCCGGGCTGTGTGGGGCTGGGCTGGGCCGGGCTGTGTGGGGCTGGGCTGGGCCGGGCTGTGTGGGGCTGGGCTGGGCCGGGCTGTGTGGGGCTGGGCTGGGCCGGGCTGTGTGGGGCTGGGCTGGGCTGTGTGGGGCCGGGCTGGGCTGTGTGGGGCCGGGCCGGGCCGGGCTGTGTGGGGCTGGGCCGGGCCGGGCTGTGTGGGGCTGGGCTGGGCTGTGTGGGGCCGGGCTGGGCTGTGTGGGGCTGGGCCGGGCCGGGCTGTGTGGGGCTGGGCTAGGCCGGGCTGTGTGGGGCTGGGCTGTGTGGGGCCGGGCCGGGCTGTGTGGGGCTGGGCCGGGCTGTGTGGGGCCGGGCCGGGCCGGGCTGTGTGGGGCCGGGCCGGGCTGTGTGGGGCCGGGCCGGGCTGTGTGGGGCTGGGCTGGGCCGAGCTGTGTGGGGCTGGGCCGGGCTGTGTGGGGCTGGGCCGGGCTGTGTGGGGCCGGGCTGGGCTGTGTGGGGCCGGGCCGGGCTGGGCTGTGTGGGGCTGGGCCGGGCCGGGCTGGGCTGTGTGGGGCCGGGCTGGGCTGTGTGGGGCCAGGCTGGGCTGTGTGGGGCCGGGCCGGGCTGTGTGGGGCCGGGCCGGGCTGGGCTGTGTGGGGCTGGGCCGGGCCGGGCTGGGCTGTGTGGGGCCGGGCCGGGCTGGGTACAAAGTGGGAAGGTGTGTGTGAACCAAGTGTTAACAGACCCCGCCCACCTCAGCTTCACCGCCGCGCCCTCGGACTGGGAGCGGTGTCCGGGGGGCCGAGGGGCCATTGTCCAGTGGGGGGGGGGGGGGGGGAGGTGGCCCGCTGTCCAGTGTGGGTGGGGTGGCCCGCTGTCCAGTGGGGGTGGGGTGGCCCGCTGTCCAGTGGGGGTGGGGTGGCCCGCTGTCCAGTGGGGGTGGGGTGGCCCGCTGTCCAGTGGGGGTGGGGTGGCCCGCTGTCCAGTGGGGGTGGGGTGGCCCCCTGTCCAGTGGGGGTGGGGTGGCCCCCTGTCCAGTGGGGGTGGGGTGGCCCCCTGTCCAGTGGGGGGGAGGTGGCCCGCTGTCCGGTGGGGGGGGAGGTGGCCCGCTGTCCGGTGGGGGGGGAGGTGGCCCGCTGTCCAGTGGGGGTGGGGTGGCCCGCTGTCCGGTGGGGGGGAGGTGGCCCGCTGTCCGGTGGGGGGGAGGTGGCCCGCTGTCCAGTGGGGGTGGGGTGGCCCGCTGTCCGGTGGGGGGGGGAGGTGGCCCGCTGTCCAGTGGGGGTGGGGTGGCCCGCTGTCCGGTGGGGGGGGGGAGGTGGCCCGCTGTCCAGTGGGGGGGGGGGGGGGGGGGAAGGTGGCCCCCTGTCCAGTGGGGGGGAGGTGGCCCGCTGTCCGGTGGGGGGGAGGTGGCCCGCTGTCCGGTGGGGGGGAGGTGGCCCGCTGTCCGGTGGGGGGGAGGTGGCCCGCTGTCCGGTGGGGGGGGAGGTGGCCCGCTGTCCGGTGGGGGGGAGGTGGCCCGCTGTCCGGTGGGGGGGAGGTGGCCCGCTGTCCGGTGGGGGGGAGGTGGCCCGCTGTCCAGTGGGGGGAGGTGGCCCCCTGTCCAGTGGGGGTGGGGTGGCCCGCTGTCCAGTGGGGGTGGGGTGGCCCCCTGTCCAGTGGGGGGGGAGGTGGCCCGCTGTCCAGTGGGGGGGAGGTGGCCCGCTGTCCGGTGGGGGTGGGGTGGCCCGCTGTCCGGTGGGGGTGGGGTGGCCCGCTGTCCGGTGGGGGGGAGGTGGCCCGCTGTCCAGTGGGGGGGAGGTGGCCCGCTGTCCAGTGGGGGGGAGGTGGCCCGCTGTCCAGTGGGGGGGAGGTGGCCCGCTGTCCAGTGGGGGGGAGGTGGCCCGCTGTCCAGTGGGGGGGAGGTGGCCCCCTGTCCAGTGGGGGGGGGGAGGTGGCCCGCTGTCCGGTGGGGGGGAGGTGGCCCCCTGTCCAGTGGGGGGGAGGTGGCCCCCTGTCCAGTGGGGGGGGGGGGGGGGAGGGGGGAGGTGGCCCCCTGTCCAGTGGGGGGGAGGTGGCCCGCTGTCCAGTGGGGGGTGGGGTGGCCCCCTGTCCGGTGGGGGGGGGGGGGGGGGGGGAGGTGGCCCGCTGTCCGGTGGGGGTGGGGTGGCCCGCTGTCCGGTGGGGGGGGGGGGGGGGGGAGGTGGCCCGCTGTCCGGTGGGGGGGGGGGAGGTGGCCCGCTGTCCGGTGGGGGGGGGGGGGGGAGGTGGCCCGCTGTCCGGTGGGGGGCGGGAGGTGGCCCGCTGTCCGGTGGGGGGGGGGGGGGAGGTGGCCCCCTGTCCGGTGGGGGGGGGGGGGAGGTGGCCCGCTGTCCAGTGGGGGTGGGGTGGCCCCCTGTCCGGTGGGGGGGGGGGGAGGTGGCCCGCTGTCCAGTGGGGGTGGGGTGGCCCGCTGTCCGGTGGGGGGGGGGGGGAGGTGGCCCGCTGTCCAGTGGGGGTGGGGTGGCCCCCTGTCCGGTGGGGGGGGGGGGAGGTGGCCCGCTGTCCAGTGGGGGTGGGGTGGCCCGCTGTCCGGTGGGGGGGGGGGGAGGGGGGAGGTTGTCCAGTGGGGGGGGGGGGGGAGGAGGCCCGCTGTCCGGTGGGGGGGGGGGGGGGGAGGAGGCCCGCTGTCCGGTGGGGGGGGGGGGGGGGGGGGGGTGGTCCGGTGGGCCGGTGCCCGGCCCTTTCCCTCCTTGCGCCGTCACTTGGGTCTAAAATGGAGGCAGTGTGGGGGCGGAGCCTCCGTGGCCCCGCCCACTCTTGTTTGACGGGCCTCCCGTCCAATCCATGCTCGGGACTCTGGGCGGGCTGTGGGGACTGCGCAGCCAATGGCAAGCGGATGCCGCCCCGTGCTCTAATGATTGGCGGAAGCTAGTACCGCCCCTTGGTGCAGTGATTGGCGGGGGCGGCAGCCAATGGAAAACGGGTGCCGCCTCTGCTGCAGTGATCGGCGGTTACTCCCGCCAATCAGCAGGTGCGGCCAGCGAATCAGGAAGCGGAGCCTGTCCAATCAGGGCGGGGCTATGCTGATGAGCAGCGCGGGGTATAAATTGCGGCTGCGGCGGGGCTCCGGACACAGGGAGATGGAGTCTCCACCCGAGCAGCAGCGGGCCCGGCCCCGGAGACGCGCCCAGCACCTCCCCCCTGCAAACACCCAGCCGCTTCCTGTCGCCCCGGCCCGGTGCAGCAGGGCTCCCCGGCCGGCAGCCCGGGGGGGGTTCGTGCCGCTGCCCCGGGAGGAGCGCAGCCTCCCCGCCTTGTGCTGGCCGGGCTCCGTCCCAGCGCCGGTCGCCGCAGCAGCTTCTGTCAAAATGGCTGAGTTATAAACATCATCTTTTGTTCCGCCCGGGATCTGACGCTGCGCCCTCTCCAACCCTCACTCCCTCCAACACACACACTCCCCTCCTCCCTCAGTCACTCGCCCCTCACTCCCTGCAGCACTGCCTCACTCCAACTCACTTCCACACTCACTCTCCCCTTCACTGCCTGACTGGAAAACTCACTCCAGCGCACACTCCTTCCGCACTCTGCAACTAAAAAACAATGATGGCCGGGCTGCCGGACTCTGTCTCCGGGCTGGGGGTCCGGAACACGCTGGCCGGGGACAGGGGCTTGGTTACCTTGGTATTTTGCATCGATTTCCCTCATCAGAGACACGTTCCTCTGGAGATCGAAAGGCAGAGACTCGATTGAATCCAGATAATCTTCCACATAGCTGACCAGGTGGAGCTGCTCCCCGTTGGCAGGACTCAGCATCTTGCAGCTACATTTGTTCTGGGCAGGGGGCGGGCTCCGGGCGGGGGCTCGGGGGGGTTGCTCAGACCCTGGCTCCCTCTCGGTCTCCCTCCCTCTGTCTCGGATCCTCCGCTTTGTAAATTCTGATGCTGATTATCGGGGGTTCCCAGGCAGGAGGGCGGGTGCGGCCCGGGTGGCCGGCGGTGTTACCCCCACCCCCTCTCGGGCACAGTGAGATCCCAGTCCGGGAGCTCGGGATCAACGTGGAAACCCGGACCCAGTTTGAAACACTTGGGGAAGACTGGCCGCGACTGCGCAGGCGCGTCCGCTCATTAGCATAGCGCTGCGCAGGCGCGCCCGCGTATTAGCATTTCTCCACTTGCTGACCGGCCTCCATCCAAATCTAATCTTCCCTTCCCCCGCGGACTGGATTTCACGGCAGGCGTTAAGCGCGGTGCCGGGGCCTTCCCTCCTCATCTCCCCCCCCTCCCCGGGCTCTTTAACCTTTGGGCAGTGATGGGCGCGGTAGGGGGCCAATCAAACCGCGCGTCCTCAGCGCCCGGACCAATCATCAGCGGGGGTTGGGCGGGACATGCCCCCTCCAGCCCCGCCCACCCGCCCGGCCGGGCTGTCAACAGCCTGTCTGAGCGCAATGCGCATGCGGGCGCGAGGTGGCCGGCGGGACGTGTAGTTCGTCTGTCCCATCGGCGCCATGACAACCACCACCGGAAGGACTACAGCTCCCTGGAGGCCGCGCGCGAGCCGCCTGTCAGATTTGAAATGAGCGGGCAAAAGGCGGGCAGGGTGAAAGGTCAGCTCCTAGGGGGCGGGGCCCTGGCTGCACTGGGGGGAGGAGCCGCCTGGTTGCTATGGAGGCGCCGGTTGCTACGCTGCTCCCCCGGAGGCCGCCCGCGGGGCCCGGCTCGGACACTGCCGGGCTGGGCACCGGGCGCAATTACTGAGCACAAACCCAAACCAAGGCAGCACCTGTGGAGAGACTAACTGACTTAACGCCTGGAATCTGAGTTCGGAGCGGAACCGAAAACGCCTCCTTCGCCGCGAAACAGGCACTGATCCCCGGGAGAGAGACAACCCTGAGGGAGGGCGCGGGGGCGGGGCCGGGGGGCGGGGCCCGGGCCCGGGCCGGGGGGCGGGGCTGGGACTCGGGGCGGGGCTCAGGTTGGGTACTGCGAGAAGTTGGGGAGTCGAGGGCGCGGCCTCGGTTGAGGGGCGGGGCCACACTTCCGCTGGTTGACTGGGGGTGGGGCTATACACTCAGCCCCGCCCCCTGCCGCTGCCTGGCAACCGCCGCCATTTCAGACCGGGGCCTTCTCCCGAGCCTCCTGGCAGCGCAGCTCGATTGACAGGCCCGCCGGCCAGGATGAGGGTGCTGCAGGCCTGCCGCCGCGGTTGGAGCTGCCGAGACTGGAGGCCGGCCTGGCAGCAGTGCGAGGCCGCAAGGGGCAGCAGCAGCTGGCAGCAGCCGAGCGGCCACCCCGCCGGCCTGCGGGTCTACAACAGCCTGACAGGGTGCAAAGAACCGCTGGTGCTCGCCCAGCCGGATACCGCCTCCTGGTACAGACAGCATAGAACATACAGTGCAGAAGGAGCCCATCGAGTCTGCACCGACCCATCACTTCCACCGTAACCCATTAACCCCTCCTCACCATTTTGGACACTAAGGGCAATTTATCACGGCCAATCCACCTAACCTGCACATCTTTGGACTGTGGGAGGAAACCGGAGCACCCGGAGGAAACCCACGCACACACGGGGAGAACGTGCAGACTCCGCACGGACAGTCACCCAGCCGGGAATCTAACCTGGGACCCTGGAGCTGTGAAGCCACAGTGCTAACCACTTGTGCCACCTTGCTGCCCTCAGCACTGCTCCAAATCCTTGGAGACAGCGCACCGCCCGTCCCGGCTCAATGCACAGCTTCCTGTGACAGTGCGGCGTTCCCTCAGTACTGACCCTCTGACAGTGCGGCACTCCCTCAGTACTGACCCTCTGACAGTGCGGCACTCCCTCAGTACTGACCCTCTGACAGTGCAGCACTCCCTCATTACTGACTCTCTGACAGTGGAGCGCTCCCTCAGTACTGACCCTCTGACAGTGCGGCACTCCCTCAGTACTGACCCTCTGACAGTGCAGCACTCCCTCAGTACTGACCCTCTGACAGTGCAGCACTCCCTCAGTACTGACCCTTTGACAGTGCAGCACTCCCTCAGTACTGACCCTCTGACAGTGCGGCACTCCCTCAGTACTGACCCTCCGACAGTGCAGCACTCTCTCAGTACTGACCCTCTGACAGTGCGGCACTCCCTCAGTACTGACCCTCTGACAGTGCGGCACTCCCTCAGTACTGACCCTCTGACAGTGCGGCACTCCCTCAGTACTGACCCTCTGACAGTGCGGCACTCACTCAGTACTTACACTCTGACAGTGTGGCACTCCCTCAGTACTGACCCTCTGACAGTGCGGCACTCCCTCAGTACTGACCCTCTGACAGTGCGGCACTCCCTCAGTACTGACCCTCTGACAGTGCGGCACTCCCTCAGTACTGACCCTCTGACAGTGCAGCATTCACTCAGCACTGACCCTCTGACAGTGCGGCGCTCCCTCAGTACTGACCCTCTGACAGTGCAGCACTCCCTCAGTACTGACCCTCCGACAGTTACCCATTGAGCCGTGATTGGTACTTGTCATTAATAATTTTCAAATGATTTGCATTTTTCTTTATTACAGTTCATTTTGCCTTATTTGAATTTTTACTTTGATCGGTGGAAGCAAGTGCTTTAGATTGGTGAAATGTTAGAAGGCAGTAGTTGCAATCTTGCTGTGTTAGCAATGAGCATTAGGAAGCTTAACAGTTAAGTTTTGAAGAACCCGACAGTGAGCATTCACAGTGCTGCTTCTAGTTGCGATGTCACTTCATTTTCCGGAGCATCGGGAATGGGTTGTTCAAATAGCTTCACTTTCATATAGGATATTTCTGCACTTTGTGTAATATAATGCAACTGTCTACTTTTTTGTTAATTTGTGTTGAAAATGAATTTGAGTGATGAGCTTGGAGACTGGGTTTAGCCTGAAGGTCAGGACATTTTCCAGAGTTGGAACGATGATGACTGGGAGGGGAATGCGGTGTTGCGTGCAACATTAAACAAGATATCTGTTAAGGTTTTTGAGGCTGTTTAGATGAGCACTTTTGAATAAAGTTAAAATAGTGAAGATGGTGCTGGGGCTATTTTGTGTTTTGGAAGTTAGGGATAATTGAAGTGTTGGTATTTTCTGGTAAAGCTGTTCTTGTGTGTCTTTTGACAGGTACAGCTGTGGGCCGACTGTATATGACCATGCTCATCTTGGGCATGCAAGGTAAATATGTTACATTCCTGGCCACTGGACAATGCGTGTTTGAAATTCGAACATTCTGCTTTCAGGGGCATTAGTTAAGGACAGGCAGAACCATAAGTATTAGGAGCAGGAGTGGTTTGTATGGCCCATTGAGCTTTCTCTGTCATTCAGCAAGACCATGGCTGGTGTTCAACCTCAAATCCACTTTCTCTCCAAATCCATTAAATGAATATACTCAGCAACCGAGTATCCATAGTTCTCTGGAATAGAGAATGCCAAATATTTACAACCCCATATCTCAGTCTTGAATGGCTCACTCCTTCTGAGCCTCTAGACACTCTAGCCATGGAAACAAACAGTCTCTCACCTTCTACCTTTCAAATCATCTCAGAACCTTTAATGTCTTAATGTGATCGTCTCTCATTCTTCTCAACTCCAGAGAGTTTAGGCCAATTCTAAACAACCTCTTTTCACTGGACATCCCTCTCATCCCCCGGGAACAACCGAGTCAATCTTTGTTGCACCTCCATTCTTGGGTAAGGAGACGAAAGTTGCACAATATTCCAGGAAGTGTTCCCAATGATTCCCATGCCTCAACGCATCAACTTCCCCCACCCCCACTCCTCCCACCCCCACTCCTCCCTCCCACTCCTCCCTCCCACTCAGTGTAGTGGGTTCATTGTAAATTATGCACCAGCCTTTCATGTTTTCAGTGCATTCTAAAGTATGTGTCAATCAAAGAATCACTTTTGAATTGTAGGAAAGTATGAATAAGTTTTATGTTTATGAAGAGCTCCCTGACTTCAGCCTTGCATTTTGTCCCCCGCTAATTGGAACCTGTATTACTTTGCCTACCTTTTAATACCAATTTATTCTAATGCCCAGTTTCAGCACCGACCTGTAAATCCCTGGTCAGGAAGACCACTGATGTCTGATTCAGTGGGAGCACAAAGGGGGTAGAATCAGGAAAATCTAGAAATTGCTGGAATTACAGAACCAGTTGGAGTAATCATAACTGACAAAGGGATAGAGTGACAGACACGGTGTGTTTAAGAGACCAAGTAAGAGCGAGGAAAGTACATGAGGGGAATGATCAGAGAGTTGGGGAATAAGCTTCAGAACGGATTATTGATCGAAGACTATGGAAGGAAAGACGTCTAGGTTAAAAGCAAATTTTGCTTTTTCAGTGTTGACAAAGAGTCATCCAGACTCGAAATGTTAGCCCCCTTCCCTGTCCACAGATGCTGTCAGATCTGCTGCGATTGTCCAATATTTTCTGTTTTAGTTCAAGAAATTCTAGGTGTACTGACTCCATAGGATAAAATAAATCTGTAAACATTTGAGGTAAATGCGATTTAATATTTATATATTTTTTTATTCATGCTTTTGAGATTTCCAGGTGGTGCATTACCCCAAGCACCTTAAAAACAACTCACTATTTCAGAGCTGGATCAGCACAGGCTGGGGTTTAAAAGAGGAGTACCATGCAGGTCTCGTACGATCCTGCATTTATCTTTGCGATCGCCTCACATTATTAATTTTAAAGTGGGAATAGCCAAATATTTTCCAATCTTTCCTCAGAACCAAGTTTTCTCTGCTGGTCATGAACTTTGTTGGTTATTGTGTCCATCCCTTTGGGACTGGAAAATCTCCTTTGTGCCTTGGTGATGGGAATTGGGCACTTCTGCCAGTTGTGGTCTGATAGTCCAGGGGACTGCAATGTGATTTAGACATTTACAAATTAATGCCTACCCCCTTCAGATCACTACACACATCGTCAACTGTCTGATGGGCAGCCAGTTTTTTCACACAGCATGTGTGAAAAACTCATTTTAGATGGTTACATGGGTAAGATGGGTATAGAGGGTTATGGGCCAAGTGCGGGCAACTGGGACTAGCTTAATGGTAAAAAACTGGGCGGCATGGACTGGTTGGGCCGAAGGGCCTGTTTCCATGCTGTAAACTTCTATGATTCTTCTATGATTCTATGTGTATCAGGCACACACAGTAAAATCACAATCACTTCATCGCATCACACAGAATACATAGCACAGGAAAGGCTGTTCAGCCAGAGGGCCTGTGATGATGCTTGTATGTCACCCATGACTCCTCCCATTCCGCCTGCCACACCTCATCTTTCTATTCCCTTTTCTTTCATTTATTCTTCTTGTTTCCTTTTGAAAGCATCCAGGCTGTTCGCCTCAACCACTTCCACAAGAAGTTTCTCCATTGGATTTATTCGTAACTATCTGGTATTTATGGTCCCTGGTTTTGGATTGTCTCCCAGGACACACAATTCTTTCCCTGTCTCTGTACTCTGTACACACCATTCTTTCACAGTACTCTGTGAACAATTCAAACTTCACTACTTTGAATTCCGTACTCTTAGTAATAAATTCCAGAGCTTTGTTAACATTTTGAATTGTTTTGTTAACCTGCAAAGCTGCTTTTAATTATTCACCTGTATCTCTTTGCTCTTCTACACCATAGCAAATAAATGAAGTAAATTATTCTACTTATTAAAGTGCCTCCCTCACCTTTATCTGTCAAATTCATTTAACCATTACCCAATCTGTGAATTTTTAATACCTCCTTATATTACGTTGCATATTCTTCCTCAATGAATTTTTCTCGTCCCAACCTTCTCCATGTTACATACATAGATACATAGAAGATAGGAGCAGGAGGAGGCCTTTTGGCCCTTCGAGCCTGCTCCACCATTCATCACGATCATGGCTGATCATCCAACTCAATAGTCTAATCCTGCTTTCTCCCCATAGCCTTTGATCCCATTCTCCCCAAGTGCTATATCCAGCCACCTCTTGAATATATTCAAAGTTTTAGCATCAACTACTTCCTGTGGTAATGCATTCCACAGGCTCACCACGCTTTGTGTGAAGAAATGCCTCCTTATCTCTGTCCGACATGATTTACCCTGAATCCTGAGACTGTGACCCCTGGTTCTGGTCACACCCTTGCTCTTGTTCATGTTCTTGTGCTAAATGTAGTAAAATCCAGAACAATGAGCTTTGTTGAACTGTGTTAAAGCTTCCTCATAAGTGGGAGACAATCAAACCACTTCACTGTCTCTGAGCCTATCTAACATCATTTGTTCGAACCATTTTAACAGCCGTTAATTTCTCATCTATCCACTGGACACACCCCTACATACCAAATTTATAACTTAACTACACTAACAGATTTACAAAGAGTAAGAGACACTGATGTCATTACAAGCAACATATCCTTTAAATCGCTGTTGTACTAAATTGATTAAAAATGTATTAAAAACATATTTGAAGCTTTTCACAAACCTGTGATGAAAAACATTAAAAAGAAATAGAAGAAACCCATTGCTAAATGAACCGTAGGGTGTGAATTAAGTGAGTGGAAAAGACATGTATGAATTTGCAACATTAATTAATGCTGATTTCAAGTGGCATATTATACGTCTTGGAGCACTCTGCAATATATGCATTAGAGCTGCATTTATATCAGAAGCTTAACATTAGTGGGGAGCCTGGTGTTCAAAGTTTGTTTAGTATAAATTGGCTAATAGGAGCCAAGCCGACTGTGCAGCGTACAATTCTCCTCCAGATGGAGTACTGAAACCGTATTCCAGCTGGATTCGTGCTAACTGCTGGGGTTGTTGTGTAAATGCTCATTAAACTGTAAACCTGTGCCACAGTCTGCCTGGCTTCAACAAGAAAGTATGACAAAAAGTGGTGGGAAATTTTATAATGTGAAATCTTCTGGCCACGTAACTGGAAAGGGAAGGAATGAAATCCTACACAACTGTATTCAGACTATCTTAAGAAAAGCTGGAAAATTGCTAGATTCATAGAAACGTAGAAAATAGGAGCAGGAGGAGGCCACTCGGCACTTTGAGCCTGCTCTCCTATTCGTTATAATCATGGCTGATAATCCAACTCAATAGCCTAATCCTGCTTTCCCCCCATATCCTTTCAGTCTGGTAAACCTTCACTGCACTCCCTCTAGAGCAAGAACATCCTCCCTCAGATAAGGAGACCAAAACTTGACCACCTCTTGGGAAATAAGGAAGGACAGGTGACAGAAGTGTTAGTGAGGGATCACTTTGGGACCAGTGACTATAACAAAATGAAATGAAACATAACTCCATTAGTTTTAAGATAGCTATGGAGAATGATAGGCCTGGCCCAAAAGTTAAAATTCTAAATTGGGGCAAGGCCAATTTTGATGGTATTAGACAGGAAGTTGATTGGGCAGTCTGTTGGCAGGCAAAGGGACGGCTGGTAAGTGGGAGGCTTTCAAAAGTGTTAACCTGGGTTCAGGGTGATCACATTCCTTTTAGAGTGAAGGGCAAGGCTGGTAGAAGTAGGGAACGCTGGATGACTCGGGATATTGAGGCCCTGGTCAAAAAGAAGGAGGAAGCATATGACATGCATCGGCAGCTGGGATCAAGTGGATCCCTTGAAGAGTATAGAGGTTGTCGGAGTAGAGTTAAGAGAGAAATCAGGAGGGCAAAAAGGGGACATGAGATTGATTTGGCAAATAAGGTAAAGGAGAATCCAAGGCGCCTCTACAAATACTTAAAGGGTAGCATGGTAGCGCAGTGGGAGCAGGGTCCCAGGTTCGATTCCCGGCTTGGGAATTTTCCCCGTGACTGCGTGGGTTTCCTCCAGGTGCTCTGGTTTCTTCCCACAACTGAAAGACGTGCTATTGGGTAATTTGGACATTCTGAATTCTCCCTCTGTACCCGAACAGGCGCTGGAATGTGGCGACTAGGGGCTTTTCACAGTAACTTCATGGCAGTGTTAACGTAAGCCTAGTTGTTGATTTGTTATGCTCTAGGTGTAGCATAAACGTCTTCCTTGTGGTGCACTTGACAAAAGAAGGTACAGACGTGGAGATAACTTCAACACGTTTATTAAACTATTTACACTTCTATTACTCGGGTTCGACACTACTGCTAATCTTACTCTAGCTACCCAGACTGACTAACCAGTTGCTGCAATCCATGTGGTAGGAGTGTTATTGAATCAACCCTGTGACTGTACTCACTGACTGTCTCCACTGGAAAGAGGCAGATCATGTGTGTGGTGTCCTTTTCTATGGGTTGGTGTAATGCCCTTCTGTGGTCGTGTCACCTGTGTGTATCGTGAATGTCCATTGGTCGTGTCCTATCTAACTGATCTATTGGTTGAGTGTGTGTGTAATGTCTCTGGTGCTCCCTCTAGTGTCTAGCTAGCCTACATGTATTTAAATTGATGCACATCACCACATCCCCCCTTTTTGATATGTTACATATTTTCTGTACACTTTAAGAAAATTAAACAAAAAACAGGTAGATAAGTTAAGGTATATACAAGTCATGGGAACAGTGATTAAACAATAAGTCCAAATCATTTGTGTGAGTCCAAAAACCATCAATTATCATGGTCAAATGTCTCTCTTGGTTATGAACGCCATCAACGTCCCTGTGCCATAGGAACCAAGAAGTGGTCAAATCACTTCGCTGTCTGATTTGGAGTCCCTTTCTTTTTCGATGTTTGTGATAGTGCTGTTGGATGGCATCTTGAAGCTGATAAGGTGTTGACGTTGAAGAGATACCATCAACAGTATCATTCGAGGTCATGGATGTGCCATATGTTGAAGTTGGATAAGACTGTACATACTGGTTCTGGCCACATGTTGTGCAGGAAGGGTGATCCTGCTGAGAACCGTTGAAGCTTGTCGAATTGGAAACAGAATTGCTGCTCGCATAAATACCTGGTGATGGTGTGAAACTAGAACCTTGCATCTGATAGGGATATGCCGTCTGGCCAGGCTAGGGTGCAGCAAATCCTGGGCAGTAACTAAGGCATCCAGCCTGTAGTGCAGATTGCGCTTTCGGTAATCCTCCTTCGGTCTTGATTCCATTAGTGGGCAATCCGTAGTGCTGGCCTGTTTGAGAATATGCTGCATAGACTGCTGGCTGCTGCATGCCTGAATACTGGGTTTGTCCAGCATGAGCTGTCATTGGCTGCACTGCTGGTGTGGAAAAAATGTGTGGACATAGCTGTGGTGAATATTGGTGTATTCCTCTTGGACTGTAGCCGCTGCTTGTTATTACTGACCCAGTGTAATTGTTAAGTGATCCATCACCTGTCGTTGTGGCATCTACTGTCACCCTGAGCGTGCCATCACTGAGGTTGCGGCACTCCCTGTCTGGAGTAAAGTCCGGCTTACGTGAATCAGAGTCGGCGTTTGGTTGCTCCCTATCTGGAGTCTGGTCTGTTTTATCTGAGTCAGTGTTGGTTTGTTGATGCTCCCCGTCCGGAGTCTTAGCAGGTTGACTGGAGTCAGCTGAGATTTCTTGAAGCTGCACGTCTGGAGTCGGAACATGCAGGAATGCATTGACTTGTGGAGAGGTTCGAGCGAATGAGGGTGGAAGTATCATGGTGTCACCGGAGTCACCAGTGGTCTCAGTGATCGTCGAGTGCCTCTGAACACTAGCTGAGGTCTGTCACTTTGCACATCTTGCATGGGAAGTGGGATACTGTCGTCACTCGTCTCACATACCGTGGGTAGATCCTCAGTAGCTGCTTGTTGTTCACTTGGGTTGGGTAAATTGTCAGAGTCTTCATCTGATGGTGCAAATAATGTGGGTGGACTGTCATTTGCTGTTGTCCTTCATTTGGGCTTGGACTGTCATCGTCGCTTTGTTCTTCACTGTAGCATGATAGACCGCCATGGTCGTCCTGCTGTGCACTGGAGCGTGGTAGACTGTCATAGTCTTCTTGCTGTTTTGCTTGAGCATGGCAGACTTGCATCGTCTGCCACTAGTTGGTCCGAGGAGATTGTTAGACCTTCATGGTCTTGTTACTGCAAGGACTGCGCATCGGAGTCTTGCGTTGCTTCTATCGTGGAGGCTGTCCACGAGCTCGCTGCGGAGGCTTGTGACACTAGAGTCACGTCTTGTGTGTGCAAGGACTGCGCTCTGGAGTCTTGCGTTTCTTCTATCGTAGAAGCTGTCCACGAGCTCGCTGCGGAGGCTTGTGACACTGGAGTCACTTCTTGTTCGTGCAAGGACTGCGCTCTGGAGTCTTGCGTTTCTGCAATTGTGGAGTCTGTCCACGAGCTCACTGTGGAGGCTTGTGACACTGGAGTCACTTCTTGTTTATGCAAGGACTGCAGTGTGGAGTCTTGCATGTCTTCTTTTGTAGAGTCGGGAACCCTGAGCAGTGTGCGGACCACGCTCTGTGTGACAGCAGGCCGCTCTCTGTGGGCTTGTACCGCTTTCTGTCTCTTGGTGCCAGGCCGCAACATAATCCTGCACTCACGAGTCGGGATGTCATAGCTGCTGGGCTGAAGATCCTCAAATCCGAAGAACGAACCCGCGTCTGCGTCGGATTCAATACGGGGGTCGCCAATGTGCAATACGTCTAGTGCAGTTCGCATTTGGTACTGGGGTAACCTCCCAAGGTGAAAGCTTTGTCCGAGTCGTTGTCTTCTAGGACCATATCATCACTGTTTGCGTCGGAGCTGGCATTGGGCTCGTGAGGTCCAGAGAAAATGTAAAGGTTGGTTTCAATGTATTCAAGGTCGGAATCATCGGTTTGGGCGTAGGTAATTGCTTTTTGCAGGGTTCTTCAGAGGTTAATTTCATTTCCTGGTTCAATTTGAGGCATTGTGCTGTCATTCCAGGTGAAAGAAGGTTGTTTTACAGCTTTAAAAGATTTTTTCTTTGATTTGGGACGTTGCCCCTTTAAATGGGCATGGTCCGGGGCCTCTGACATCATGATGCATGTGACATCATAGTAGGAAGTATCTGCGCATGCGCAAATCGCTGTTCCTGTACCGAGGACCGTTTTCATGATTGCGCATGCGTGGCGTCTCGCGCATGTGCAAACGGACCTTCCCGTTCTGTGCGCTTCCCGCGCAACTGCAGTCCCTTTAGAAAGATGGCCGTCGATCAAAATTGTTCTCTGCTCCGGGATCTCGGCCTCGAGGTGAGTACTGGCGCTTCTCTTACCTTTTCTTGCTGGTTGGAGTGTGTTTTCCTCAAAGTATTTGCCGAATTTGCCCAGGACTGCCTGGAAGTCACTCCTGTTTTGCCCTTTGGAGAACTTGAATTTTTAAAAGATTTCTTCTGCTCTGGCACTGGCGATGGTGAGCAGAAGCTCTTGTCTTTTCAGCATCGGCCACGTCTTGTAGGTCGGCTGCTACCAGGGAGATTTCAAACTTTTGCCGGAAAACCCACCAGTTTTCGCGGAGATCGCCGTGGCACTGGAGCTACTGCGGAACCCGGATCTCGAACATCTTGCCTGGGTATCGTTGCTGGTTGTCACTGTACGCTGAGGTACGGCTATATGGATTGAAACAGTTCACTGCTGGTCCCATCATTTGTTATGCTCTAGGTGTAGCATAAGTGGCTTCTCTGTGGTGCACTTGACAAAGGAAGGTTCAGACGTGGAGATAACTTCAACACGTTTATTAAACTATTTACCTTCTATTACTCGGGTTCGACACTACTGCTAATCCTACTATAGCTACCCAGACTGACTAACCAGTTGCTGCAATCCACGTGGTGGGGGTGATATTGAATCAACCCTGTGTCTGTACTCACTGACTGTCTCCACTGGAAAGAGGCAGATCATGTGTGTGGTGTCCTTTATCTCTGGGTTGGTGTAATGCCCCCCTGTGGTCGTGTCACCTCCTTGTGTATCGTGAATGTCCATTGGTAGTGTCCTATCTAACTGGTCTATTGGTTGAGTGTGTGTGTAATGTCTCTGGTGTTCCCTCTAGTGTCTAGCTAGCCTACATGTATTTACATTGATGCACATCACCACAGTTGTGACAATAATAAAGATTATTATTCTTAAAGGGCAAAAGAGTAACTCGGGAGAGAGGAGGGCCTCTTTAGGATCTACAAGGTCATCTATGTGCAGATCCACAAGAGATGGGCGAGATCTGAAATGAAGATTTCTCATTGGTATTTACTGTTGCGAAAGGGAACTTGGGGAGATAAATCGTGATGTCTTGATGAGTGTGCATATTACAGAGAAACAGATACTGGAAGCCTCCGAGCTCATCAAGGTAGATAACTCCCCAGAATCTGATGAAATGTATCCCGGATTTGTGGGAGGCCAGGGAGGAAATTGCGGGTCCCCTAGCCGAAAGATTTGAATCGTCGACAGCCACAGGTGAGGTGCCTGGTAGCAAGTGCGTGCCTTTGTTTATGAAGGGCTGCAGGGAAAAGCCTGGGAACTACAGAACGGTTAGCCCAACGTCTGTGGTGGATATGTTGCCGGAGGGTATTCTGAGAGACAGGATCTACAGGCATTTAGAGAGGCAAGGAATGATTAGGGACAGTCAGCATGGCTTTGTGAGTGGAAAATCATGTCTCACTAATTTGTTTGAGTTTTTTGAAGGGGTAACCAAGAAGGTAGATGAGGCAGTGCAGTCAACGTTGTCTACATGGACTTTAGCAAGGCGTTTGACAAGGTACCGCATGGTAGGTTTTGCATAAGGTGAAACCTCACTGGATCCAGGGTGAGATAGCCGATATGATACAAAATTGGCTTGACGACAGAAGACAAAAAGTGTTTTAGAGAGTTGTTTTTCAGACTGGAGGCCTGTGACCAGCGGCGTGCTTCAGGGATCAGTGCTGGGTCCACTGTTATTTGTTATTTATATTAATGATTGGATGATTTCCCATGGCGGCCACGGAGTGAATAGTCGCACGTTCAGCTGCTCTCGCCCTTAGTGCTCTTTTAGTGGTTTTTAAGCCGGATCTTTCAGAAATTTTCTCAACATAAGTTGATCAAAGGGAGAGGAAAAGGAGATGACCCCCAATTTATGGAATCGTGTCCAAATAAGAGTCGAAAAAGAAGAAACCAAAAGATGAGTGAAAGCAAGGCTCAGGTTATCGAGCTCAATGGTAACAAGACAAAGCGTGCTCACTGGTCGATGGAGCAATGGGTCGAGTACCTGGTTGAGAAGTTCGCCCAGCATCGTAAGGAGTGTACAGAAGACGTAACCCAGATGATTAAGGACCGGGTGGAGGAGAAAATGACGACCCAGGGACAGGAGATTCAAAAGTTGCAGGAGCTGGCGACTGAACGAGAGGAGGAGTCCGCTGCGATGGCTTTGGAAATTAGCATTCTACAGGACAGCCAGAAACGACTGCTGGAAAAGGTAGAAGACCTGGAGAACCAGTCTCGCAGGCAAAATATCTGAATCGTCGGGCTGCCGGAGGGCAAGGAGGGATCGGATGCGGAAGCGTATGTGGGGAAGATGTTGCAGGAGATGGTCGGGGCTGATGTATTTGACAAGCCGCTGGAGGTGGACCGGGCACATGGGCTGCTCGTGCGTAAGCCCCAGCGTCGTGGGCCCCCCGAGGGCCATGGTGGTGAGGCTACATCGATTCCTCGACAAGGAGCGTATCATGAAGTGGGCCAGGCAGACAAAACGGTGCATGTGGGAAGAATCAGAGATCCGGGTGTACCAAGACTGGGGACCAGCACTCGCAAAGAGGAGAACCAGTTTCAACAAAGTTAAGGCAGCCCAGTTTGCGAAAGACATTAAATTCGGACTGCTATACCCAGCTCACCGGGAGCTGTACTTTAACTCGTCGGAAGAGGTGGCTATTTTTGTGAAGGACAATTATCTAATTTATGGACTTTTAAATTCAAACTGTGGTGGACTGAGTTTGGGGGAAGGGAAAAAGCAGGGCGAGAGAAAAATAGTTTTTAATTCTGTGAGTTAAGTCGCGATGTTCGGGAAGAAAAGGATTTTTCTTGTGTAATTTGATTCTGATTTATTGCTTTATGTACTGGATTACAGAGAAAAAACTTTTAAGTTGCGACGGGAGTTTTTTTTTCTCTGTAAAAAAGATGGTTGATTCTTACATGCATAATTTTGCTTAAGCTGCTTGAAGCGTCTTCTATTGTGTTTGATTCTGTTTGAAGGTGATGGGACTGATAAGAATCGGTTAAAGGGAGAGGGGTTGGCCTTGTTGCCTGCGTGTCGGGGGATGGTTTGTATGTTTTTGGCGATTGTTGTACTGTGTTGAGTGCATGTGCTGTGTTTAGGGGTGATAGAATCTGGCAGATGGCAGGTTTCTTGGCGTCAGCGGGTGGGAGATGCTGAGCTAGCTGGACAGCTGGTCCACAGGAGCGAAGTGGGGGGAGAGCTGAGGAGAGATGAAGTGGGGGTGGGGACTGCTGACGGGTAAGGGACAGCTAGGAGACTGGAGATGGAAATCAGATGGCGGTCGCTGCCGAGGGGCTGATCAAGTGAGGTGCGGAACACGGGCTAAGAGCTGGCCTAGGAAAGGTCATGGCTGATCGACAGGGGAGGGGGGCAAGAGCCCCTCGTGACCAGACTGGTTACGTGGAATGTTCGTAGACTGAACGGGCCGGTTAAGAGAGCTCGTGTGTTCGCACACCTGAGACAGTTAAAAGCGGACGTGGCTCTGTTACAGGAGACACACTTGAAGCTGGGAGACCAAATTAGATGAAAGAAGGGATGAGTCGGGCAAGTGTTTCACTCAGGACTGGACTTTAAAACAAGGGGGGTGGCCATCCTGATTAACAAAAGGGTGACATTCGAGGTGGGGAGGATGGAGGTAGACCCGGGAGGCAGATTAATATGGTTAGTGGGAAGCTAGAGGGAATGGCAGTGGTGCTGGTGAATATATATGCCCCAAACTGGGATGATGTCACGTTTATCAGGAAGGTGCTGGGAAAGATCCCAGACCTTGACTCGCACTGCTGATCATGGGGGTGACTTTAATACGGTCCTGGACCTGAGGCTGGACCGGTCGAGTGCTAGGTCGGGGGAACTATCAACAATGGCGAAGGAACTGCAGGGGTTCATGGAGCGCATGGGAGGGGTGGATCCGTGTAGATTTGAGAGACCAAGGAGCAGGGAATATTCATTTTACTCCCATGTACATAATGCGTACTCCAGGGTAGATTTCTTTGTGCTAGATGAAACACTGTTAGCAGGGGTTGAGGACAGTGAGGACTCAGCAATTGTGGTTTCAGATCACGCACCTCACTGGATAGGTCTACGAGCAAACACGGGAATGTCCCAGCGCCCACAGTGGAGACTAGATACAGGACTGTTAGCGGATGAGGAGATCTGTGAGCGAGTGAGGGAGGCCATTCGGGGGGTACATAAAGATTAATGACACTGGAGAGACTGCAGCTTGGGTGGTCTGGGAGACCGTGAAAGTGGTTGTTAGAGGGGAATGTATTTCGATTTGAGCCCACAGGGATAAAACTGAGCGGTCGGAGCTGGACAGGTTGGTAGGAGAAATCTTACAGGTGGACAGGAGATATTCGGAGTCTGCAAATGAGGAGCTCCTGAAGGAGCTTCAGAGACTTCAAGTGGAGTTTGGGCTCCTTTCCACAGGAAAGGCGGAGGGTCAGCTGAGGAGGGTAAAAGGGGCAATATATGAACATGGGGAGACAGCGAGCAGGATGCTGGCTGAGGAAACAGGAGGCGGCGAGAGAAATAGGGAAAATAAAGGATTTGAGGGGGAAGATGGTGACGGACCCGGGGGCGGTGAATGACGTGCTCCGTGAATTTTATAACCAGCGACAGAGCCGGAACCCTCGGATGGGAGGAGGGCATGAATCAATTCCTGGGGAGGCTAGAGTTCCCGAAGGTAAATGAGGAGCTGGTGGAGGCCCTGGGGGGGCCCAATTGGGCTTGGGGAGGTGATAGATGGACTGGGGGCGATGCAATCGGGTAAAGCCCTGGGACCTGACGGATTCCCAGTGGAATTTTATAAGAAGTTCTCTGGGTTACTGGGGCCGCTCCTGGTTAAGGCTTTTGACGAGCCCAAGGAGCTGGGAGTACCCCCCCCCCCAACGTTATCACAGGCATCAATCTCTCTCATCCTGAAGCAAGACAAGGATCCGGAGAGCTGTGGATCGTACAGGCCAATCTCCCTCTTGAATGTAGATGCCAAATTATTGGCAAAGATCCTGGCCACTCGAATAGAGGATTGTGTCCCGGAGACAATTGGGAAGGATCAGACACGATTTGTAAATTGTGACATCCAACATTAGATGGCTTCTTAATGTAATTATGATGCCAGTGGAGGGGTGCGAGGCTGAGATGGTAGTTGCCATGGACGTGGAGAAAGCTTTCGACTGGGTGGAGTGGAAGTATCTATGGGATATTTTAGGCAGGTTTGGGTTTGGGCAGGGATTTGTGGAGTTATTGTACCAGGCCCCGGTGGCAAACGTAAGAACTAACCGAGATCGGTTGGAATACTTTAGTCTATGTTGTGGGACAAGGCAAGGATGCCCGCTCTGGCCATAGAGCCCTTAGCAATGGCCCTGAGAGCAGCAAATGTCTGACAGGGTATAGTGAGGGGATTGGGGGGGGGGGGGGGGCGGAAACACAGGGTCTCTCTCTATGCGGACGATTTGCTGCTTGATGTCACAGACCCGGTGGGGGGGATGACCGAAATCATGGAGTTATTAGAAGAATTTGGGCGATTTTCAGGCTATAAGCTAAATATGGGAAAGAGCGAGATGTTCGGAATCCAGGCACGGGGGCAGGAAAGGAGGCTGAAGGAGCTACCTTCTAAAGTGGTTGGGAAGAGTTTTAGGTATCTGGGGATTTAAGTGGGCAAGGATTGGGGGCAGCTTCGCAAGTTAAATTCGGGCGAAGCAGTGGATCAAATGAGAAGGGATTTCCGTAGATGGGACATGCTCCCACTGACGCTGGCGGGGATGGTTAGAATCATAGAATTTACTGTGCAGAAGGAGGTCATTCGGCCCATCGAGTCTGCACCAGCCCTTGGAAAGAGCACCCTACCCAAGCTTGCACCTCTACCCTATCCCTGTAACTCCACCCAAGTTCAGACGGTGAAGATGACGGTCCTTCCGAAACTACTTTTCTTGTTTCAATGTCTCCCGATTTTTGTCCCAAAGGCTTTTTTCAGAAGTATGAATGCAGCAATATCGAGGTTTGTATGGACGGGTAAAACCCCGAGAGTAAAGAGGGCACTCCTGGAACGGATCGCGGAGAGGGGAGCTTGGCTCCCCCAACCTTTATTAACTGTTACTGGGCGGCCAACATATTGATGGTCAGGAAGTGGGTAGTGGGGGAGGTGTCTGTCTGGGAGCGGATGGAGGCAGCAATCTGCAAAGGTACGAGTTTGGAGGCTTTACTGACGATGCCTCTGCCATTCTCTATGGCTCGGTACTCTACGAATCCTGTGATGGTGGCAGCCCTCAGGGTGTGGGGGCAATGGAGGCAGCATATGAGACTGGAGGGGGCGTCAGTGTGGTCACCGATCTGTGACAATCACAGGTTTGCCCCGGGCGGGCTGGATGGGGCTTTAAGGTATGGCAGCGGGCAGGAATTGAGAAATTTGGGGATCTATTCATCCAAGAGAGCTTTCCGACCTTGGAGACATTAAGGGGGAGTTTGATTTGCGGGGTGGGAACGGGTTTCGGTATCTTCAAGTGCGGGACTTTGTACGGAGGCAGGTTCCAAGTTCTTCGCCTACCCAGAGGGGACGACAGGTTAAAGTGCCGTCATACGACTTCCGGTTGCGGCTATGCGGAGCTAAGCCGCACGATTCGGCAGCTCCCGCTATTACGGACTTTCGGGCTCGCTAGAGGAGCCCCAACGGAATTTCTTCAAAGACAACCCGTGGGGAAGGGAAGAGAGAGGTCCCCCTCCAACTTTTATGGACCGGACCTGAAGTGCAACGGCCAAAAAAGCGGCATTGGAGCAGCAGGAGAAGCGAGGGGAAAAAAGCAAAATGGCGGCGGCCGGGGACAAAGCGGAGTGCGGGCCGGAGCTGCAGGAGTTCATCAAGCGCTGCTTCGAGGAGCTGCGCAAGGAGATGCTGGCGCCTATGCTGGCGGTAATTGAAGGACGAGGGATAACCCAGAAGGCCCACGAAGTAAAGATCCAGGAGGTACAGAAAAGAGTCAGTGAGAATGAGGACGAGATCTTGGGCCTGGCGGTGAGAGTGGAGCAGCACGAGGCGCTACACAAGAGGTGGGCGGGAAGACTCGAAGACCTGGAGAACAGGTCGAGGAGAAAGAATCTGCGGATCCTGGGTCTCCCTGAAGGAGTGGAGGGGGCCGATGCCGGGGCATACGCGAGCACGATGCTCGGGGCGATGATGGGCGCGGAGGCCCCTTCGAAGTCGCTGGAGTTGGACGGGGCACATCGGGTGCTGGCGAAGAAGCCCCAGGCAAATGAGCCACCAAGGGCGATGGTGGTGAGATTTCACCGGATCACGGACAGAGAGAGGGTCCTGAAATGGGCCAAGAAGGAGCGGAGCAGTAAGTGGGACAATGCAGAGATCCGAATATACCCGGACTGGAGCACGGAGGTTGCAAAGCGGAGAGCGGGTTTCAACTGGGCCAAAGCGGTGTTGCACCGGAAAGGAGTGAAGTTGCACCGGAAAGGAGTGAAATTCGGAATGCTGCAGCCAGCGTGACTGTGGGTCACATACAAGGACCAACACTATTACTTCGAAATGCCTGAAGAGGCGTGGACCTTCATACAAACCGAAAAGTTGGAATCTAACTGAGGGTTTGTGAGGGTGGGGGGGGGATGTTTGAGGTTTGTTGTGTGATGGTTGTTGTATATAGGGGGTCAATCACGCGCAGGAAATGTTACATGGGATGGCTAGTCGGCAGTGGGGGGGCGGGGTGAGAGCCCCTCCAATCCGGCTGATAGCCCCTCCAATCCGGCTGATAGCCCCTCCAATCCGGCTGATAGCCCCTCCAATCCGGCTGATAGCCCCTCCAATCCGGCTGATAGCCCCTCCAATCCGGCTGATAGCCCCTCCAATCCGGCTGATAGCCCCTCCAATCCGGCTGATAACGTGGAATGTGAGGGGCCTGAATGGGCCGGTGAAGAGAGCTCGAGTGTTCGCGCACTTAAAGGGACTGAAGGCAGACGTGGTCATGCTCCAAGAGACACACCTGAAGGTGGCGGACCAGGTCAGGTTAAGAAAGGGATGGGTAGGACAGGTATTCCACTCTGGACTGGACGCAAAGAATAGAGGGGTGCAATATTGGTGGGAAAGCGGGTATCATTTGAGGCCAAGACTATCGTAGTGGATAATGGAGGGCAATATGTGATGGTGAGCGGTATGTTGCAGGGGACGTGGGTGGTGTTGGTAAACGTGTACGCCCCGAACTGGGATGATGCTGGATTCATGAAGCATGTTGGGGCGCATTACGGACCTGGAGATCAGAGGCCTGATAATGGGAGGGGACTTCAATACAGTGTTGGATCCAGCACTGGACCGCTCCAAATCAAGGACTGGAAAGAGGCCGGCGGCGGCCAAGGTGCTTAGGGGGTTTATGGATCAGATGGGGGGAGTGGACCCATGGCGGTTTGCAAGGCCGCAGGCCAGGGAATTTTCTTTTTTCTCCCATGTGCACAAAGCCTACTCCCGGATAGATTTTTTTGTTCTGGGCAGGGCGCTCATCCTGAGGGTGGAGGGGACAGAGTATTCGGCCATAGCCGTTCGGACCACGCCCCGCACTGGGTGGAACTGGAGCTGGGAGAGGAGAGGGACCAACGCCCGCTATGGCGGCTGGATGTGGGACTGCTGGCAGATGAGGTGGTGTGTGGGAAGGTGAGGGGGTGTATTGAAAGGTACTTGGAGGCCAACGACAATGGGGAGGTGCGGGTGGGGGTGGTATGGGAGGCGTTGAAGGCGGTGATCAGGGGAGAGCTAATCTCCATCAGGGCTCATGGGGAGAAGACAGGGCATGGAAAGGGAGAGGTTAGTGGGGGAGATTTTGAGAGTGGACAGGAGATACGCAGAGGCCCCGGAGGAAAGGTTACTTGGGGAAAGACGGCTCCAGACGGAGTTTGACCTGTTGACCACGGGGAAGGCGGAGGCACAGTGGAGGAAGGCGCAGGGGGTGACCTATGAGTATAGGGAAAAGGCTGGTCGGATGCTGGCACACCAGCTCCGTAAGAGGATGGCAGCGAGGGAAATAGGGGGAGTCAAAGATGGAAGGGGAGCCACGGTTCGGAGTGCGACAAAAATAAACGAGGTATTTAAGGCCTTCTATGAAGAGCTGTACAGATCCCAGCCCCCAGCGGGGGAAGAGGGGATGAGACGATTCCTAGACCAACTGAGATTCCCAAGGGTGGAGGAGCAAGAGGTGGCTGGTTAGGGGGCACCAATTGGGTTGGAGGAGCTGAGCAAGGGTTTGGGGAGTATGCAGGCGGGGAAGGCCCCGGGACCGGACGGGTTCCCGGTGGAGTTCTACAGGGAGTACGTAGACCCGTTGGCCCCGCTACTAGTAAGGACCTTTAATGAGGCAAGAGAGGAGGGGACTCTGCCCTCGACAATGTCGGAAGCGACAATTTCTTTGATCCTAAAGCGGGACATGGACCAACTGCCATCGGAGGAGGGAGAGGCGGAGATAGTGGCAGCTATGGACGCGGAGAAGGCCTTTGACCGAGTAGAGTGGGAGTACCTCTGGGAGGTGCTGCGTAGGTTTGGGTTCGGGGGAGGGTTTATCAGTTGGGTTAAGCTCCTTTTCAGAGCCCCGGTGGCGAGTGTAGTGACGAACCGGCGGAGATCGGAGTACTTTCGGCTGTACCGAGCAACTTGCAGGGGTGCCCCCTGTCCCCCCTGTTGTTTGCATTGGCCATGTCATTGAGGGAGTCTAATAAATGGAGGGGGGTGGTCCGAGGGGGAGAAGAGCATCGGGTGTCGCTATATGCGGATGACCTGTTGCTGTACGTGGCGGATCCAATGGAGGGGATGGTGGAGGTCATGCAGACTCTAAGGGAGTTTGGGGAGTTTTCGGGCTATAAGCTCAATGTAGGGAAGAGTGAGCTCTTTGTATTACAGGCAGGGGTCCAAGAAAGAGGGATAGGGGACCTACCGCTGAGGAGGGCGGAGGGGAGCATTTGGTATCTGGGGATCCAGATAGCCAGGAGTTGGGGGGCCCTACATAAACTGAATCTGACGAGGTTGGTGGAGCAAATGGAGGAGGATTTCAAAAGATGGGACATGTTACCGCTCTCACTGGCGGGTAGAGTGCAGTCGGTCAAAATGGTGGTCCTTCCGAGGTTTCTGTTTGCGTTTCAGTGCCTTCCCATCGTGATCACCAAGGCCTTTTTCAAGAGAGTAGGTAGGAGTATTATGGGGTTTGTGTGGGCGAATAGGACCCCGAGGGTAAGGAGAGGGTTCCTGGAACGCAGTAGGGACCGAGGAGGGTTGGCGCTGCCAAACCTAGGGAGCTACTACTGGGCAGCAAATGTGACGATGATCCGCAAGTGGGTGATGGAGGGAGAGGGGGCGGCATGGAAGAGGATGGAGATGGCGTCCTGCAAAGGAACGAGCCTGGGGGCGTTGGTGACGGCACCGCTGCCGCTCTCGCCGACAAGGTACACCACGAGCCCGGTGGTGGCGGCAACGCTAAGGATCTGGGGCCAGTGGAGACGGCACCGGGGTGCAATGGGAGCCTCTGTGTGGTCCCCGATCAGGGGTAACCATCGGTCTGTCCCGGGGAAGATGGACGGGGGGTTCCAGAGCTGGCATCGGGCGGGGATTAGAAAAATGGGGGACCTGTTCATTGACGTGACGTTTGCGAGCCTAGGGGCACTGGAGGAGAAGTTCGAGTTACCCCCAGGAAATGCCTTTAGATATATGCAGGTGAGGCGACGGGTGAGGGAATTCCTGTTGCTCCCGGCACAAGAAATTCAAGACGGTGATCTCGGGTGTATGATTCGGGGAGGGCAAGGTGTCGGCAATACACCAGGAGATGAAAGAAGAGGGGGAAGCGCTGGTAGAAGAGCTGAAGGGTAAATGGGAGGAGGAGCTGGGGGAGGAGATTAAGGAAGGTCTGTGGGCTGATGCCCTAGGTAGGGTTAATTCCTCCTCGTGTGCCAGGCTCAGCCTGATACAATTTAAGGTCGTTCACAGAGCTCACTTGACGGGGGCGAGGTTGAGTAGGTTCTTTGGGGTAGAGGACAGATGTGGAAGGTGCTCAGGGAGCCCGGCAAACCATGTCCATATGTTTTAGTCATGCCCGGCACTGGTGGGGTTCTGGAGAGGAGTGGCGGCAGCAATATCTCAGGTGGTGAAAGTCCGGGTCAAGCCAAGCTGGGGGCTAGCAATATTTGGAGTAGTGGACGAGCCGGGAGTGCAGGAGGCGAAAGAGGCCGGCATTCTGGCCGTTGCGTCTCTAGTAGCCCGGCGAAGGATCTTGCTAATGTGGAAGGAGGCGAAGCCCCCCAGCCTGGAGGCCTGGATAAATGACATGGCTGGGTTCATCAAGCTGGAGAGGATTAAGTTTGCCTTGAGAGGGTCTGCGCAGGGGTTCTACAGGCGGTGGCAACCGTTCCTAGACTATCTCGCGGAGCGTTAGAGGAAGGTCGGTCAACAGCAGCAGCAACCTAGGAAGGGGGGAGGGGGGGGGGTGAATGGGGGATTGCCTGGGAGGGTGGATGAGCAAGAAATAACATGAAGGGTTGGGGAAACTGGCACGTATGGGAGAGAGCCAGTGTACAAAGTTATGTAAACATATCATTTTGCCATGTATATATCTTGCTCTGTGCGATTTCTTGTTATTTTGTTAGGGTGGGGGGGTTATTGTTTGTAAAGGAGAAAAATTGTGTTAAAAAACTTTAATAAATATATATATATATATTTTAAAAGTGCCGTCATACACGGGGGTTGGAGGTGGGAAGCTTTCGGAGATATACAGGGAATTGTGAGAGTGGGAAGGGGCCCCTATCAAAGAGGTGAAGAGGAAGTGGGAAGAGGAGTTGGGAGGGGAGATGGAAACTGAACTGTGGGGAAAAAAGCCTTGAAAAGGGTAAATGCATCCTCGTCCTGTGCTAGACTCAGCTTGATTCAGTTCAAGGTAGTCCATAGCGCCCACATGACGGTAGCCCGGATGAGTAGGTTCTTCGAGGGGGTGGAGGACAGATGTGGACGGCCAACCATGTTCATATGTCTTGGGCATGTCCGAAACTGAGGGAATTCTGGCAGGGATTTGCGGATGTTATGTCAGAAGTCCTGGAAGATAGGGTAACTCCGAGTCCAGAATTAGCAATATTTGGGGTGTCGGTGGATCCGGGGGCAAAGGGGGGGAGGGAGGCCGATATCCTGGGCTTCTCCTCCCTGGTGGCCCGGAGACAGATCTTGCTGAGATGGAGGGACTCGGAGCCCCCGAAGTCAGGAGTGGGGTCAGCGATATGGTCGGGTTTCTCAGTCTGGAGAAAATCAAGTTCGCTCTGAGAGGATCAATACAGGGATTCGCCCAGAGTTGGCAGCCGGTCATCGATTTCTTCAACAAAAACTGAACGTCAGCAGTAAGGGGGAAAAGGGGGGAGGAAGGAAAACAGAAGGCATGGTAATGTTAAATAAGGACAGGGAACTTAGTATACTGGTAATTGGGGCCAGGGCAGAAGAAGTGGAGGACGTGGTTTATTGTTTGTTCTTCTAGGGGGTATTTTGTGCATCGGCCCGCCCGGTTTTAGAAATGTCAATATGTTAAATTGTGAAAATTACAAATGCTTCAATAAAATATTTTCTAAAAAAAAATTCATGATTGGGATGAGAATTTAGGAGGCATGGTTAGTAAGTTGGCAGATGACATCAAGATTGGTGGCATAGTGGACAGTGAAAAAGGTTATCTAGGATTGCAACAGAATCTTGATCAATTGGGCCAGTGGGCCGATGAATGGCAGATTGAGTTTAATTTGGGTAAATATGAGGTGATGCATTTTGGTGGATTAGATCAGGGCAGGACCTACTCCGTGTTGGGGAGAGTTATAGAACAAAGAGATCTAGGAGTACAGCTTCATAGCTCCTTGAAAGTGGAGTCACAGGTGAACAGGGTGGTGATGAAGGTATTCGGCAAGTTTGGTTTCGTTGGTCAGAACATTGAATACAGGAGATGGGACGTCTTGTTGAAGTTGTACAAGACATTAGTAAGACCACACTTGAAATGCTATGTACAGTTCTGGTCATCCTATTATGGAAAGGATATTATTAAACTAGAAAGAATGCAGGATGCTACTGGGACTTGATGGTTTGAGTTATAAGGAGAGGCTGGATAGACTGGGACTTTTTTCCTTGAAGCGTAGGCGGCTCAGGGATGATCTTTTAGAGGTCTATAAAATAATGAGGAGTATAGATAAGGTAGATAGTCAACATCTTTTCCCAAAGGTAGAGGAGTCTAGACCTAGAGGGCATAGGTTTAAGGTGAGAGGGGAGAGATACAAAAGGGGCCAGAGGAGAAATTTCTTCACACACAGGGTGGTGAGTGTCTGGGACAGGCTGCCAGAGGCAGTGGTAGAGGCATGTACAATTTTGTCCTTTAAAAAGCGGTTAGATAGTTACATGGGCAGGGTGGATATCGAGGTATATGGGCCAAATGCGGGCAAGTGGGACTAGCTTAGTGATAGAAACTGGCGGCATGGACAAGCTGGGCCGAAGGGCCTGTTTCCATGCTGTAAACATCTATGACTCTATGTGACCATGGTTGCACACGATGAAGTGAACTTGGCCATTCTACACAAAATGTTGTCCTGACTCAGGAATGTACCAAGTTCCTTTGTAAAGTTCGGTAAGTGTGCGCTTTCTTGTCACAATAGTTGCAGGTTAATGACTCACTGGGAAAATTGCTTCTTGGTATCAACTCTGATTAGCTGTTTGTCGTCTTCCACCAATATTATTCATTTCAAAAATCTTACCCAAGCACACTGCAACCAAACCTATCTTCCTCCATGAAGAATACTCTGAAGGTTTGGCACCTCTTATAAATACATTTCAAAATCTTCCGTTCAAGGGACATCTTTGTCCTCTTTTGCACCCTAGCCAAGAGCCTCTATCAGATTCACAAATCATTAATGTTGTTATGAAAAATCAAAAGTACGTTTCTTATTTATCGAGGATTAGAATTGAAAAGCAGAGGTTCTTATGCTTATAGAACCTTGATTATGCTGTGGTTGAAGCACTATAACAGTTCTGATCTTCATATTATAAAAAGGATATAGAAGCGAAGAGGTGTAAAAATATTTACCAAGGGCAATCCCAGAACTGAGAGATTATAACCACCAAGAAAGTGTCACATGTGAGTACCTTTAAGACATGGATGTTTAAGCAATGTACCTTTAAGAAAACAGTGATGTCAGAGAGTGGGTGGAGCTGAGGTCAGGTCAGCCATTTTGCAGTTTAGTTTTGCAGTTTGAAAAGAGCTTGGGAGTGTCTGTGTTTGCAGTGAGCTGGATCTCTGCCATGAAAGACTGTGGATCATTAGGGTGATTTAAACTCATAAAAGTAAAGCCTTTAACCTGATGTGATTCTGTTTAAAGGTGTTAAGTATCTTGGAAGTTTGAAGGAACATTGTGAGGAATTATTTACTGTTGCAATATTTTTGGCGTCATCTTTGAAGTAAGGGGTGTTAAGAGATCCAATGTTTATTTAAGATGTTAAGTTGAGTTCATGGAATAAACATTGTTTTGTGTTTGAAAACCCACGTGTCCATAATTGTAATCCCACACCTAGGGAAAAAGCCGTGTGCTAGGAAAAGCAACAAATAGCATTAAAGGGAGAGGTTGGTTGAACTCCATGATACAATTTGGGGTTCTGAAAACGCCTCTCCTGTAACAATTGGGGGCTCGTCCGGGATAAACGTCTATCTATTGGATTGGCTTTTGTGAACTTAAAGACAGTGAAGGATTGTTGCTTTTCCGGTGTGGTATTTTTGTTTTAAGTGTGTTGTGAACAATGGCTCTTTCAGAGGCTCAGAAATTTTTGGGGGTGGAGAATGTCACACATAGTACCTTACGGACAGAAACAAAAAGCAGACTGTTAGATTTGGCAAGAACATTGCAGTTAACATTACCTGACAAAATGCGAAATGATGAGGTAATTATGGCGGTGGTTAAGCATTTAAAGTTGCCTGAGATAGAGTTTGACTCATTGGAAATGGCAAAAATTCAGTTGCAAATTAAACAAATGGAACATGAGAAAGAATTAAAGCGGCTTGAATACGAGAGTGAGAGAGAGGGAAGAGAAAGAGAGAGAAGAAAAATAAAAGGAAAGAGAAGAAAGGAGAAAAGAAAGAATAGCCCGAGCAGAAGAAAAAGAAAGGGAGATACAGATCAGGGGAAAGGTTAAAGGGAGGGAGTTTGAACTTCAGAAAATGGCCATGAAACATGACAATCAGTTAAAATTGGCAGACGTAAAGGGAAACGTACAGTTGGATGGTAGTGATGAGGATAGTGAGAAAGAACGTCATAGTCGAAGGCTTGGTGGGAATCTATTTAAATATGTCCAAGCATTGCCAAGGTTTGACGAGAAGGAAGTGGAAGCCTTTTTCATTTCATTTGAGAAGGTAGCTAAACAAATGAAATGGCCACAGGACACGTGGGTGTTACTGATTCAAACAAAGCTGGCTGGTAGAGCTAGTGAAGTGTTTGCATCACTACCGGAGGAGGTATCTGGAACGTATGAGGAGGTGAAGAAATCCATCTTAAGTGCATATGAGCTAGTGCCTGAAGCTTACAGACAAAGGTTTAGAAATTTAAGGAAAGAATTTGGTCAAACATACATGGAGTTTGAAAGGCTCAAACAGAGTAATTTTGATAGGTGGATAAGGGCTTTGAAAATAGACCAAATGTATGAAGCTCTCAGAGAAATTATACTTTTGGAGGAGTTTAAAAATTTAATTCCTGATGTAGTGAGAACTCATGTGGAAGAACAGAGGGTTAAAACTGCGAGATTAGCAGCGGAAATGGCAGATGATTATGAATTAGTTCATAAATCAAAGATTGGTTTCCGACATCAGTTTCAGCCGGTGAGGGATAGAAACTGGGGACATGAGAAATACTCAAGTGGTAAAGGTAAAGGTGATCTGATGGGAGACAATAAAGAGAGTGTACCTCAGATTAAAAAAGAAATCCAGGAGGGTGGAAAAGATATGAAAAGTTTCAAATGTTTTCACTGTAATAAACTAGGCCATGTAAAGTCACAGTGTTGGTGGTTGAAGAAAAGCACTGGGAAGGCTGATGTGGTAAAACAGGATAAGACAATGGGGCTTGTTAGAGTGGTAAAGGAAAGCCCAAGGGAAGCGAAGGAGGTGCAAACGATTGTACAGCCTGTTCAAGAAGTAATTGTTAAGAAGGTGCCAGATGTATTTAAAGAATTTACTTGTGTGGGTAAAGTTTACTCAAGTGTATCAGGAGGAGCAGGTAAAGAAGTCACAATTTTAAGAGCTACAGGGGCTAGACAATCTTTAATGGTAAGAGATGAGGAATTACGTAGTTTGGGAAGAATGGTGCCAGAAAAGGTGGTGATGTGTGGAATTCAGGGTGAGAGGAGTAACGTTCCATTATATAAGGTAAGGTTGGAAAGTCCAGTGAAGAGTGGTGAAGTGGTAGTAGGAGTAATAGGGAAACTATCTTGTCCAGGAATACAGTTTACCTTGGGTAATGATAAGCTGGATCGCAGGTGGGAGTGATGCCTACTGTGGTTGATAAGCCAGTGGGAAATCAGTCAACTGAAGTGTTGAAGGACAAATATCCTGGGATTTTTCCAGATTGTGTAGTAACAAGGTCGCAAAGTCATAGGTTAAGACGAGCAAAAATGAAAGAGTGAAGATGAAGTTGAAGTGCAATTATCAGAAACAATTTTTGATCAGATGGTTGAAAAAGAACAAGAACAGGTGGAGGATGAGGCGGATATTTTTAGTTCAGGAAAATTGGCGGAGTTACAACAGAAAAATGTAGAAATAAAACGGATATATCAGAAAGCATATACGGAAGAGGAATCTGAGCATATACCAGAGTGTTATTACCGTAAAAATGAAGTCTTGATGAGAAAATGGAGACCTGTACATATGCATGCGGATGAGAAGTGGGCAGAAGTTCATCAAGTAGTATTGCCGGTAGGGTATAGAAAGGAGGTGTTGCGAGTTGCACATGAGGTACCAATGGGAGGTCATTTGGGAATAAGGAAAACTCAAGCTAAAATCCAGAAACATTTTTATTGGCCTGGATTACATAAAAGATGTAGTTAAATTTTGTCAATCATGTCACACATGTCAAGTGATAGGGAAACCTCAAGCAGTGATAAAACTAGCGCCCTTAATACCCATTCCAGCATTTGAGGAACCTTTTACAAGGGTCCTAATCGATTGTGTAGGACCGCTTCCTAAAACAAAAAGTGGGAATCAATATCTTTTGACTGTAATGGATGTGTCTACTAGGTTTCCAGAGGCCATTCCAGTACGTAATATTACAGCTAAAAGGATTGTGGAGGAGTTACTTAAATTCTTTACTAGATATGGACTACCCACAGAAATTCAATCTGATCAAGATTCGAATTTTACTTCAAAGTTATTCAAAGAAGTTATGGATAGCTTAGGAATAAAACAATTTAAATCAACTGTGTACCATCCAGAATCGCAGGGAGCGTTAGAAAGGTGGCATCAGACATTAAAGACAATGTTGAGGGCGTATTGTCAAGATTATCCAGAGGATTGGGTTAAAGGAATCCCATTCGTATTGTTTGCAATTAGGGATGCACCAATGAGTCAACCAAATGTAGTCCTTTTGAACTAATTTTTGGTCATGAGGTAAGAGGACCACTTAAATTGATTAAAGAAAAATTGGTGGGTGAGAAATCGGAATTTACACTATTGGATTACGTGTCAAATTTTGGGGAACGATTAAATAGAGCAGGTGAATTGGCTAGACAACATTTGAAAGTTGCACAAAATGTGATGAAACGGGTCGCGGACAAGAAATCCAAAGTTCGTAGTTTTGCCAGTGGGGATAAAGTTTTAGTGTTGTTACCAGTGGTAGATGAACCTTTAAAAGCTAGGTTTTGTGGACCTTATCGGATTGAAAGGAAATTAAGTGAGGTGAATTATGTGGTAAAACCACCAGATAGAAGGAAGACTCACCGAGTGTGTCATGTGAATATGCTTAAAAGGTACTTTGAAAGGGAAGGAGAGAAAAAGGAGGTTTTAATGATTCTAACTCAAAGTGACGAACCAAATCCAGATGACTGTGAATTTGACATACCTCAAATTAAATTGGAAAATGAGGATGTTCTTAAAAATTGGGATGAATTGTTAAGTTACCTTCCAGAGGAAAAACAAACTGACTTGAAAGAGTTATTGATATCACATGGGCAAGTTTGTAGAGATAAATTGGGAAGTACTAAAATGGCTATACATGATGTAGATGTGGGAAATGCTGTTCCGATCAAACAACATCCATATAGACTTAATCCTTTAAAATTGGCTCAGGTTAACAGAGAGATTGAGGTTATGCTGAAGAATGGCATAATTGAAGTGGGTTGCAGCCAATGGAGCTCGCCCATAGTGATGGTACCTAAACCAGATGGTACCCAACGGTTGTGTGTGGACTATCGAAAGGTGAATGCAGTTACAAGAACGGTCTTTTATCCTATCCCACGTTTGGAGGATTGCATTGAGAAAGTGAGACAATCCGCTTTTATTTCCAAATTGGATTTACTGAAAGGTTACTGGCAAGTACCTTTATCTGAAAGGGCGAAGAAGATTTCAGCTTTTGTGACTCCAGATGGGATATACCAATTCAAAGCTATGCCATTTGGCATGAAAAACACCCCAGCAACATTTCAACGGTTAACTAACAAAGTTGTTTCAGGATTACCCAATTGTGCGGTATACATTGACGATCTGGTAATTTTCAGCCAGACGTGGAAAGAACATTTAAAACATCTGAGGGAGTTATTCGATCGACTTCAGGAGGCGGGTTTGGTGATAAACCTAGCCAAAAGTGAATTTGGAAAAGCCCAAGTCACTTTCCTTGGCCATACAATCGGACAGGGTCGACTGGTCCCACAGGATGTGAAAACAAAAGTTATTGGTGATTTTCCGATACCCTCGACACAACGGGAAATAATGCGATTTCTTGGTATGAGTGGATTTTACCGGAAATTTGTACCAAATTTTAGCAATGTGGTCGCTCCACTGACGGACTTGCTCAAGAAGCGTAACAAATTCCAGTGGACAGCGGAGTGTCGACAGGCATTTGACGGCCTGAAGGCTGTGTTAACCACTGCTCCTGTGTTAGCCATCCCAAATTATACCAAACTCTTCAAAGTGGCTGTTGATGCGAGCGATGTGGGCGTAGGTGCGGTGCTTCTACAAGATAACGACGAAGGGCTAGAGCGGCCTGTTGGTTATTTTTCAAAGAAATTGAATTCTCACCAGAAAAGTATTCGACGATTGAGAAGGAGACTTTGAGTTTGGTGCTGGCTTTGCAACATTTTCACATTTATGTGACCAGCAATCCATCTGACACCATTATATATACTGATCATAATCCTTTGACGTTTTTGGAGCGATTCCGGAATAACAATGCGAGGCTGTTTCGCTGGAGTTTATTGTTACAGCCATGTAACAAAATAGTACATGTGGCAGGACGGGAAAATGTGATAGCCGATGCTTTGTCACGAATGTGATCAATTGAGAAGGTTTTCGGTTGGAGGAAGAAGAACAAAGAAAAATGGACTATTATTATACCTGTTTGCGTGTGTTTTTTAAAAAAACGAAAAGGTATACTTACTGTGTACATTTCTTAGTGGATGGTGCAAAAGTGAAAAATGAAACCATCTTGAAGTTGATGGTTTATATTTTTTTTCTTGGGGAGAGGTGTCATGTGAGACTATCTTTAAGACATGGATGTTTAAGCAATGTACATTTAAGAAAACAGTGATGTCAGAGAGTGGGTGGAGCTGAGGTCAGGTCAGCCATTTTGAAGTTTAATTTTGCAGTTTGAAAAGAGCTTGGGAATGTCTGTGTTTGCAGTGAGCTGGATCTCTGCCATGAAAGACTATCTGTGGATCATTAGGGTGATTTAAACTCATAAAAGTAAAGCCTTTAACCTGATGTGATTCTGTTTAAAGGTGTTAAGTATCTTGGAAATTTGAAGGAACATTTTGAGGAATTATTTACTGTTGCAATATTTTTGGTGTTATCTTTGAAGTAAGGGGTGTTAAGAGATCCTATGTTTATTTAAGATGTTAAGTTGAGTTCATGGAATAAACATTGTTTTGTGTTTGAAAACCCACGTGTCCATAATTGTAATCCCACACCTAGGGAACAAGCTGTGTGCTAGGAAAAGCAACAAATAGCATTAAAGGGGGAGGTTGGTTGAACTCCATGATATATTTTGGGGTTCTGAAAACACCTCTCCCAGAGTGGGACTGTTTTCACTTCGGAAAGAGAATGCTGAGAGGCATAGCATTTAAGATCATGGAAGTTATGCTGGAACTGTATAAAATATTGGTTGGATCACAACTAGAGTACTGTGTGCAGTTCTAGAATCCACATTACAGGAGGGATGTGATAGCACTGGAAACGCCGCAGAGGAGATTTACCAGGATGTTGCCTGAGCTGGAGAGTGTTAGTTCCGAAGAGAGAGTGGATAGACTGGGGTTGTTTTCCTTGGAGCAGAGGAGACTGAGGGGCTGATTGAGATGTATAACATTGAGGGGCACAGATAGAGTAGACAGGAAGAAACTTTTCCCCTTGGTGGAGGGATCAATGACCAAGGGCAGGGATATACGGTGAGGAGCAGGAGGTTTAGAGGGGATGTGAGAAAAACCTTTTCGCCCAGAGGTGGGTGGGAGTCTGGAACTGGTGGGAGGTGGGTGGTGGAGGCAGAGACCCTCATAACATTTAAGAGGTATTTGGATGTGCACTTGCTGTGCCAAGGTATATAAGACTTTGGGCCAAATGCTGAAAAATGGGATTAGAATACTCGTGTCATGTGGTTGTTTTTGACCGGCGCAGACTCGATGGGCCGAAAGCCCTTTTCTAAGCTGTAGACCTCTGTGACTTAATGACTCTCTGGGGTAACCTATACAGGTTTGTAAAATGATGAAAGACTTTGATAGGGTAGATTTACAGCAGGTATTTCCACTTGTGAGTGAATCCAAGACTCGGGGCCATAAATATAAGATTGGGAATAATAAATCCAAAAGGGAATTGGGAATTCTTTACCCAGAGAGTGGTGAGAATGTGGAACACGCTACCACAGGGACTAATGAAGGTGAATAGTATTGATTCTTTTAAGAGCAAGATAAATAAACAACACTCCGGTCATTCCAAGCAACCTATCTTCCAACTGACTGTGAACAATGACATTGGTGGTGTCATAAATTCGTGAAATATAATTGCTTTTAAAAACTTTATTCTATATGTAGGGATAAAAGCAAAGAAGGAATGAGAAATTAATAGCTGCTGAGATAATTCTAGCAAATAAAGTCAGTCAGGCTCAGAGGTTAAATTATTCAGTTAAATCAGTCAGGCTCAGAGGTTAAATTATTCAGTTAAATCGGTTAAATCAGTCAGGCTCAGAGGTTAAATTATTTTACGAGCGAGCTTTACCACAGTTCAATATAACTCATTGATTTCAGTATAAAAATTGGGATACATAAGGGAGAAAGAAATAGAGGGATATGCTGATGGGGTTAGATGAAAAGGAATGGGAAGAGGCTCGCCTGAATCATAAACACTGGCACAGACAATTGAGGAAAAGTGGTCTATTTCTGTCCTGTAAAATTCTAATACACATTGGTTTGGAGTGGTTTATTGTCACGTGTACCAAGGTACAATTAAAAGTATTGTTCTGCGTGCAGCTCAAACAGATCATTCCATACATGAAAGGAACATCCATAATAGGGCAAACATCCCATCGGCAGCTTTGCCTGGTTTTCGACCCCCTGCATTCCTCAATTGCTTTATACAAGTATGGGTATCTGCTGCTTCATTGCCTAGCAATTCAGGGAGTACTATTGCATTTCTGTCTCAATGGCAACTTGCAATGGGCATATGTGCAAGGAGCAGACCAGCCAGGTATTATGATGCCGGACCAATCCCCAACAGTGGCTAGGATACCGAACAGAAACCCCAGTAGTTTATTTTATAAGACTGTGAGGAAAGGATATTTTGTCCCAGGAGCGATTTCACGCACAAATAGGGATATGTATTTTAAAACTAACTTTATTACTAACTTTAACATTACAAATACAAATAGCTTCCAACTACCAGTTAAATGATGCTTATCAATACAATGACCCTTAACTACTATCTTTATCTCCACCCAAACAAAATCCACTTTTAAATACAGTTAGCAGACTCAGGAAAGCTTGCTGTAAAGAGATCCTTAAGGAACTAGCTGCAGATTCCTGCCTGAGCCAAATTACTGGTTAATCTGCCAGCCTTTCCAAAAACTGCTGTTCTATTCACTTTCCACAGACAGGTCTGTAACTGAACTGTAAAAGCACAGCCTCTTGTCTGTTCACATCCCTATCTAAAAGCCAAACTGAAAAAACAACACCTGACTGCTTCAATCACTGGCTCCTGCCATTAGCTCCATCATCTTACTAAAATTAACCACAATGGGCACAATCCAATGGCCACACTGTGCCCAAAAAGCAGCTCGCCGTCGTGCAATGTGGCTGAAAGAAGCAAGGAGACCCCGCTCCCTGGATCTACCCGGCTCGTAATGCCTCACAAGATCTAATGCGATCTCATGAGATGTTGCGATGTAAATCCTGCCCATTATGGGTGGGATCACCTTTTAGAAAATCTTTATATTAGAGCAAGACAGCTAGTCTCACTGTAATACGCAGTTTCCTGAGGCACCCGAGGCATTGCGATCTATCCCCTTCGCCTCGGAGACCCCAGGCTTTTCAGTACTGGTCTCCACAAACTGGGACCAGACGGAACGGCACTCATGGGGGTCTCCCAGGGGATCGTAGATACCCCGGTGCATTCCCTTTGGCCAGGGTGACACCCTGGCACTGCTGGTGCCACCTGGGCACCCTGGCACATCCAGCTTGGCATCCTGGCAGTGTCACCTGGGTGCCAGTCTGGCGCTGTCAGGGGCACTGCCAGGGTACCAGATTGGCACTGGTAAGGTGCCCAGGTGGCATCGTAAGCTGTCAGGGACACTGCCAAGCTGACATTCTTCGTGCGGCAGCAATTGGGGTGCTCTTTGTGGGTGTTGGGGGAGGTGCGTGGGGATCCCGAGGACCCCCCCATAGTGAGTTGGGGCTTGGGGGGGTTTGGGCAGGTGCTCCTCGCTACACTCAGGCATTCCGGTGAGCTGGGCTCCTCCGTGCAGAAAACAGGGCTAAGTGTGGCCTCGGTTGCACGTTCTCCACTGAGGCCCCCTATTTAACTCGGTCCCGTTCGATAGCGCTGTCTTTCTCGGCGCTGTGAGCGCTGGGCAAATGCTGCTAAACATGCTCGCTATGGGACTTTGTCCCCATTTAGTTAAATCGCATCCAATGTCTAATTATCTACTCCCAGGGAACCTTCTTTATATAAACAAAAGTCCATTAACCCAACTTAAGTAAACAATATCCATGGCTGGAATATATTATGATCTTATTTTACGATGCTTTATTGCAACTCTGTCTCTCGCTGCCTTTCAAACCTGGATTTTTAAAAACATGCTTGCAGGGCAGCATGGTGGCACAGTGGTTAGCACTGCTGCCTCACGGCGTCGAGGTCCCAGTTCGATGTCGGCTCTGGGTCACTGTCCGTGTGGAGTTTGCACATTCTCCCCATGTTTGCATGGGTTTCGCCCCCACAACCCAAAGATGTGCAGGGTAGGTGGATTGGCCACACTAAATTGCCCCTTAATTGGGTACTCTAAATTTATTTTTAAAAACATGATTGCATACCAACCCAGGCTTTTAGAACTTGCTGCACCCAACACATATAATATTATACATCTGAAATTCCTACATTGAGCATTCAGGGGCTGCCTGCATGTAGCAACAGGAAATCTACATTCAGTGACATCACCGACTCACTCAAAAATCTAAATCAATTTGTGATTATCTGTTCTTGATCAGAGCTGCTAAACTACAGAGATCTCTTCTAGAGGGAAAGTGGAGGGCAGCAGAAAGCGGGGTTGACCGAGGTTTAGTTGGATGTCACCGAGCGGTTGTACACAAGGTACAGTGAATATGTGAGGATGGGGCAAGACAGATGAACGAGGCACCAAGACCGCAGACCTGCTGGTAGGTGTAGCTACAAGTAGCAGCAACAGAGAGTAAATAACATATATTTTTGTAAATAGTATGCTTTATGTTTTGTGATTTTTTTTAAAAAAAAAATTAAAGTGGGATATGGAATTTGAATTCACAAATAAATCAATAGCAGCCTGGAATTAATAATGGCCGTAGCGGAAAATTGGTATAAAATAATCCTAATAAGATGCATTAAATGTAATTGGCTTTCACTGATATCTGGTTGTCATTTTCGTATCTTCACACCTTCCTTTGGTGAAAAGCGTGAAGGGTCTGACTGGTTGGTGTGTAAATGCTCCTTTCATAACCATCTTTACATCAGCAAATGGAGGGTTAGTCGAACAAGGCAGGAAGGTTTTATGTGCTCCGACAAGCCTGGATGATGAAATGATGGTGGCTGCAGTGGACATGATGTAATGTAAATACACTGCTGGTGCATTGGGAAGGTGAGCCAAGAGTCTGTTCCAGAAAAAAATGGTGGTGGATTATTTTATGTTCACGTGACCAGACTGATGGGGCCTTAATTTAATGTCCCATCGGGAATTGGTGAAGTAGTGGTATTCTCACTGGATTGGTAATCCAGAGACCCAGAGTAACGCTCTGTAGACCCGGGTTCGAATCCCACCAGGGCAGAGGGTGGAATCTGAATTCAATAAAAATCTGGAATAAAAGTCTAACGGTGACCATGAAACCATTGTTAATTGTCATAAGAACCCACCTGGTTCACTAATGTCCTTTAGGGAAGAAAATCTGCCGTCTTTACCCGGTCTGGCCTACACGTGACTCCAGACCCATAGCGATGCTGTTGACTCTTAACAGCGCCCACCGACTGAAATGGTTTTGCAAGCCACTCGGTTCAAGAGCAATTAGGGATGGACAATGACGTCCACATCCAAAAGAACAAATTAAAAAAACCTGTGACAGTGCAGCACTCCCTCAGTACTGACCCTCTGACAGTGCGGCACTCCCTCAGTACTGACCCTCTGACAGTGCGGCACTCCCTCAGTACTGACCCTCTGACAGTGCGACACTCCCTCAGTACTGACCCTCTGACAGTGCGGCACTCCCTCAGTACTGACCCTCTGACAGTGCGACACTCCCTCAGTACTGACCCTCTGACAGTGCGGCACTCCCTCAGTACTGACCCTCTGACAGTGCGGCACTCCCTCAGTACTGACCCGCTGACAGTGCAGCACTCCCTCAGTACTGACCCTCTGACAGTGCGGCACTCCCTCGGTACTGACCCTCTGACAGTGCAGCACTCCCTCAGTACTGACCCTGTGACAGTGCAGCACTCCCTCAGTACTGACCCTCTGACAGTGCGGCACTCCCTCAGTACTGACCCTCTGACAGTGCGGCACTCCCTCAGTACTGACCCTCTGACAGTGCGACACTCCCTCAGTACTGACCCTCTGACAGTGCAGCATTCCCTCAGTACTGACCCTCTGACAGTGCGACACTCCCTCAGTACTGACCCTCTGACAGTGCAGCGCTCCCTCAGTACTGACCCTCTGACAGTGCGGCACTCCCTCAGTACTGACCCTCTGACAGTGCAGCATTCCCTCAGTACTGACCCTCTGACAGTGCAGCACTCCCTCAGTACTGACCCTCTGACAGTGCAGCACTCCCTCAGTACTGACCCTCTGACAGTGCGGCACTCCCTCAGTACTGACCCTCTGACAGTGCAGCACTCCCTCAGTACTGACCCTCTGACAGTGCGACACTCCCTCAGTACTGACCCTCTGACAGTGCAGCTCTCCCTCAGTACTGACCCTCTGACAGTGCAGCACTCCCTCAGTACTGACCCTCTGACAATGCAGCACTCCCTCAGTACTGACCCTCTGACAGTGCAGCTCTCCCTCAGTACTGACCCTCTGACAGTGCAGCACTCCCTCAGTACTGACCCTCTGACAGTGCAGCACTCCCTCAGTACTGACCCTCTGACAGTGCAGCACTCCCTCGGTACTGACCCTCTGACAGTGCAGCACTCACTCAGTACTGACCGTCTGACAGTGCCGCGCTCCCTCAGTACTGACCCTCTGACAGTGCAGCACTCCCTCAGTACTGACCGTCTGACAGTGCCGCGCTCCCTCAGTACTGACCCTCTGACAGTGCAGCACTCCCTCAGTACTGACCGTCTGACAGTGCCGCGCTCCCTCAGTACTGACCCTCTGACAGTGCCGCGCTCCCTCAGTACTGACCCTCTGACAGTACAGCGTTCACTCAGTACTGACCCTCTAACAGTGCAGCACTCCCTCAGTACTGACCCTCACACAGTGCAGCACTCCCTCAGTACTGACCCTCTGACAGTGCAGCACTCTCTCAGTACTGACCCTCACACCGTGCAGCCCTCACTCAGTGCCGACCCTCTGACAGTGCGGCACTCCCTCAGTACTGACCCTCTGACAGTGCAGCACTCCCTCAGTACTGACCCTCTGACAGTACAGCGTTCACTCAGTACTGACCCTCTAACAGTGCAGCACTCCCTCAGTACTGACCCTCACACAGTGCAGCACTTTCTCGGTACTGACCCTCACGGTGCAGCACTCTCTCAGTACTGACCCTCTGACAGTGCAGCACTCTCTCAGTACTGACCCTCACACAGTGCAGCACTCCCTCAGTACTGACCCTCACACAGTGCAGCACTCCCTCGGTACTGACCCTCACACCGTGCAGCACTCCCTCAGTACTGACCCTCTGACAGTGCTGCACTCCCTCGGTACTGAACCTCACAGAGAGCAGCAATTTCTACAGCCTTCGCACCGCTCTAATGACAATGTACCATTTCCTCAGTACTGCACTAGGAGTGTCAGTGTAGGTTGTGTGTTTCTGGCATGAGTGGTTGGAGTCGATGGCCTCCTAATTAAGATGGTCAAGTCTAATCTGACACCGATTTACTGGTCAAATAAGTTGCCATTCGATATACGAGCTTCCTCTGACATTTCAGATCAGAAAATAACAACCGTTTAACCCTATGGAATTCCCCCAGTATTAAATCAAGGGCAACTACTGTTATTTTTGTTGATGTGGTTCCCCCAAAACAAACTTGTGCATAAAAAGGAAGCAGTTGTTTTTATCTGCTATCACTTTGGTCCCTTTTAAGCAGTAGAAATAACTGATAAATGAAAGAATTCGAGGCTGCCTGTGGTTTCTTTCCATTATTGAATAAATAAAAAATCCAATGGTTTGGTTTTCCCTCGGACTGCTTAATGCAATAAAGGTGTTTTTTTGCTTCTTCAGACGAAGGTTGAAAGAATCCTAGAGTTGTCCAGTGGAGAAAAGAATCATTTGGCCTTTTGCGTCTGTGCCTGCTCTCCAAGAGCTGTCCATTAGACCGCAAGACATAGGAGCAGAATTAGGGCCACTCTAATTCTGCTCCGCCATTCAATCATGGCTGATATTTTTCTCATCCCCATTCTCCTGCCTTCTCCCCATAACCCCTGATCCCCTTATCGATCAAGAACCTATCTATCTCTGTCTGTCTTAAAGACATTCAGTGATTTGGCCTCCACAGCCTTCTGCGGCAAAGAGTTCCACAGATGCACCACCCTCTGGCTGAAGAAATTTCTCCTCACCTCTATTTGTTCCACCTCCCTACCTTTTTGCCGTAGCCCTGCCTCTTCAAGTGCTTATCCAGTTCCATTCTATTATTTATGATTGAATCTGCCACTCCCACACTCTCGAATAGGGCATTCCCGATTCTTTTGTTTTCTTCTTATAAATTTAGAGCACTGTAGCACGATCAATCACTCACGAGACGAGATGACAAGGAGTCAATCGATGGCTTTATTACGCAGAATTGTTCCCCAGCAGCACAGTTACAGAATGTGGCTGCTGGGAGAATCCGGGCTCTTCTACGCTGCCTTACTGGGTGGAGCCAGGAGGCGGCTGATCCAATCGGGACCGAGCGTCTATCCACCAATAGCCCCTCGGCATCACAGGGTATCGTAATACCCCTAATACATACCACCACAGAGACAGAGCGGGACTGGAGTATGTGAGAAAGACAGAGCGGGACTGGAGTATGTGAGAAAGACAGAGCGGGACTGGAGTATGTGAGAGAGACAGAGTGGGACTGGAGTATGTGAGAGAGACAGAGCGGGACTGGCGTATGTGAGAGAGGCAGAGCGGGACTGGAGTATGTGAGAGAGACAGAGTGGGACTGGAGTATGTGAGAGAGACAGAGTGGGACTGGAGTATGTGAGAGAGACAGAGCGGGACTGGCGTATGTGAGAGAGGCAGAGCGGGACTGGAGTATGTGAGAGGGACAGAGCGGGACTGGAGTATGTGAGAGAGACCGAGTGGGACTGGAGTATGTGAGAGAGGCAGAGCGGGACTGGAGTATGTGAGAGAGGCAGAGCGGGACTGGAGTATGTGAGAGAGGCAGAGCGGGACTGGAGTATGTGAGAGAGACAGAGCGGGACTGGAGTATGTGAGAGAGACAGAGCGGGACTGGCGTATGTGAGAGAGACAGAGCGGGACTGGCGTATGTGAGAGAGGCAGAGCGGGACTGGAGTATGTGAGAGAGACAGAGTGGGACTGGAGTATGTGAGAGAGACAGAGTGGGACTGGAGTATGTGAGAGAGACAGAGCGGGACTGGCGTATGTGAGAGAAGCAGAGCGGGACTGGAGTATGTGAGAGGGACAGAGCGGGACTGGAGTATGTGAGAGAGACCGAGTGGGACTGGAGTATGTGAGAGAGGCAGAGCGGGACTGGAGTATGTGAGAGAGGCAGAGCGGGACTGGAGTATGTGAGAGAGGCAGAGCGGGACTGGAGTATGTGAGAGGCTGAGAGAGAAACACTATACCACTGGAGTTGGAAATTTCATTTCCTCTTCCCCCCCCCCCCCCCAAAAAGGCTCAGAGCTTGAACTCGGGTGCAGTGTGGGGAAGGCTACGGGATCTCCCTTGTTTTAAGGGTGGGTATCCTTCATCACAGAGTGAGGCAGGGATGTCAGCTGCGATGCATCAGACTCTGTTTCCTCCCAGTGTAACATGTTGGCACAGCTTGCTGTGGGCTTGGGCTTCAGACTCTGTCCAGCACACTAACAGCTGCACCAATATACAGTCACAATGGAACCACTTTTTCTTGTATTAATATTCTGATATTGGCCTGTGTTTTGTTGAAAGCTGCTTTGAAAGGATTTCTCCATGGAGCATTTTTTATTCCGAGCATTTCCTTGTGATATCCAGCAGTGGCACTGTGATAGAGTGAAAGTTACATGAAAATACTTTCTCCTGGTGCCCTGTGGCATCTCGAGAGCTCCATCTGCTGGATTGTTGCAATTCAACTTCAAATTTAAATTTTTAAAATCGTTACGGCTCATTTAACTGATGCTCCTGTTTCTCACGGCCAGCCCTGCCCCCTGTGCTATCTGTGTAGTCATTTCCCCTTCCTGACCAGCCCTGCCCCCCGTGCTATCTGTGTAGTCCTTTCCCCCTGACCCTGCCTCCTGTGCTATCTGTGTAGACCTTTCCCCCTGACCAGCCCTGCCCCCTGTGCTATCTGTGTAGTCCTTTCCCCGTCCTGACCAGCCCTGCCCCCTGTGCTATCTGTGTAGTCCTTTCCCCCTGACCAGCCCTGCCCCCTGTGCTATCTGTGTAGTCCTTTCCCCCTGACCAGCCCTGCTCCCTGTGCTATCTGTGTAGTCCTTTCCCCCTGACCAGCCCTGCCCCCTGTGCTATCTGTGTAGTCCTTTCCCCGTCCTGACCAGCCCTGCCCCCTGGGCTATCTGTGTAGTCCTTTCCCCCTGACCCTGCCTCCTGACCAGCTATGCCCCCTGTGCTATCTGTGTAGTCCTTTCCCCTGACCAGCCCTGCCCCCTGTGCTAACTGTGTAGTCCTTTTCCCCCTCCTGATCAGCCCTGCCCCCTGTGCTATCTGTGTAGTCCTTTCCCCCTCCTGACCAGCCCTGCCCCCTGCCCTATCTGTGCAGTCCTTTCCCCCTCCTAACCAGCTCTATCCCCTGTGCTATCTGTGTAGTCCTTTCCCCCTCCTGACCAGCCCTACCCCCTGCGCTATCTGTGCAGTCCTTTCCCCCTCCTGACCAGCCCTGCCCCCTGCGCTATCTGTGTAGTCCTTTCCCCCTCCTGACCAGCTCTATCCCCTGTGCTATCTGTGTAGTCCTTTCCCCCTCCTGACCAGCTCTATTCATGTATTCACAGGACTTCACCTTTTGTACTAGTCTACCATGAGGGACCTTGTCAAAGGCCTTACTGAAGTCCATATAGACAACATCCACTGCCCTACCTGCACCAATCATCTTAGTGACCTCCTCGAAAAACTCTATCAAGTTAGTGAGACACGACCTTCCCTTCACAAAACCGTGCTGCCTCTCACTAATACTTCCATTTGCTTCCAAATGGGAGTAGATCCTGTCTCGAAGAATTCTCTCCAGTAATTTCCCTACCACTGAAGTAAGGCTCACCGGCCTGTAGTTCCCGGGATTATCCTTGCTACCCTTCTTAAACAGAGGAACAACATTGGCTATTCTCCAGTCCTCCGGGACATCCCCTGAAGACAGCGAGGATCCAAAGATTTTTGTCAAGGCCTCAGCAATTTCCTCTCCAGCCTCCTTCAGTATTCTGGGGTAGATCCCATCAGGCCCTGGGGACTTATCTACCTTAATATTTTTTAAGACACCCAACACCTCGTCTTTTTGGATCTCCATGTGACCCAGGCTATCTACACACCCTTCTCCAGACTCAACATCTACCAATTTCTTCTCTTTGGTGAATACTGATGCAAAGTATTCATTTAGTACCTCGCCCATTTCCTCTGGCTCCACACATAGATTCCCTTGCCTATCCCTCAGTGGGCCAACCCTTTCCCTGGCTACCCTCTTGCTTTTTATGTACGTGTAAAAAGCCTTGGGATTTTCCTTAACCCTATTTGCCAATGACTTTTCGTGACCCCTTCTAGCCCTCCTGACTCCTTGCTTAAGTTCCTTCCTACTTTCCTTATATTCCACGCAGGCTTCGTCTGTTCCCAGCCTTTTAGCCCTGACAAATGCCTCCTTTTTCTTTTTGACGAGGCCTACAATATCTCTCGTCATCCAAGGTTCCCGAAAATTGCCGTATTTATCCTTCTTCCTCACAGGAACATGCATGTCCTGAATTCCTTTCAACTGCCACTTGAAAGCCTCCCACATGTCAGATGTTGATTTTGCCCTCAAACATCCGCCCCCAATCTATGTTCTTCAGTTTCCGCCTAATATTGTTATAATTAGCCTTCCCCCAATTTAGCACATTCATCCTAGGACCACTCTTATCCTTGTCCACCAGTACTTTAAAACTTACTGAATTGTGGTCACTGTTACCGAAATGCTCCCCGACTAAAACATCTACCACCTGGCCGGGCTCATTCCCCAATACCAGGTCCAGTACCGCCCCTTCCCTAGTTGGACTGTCTACATATTGTTTTAAGAAGCCCTCCTGGATGCTCCTTACAAACTCTGCCCCGTCTAAGCCCCTGGCACTAAGTGAGTCCCAGTCAATATTGGGGAAGTTGAAGTCTCCCATCACCACAACCCTGTTGTTTTTACTCTTTTCCAAAATCTGTCTACCTATCTGCTCCTCTATCACCCGCTGGCTGTTGGGAGGCCTGTAGTAAACCCCCAACATTGTGACTGCACCCTTATTCCTGATCTTTACCCATATAGCCTCACTGCCCTCTGAGGTGTCCTCCCGCAGTACAGCTGTGATATTCTCCCGAACCAGTAGCGCAACTCCGCCTCCCCTTTTACATCCCCCTCTATCCCGCCTGAAACATCTAAATCCTGGAACGTTTAGCTGCCAATCCTGCCCTTCCCTCAACCAGGTCTCTGTAATGGCAACAACGTCATAGTTCCAAGTACTAATCCAAGCTCTAAGTTCATCTTCCTTCCCGTAATACTTCTTGCATTAAAACATATGCACTTCAGGCCACCAGACCCGCTGTGTTCAGCAACTTCTCCCTGTGTGCTCTGCCTCAGAGCCATACTGGCCCTATTCCCTAGTTCTCCCTCAATGCTCTCACCTTCTGACATATTGCTCCCGTGCCCACCTCCCTGCCATACTAGTTTGAACCCTCCTGTGTGACACTCGCAAACCTCGGGGCCAGGATATTTATGCCTCTCCAGTATAGATGAAACCCGTCCTTATATAGGTCACACCTGCCCCGGAAGAGCTCCCAGTGGTCCAGATAACAGAAACCCTCCCTCCTACACCAGCTGTTTAGCCATGTGTTTAGCTGCTCGATCTTCCTATTTCTAGCCTCACTGGCACGTGGCACAGGGAGTAATCCCGAGATTACAACCCTCGAGGTCCTGTCTTTTAACTTTCTGCCTAGCTCCCTGAACTCCTGCTGCAGGACCTCATGCCCCTTCCTGCCTATGTCATTAGTACCAATATGTACAACGACCTCTGCCTGTTTGCCCTCCCCCTTCAGGATGCCCTCTACCCGTTCGGAGACATCCTGGATCCTGGCACCAGGGAGGCAACATACCATCCTGGAGTCTTTCGCGTCCACAGAAGCGCCTATCTCTGCCCCTGACTATAGAGTCCCCTATTACTATTACTCTTCTGCGCTTTGACCCTCCCTTCTGAACATCAGAGCCAGCCGTGGTGCCACTGCTCTGGCTGCTGCTGTTTTCCCCTGATAGGCTATCCCCCCCGACAGTATCCAAAGGGGTATACCTGTTCGAGAGGGGGACAACCACAGGGGATTCCTGCACTGACTGCCTGCCCTTTCTGGTGGTCACCCATTTCTCTGCCTGCACCTTGGGTGTGACCACATTTACATAACTGCGATCTATGACGCTTTCCGCCACCTGCATGCTCCTAAGTGCATCCAATTGCTGCTCCAACCGAACCATGCGGTCTGTGAGGAGCTCCAGTTGGGTGCACTTTCTGCAGATGAAGCCATCCGGGACGCAGGAAGCCTCCCGGACCTGCCACATCTCACAGTCAGAGCACTGCACCCCTCTAACTGACATTGCGTCAATTAATTAAAATTAAAAAAAAATTTTTTTAAATATTTTTAAAAAAAATTTCAAAGTTACTGTTAACTATCTGTTTCCTAGCACTAGATTTCGAATAGAAATGCGAAAGCTAAATATAGTACTCTCCGATCTCTGGCTTAGATATCCCTCTAAATTATAATTAAGTAATTATGTTTAATTAGTTACCAATGCTTAATTTTTTATATTTAGTGTAGATTCCCAACCAGCCACTCAGGCCACAGCTTTTCTGTGATGTCACTTCAGTTTCCCCCCGACACACACAATTTGAAAAAGGTATAAAAGTAAAAATGAGTAAAAATCACTTACTTACCTTCTTACCCTCTGAGTGTCTTAGATGTTCTCAGGTTCTCTCCCTGACAGAGACTGCTCCTCCTCCTCCGAACGGCTCCCGAAATTAGACCGCGATCTTTTAAAATCTCCGCTCCGACTCGCAGCTCCCGCGCTTTTTAAATCTCCCGCGCTGTTTTCACTGTCCCGGCTCACTCAGCTCCCGCGCTGTTTTCACTGTCCCGGCTCCCTCAGCTCCCGCACTGTTTTCAGAGTCCTAGCTCCCGCGCTGTTTTCAGAGTCCTGGCTCCCTCAGCTCCCGCGCTGTTTTCACTGTCCCGGCTCACTCAGCTCCCGCACTGTTTTCACTGTCCCGGCTCACTCACCTCCCGCGCTGTTTTCAATGTCCCGGCTCTCTCTCCTCTCGTGCTGTTTTCACTGTCCCGGCTCTCTCTCCTCTCGTGCTGTTTTCAAAGTCCCGGTTCCCTCACCTCCCATGCTGTTTTCAATGTCCCGGCTCCCTCAGCTCCCGCGCTGTTTTCACTGTCCCGGCTCACTCAGCTCCCGCGCTGTTTTCACTGTCCCGGCTCACTCAGCTCCCGCGCTGTTTTCAGAGTCCCGGCTCTCTCAGCTCCCGCGCTGTTTTCACTGTCCCGGCTCACTCAGCTCCCGCGCTGTTTTCAAAGTCCCGGCTCACTCAGCTCCCGCGCTGTTTTCACTGTCCCGGCTCACTCAGCTCCCGCACTGTTTTCACTGTCCCGGCTCACTCACCTCCCGCGCTGTTTTCACTGTCCCGGCTCACTCACCTCCCACGCTGTTTTCACTGTCCTGGCTCTCTCTCCTCTCGTGCTGTTTTCACTGTCCCGGCTCACTCACCTCCCGCGCTGTTTTCACTGTCCTGGCTCTCTCTCCTCTCGCGCTGTTTTCACTGTCCCGGCTCTCTCCTCCCGCGCTGTTTTCAATGTCCCGGCTCACTCACCACTCACGCTGTTTTCACAGTCCCGGCTCACTCACCTCTCGCGCTGTTTTCACTGTCCCGGCTCACTCACCTCTCGCGCTGTTTTCAATGTCCCGGCTCTCTCTCCTCTCGTGCTGTTTTCACTGTCCCGGCTCACTCACCTTCCGCGCTGTTTTCACTGTCCCGGCTCTCTCTCCTCTCGTGCTGTTTTCAAAGTCCCGGCTCCCTCAGCTCCCGTGCTGTTTTCAATGTCCCGGCTCCCTCAGCTCCCGCGCTGTTTTCACTGTCCCGGCTCACTCAGCTCCCGCGCTGTTTTCACTGTCCCGGCTCACTCAGCTCCCGCGCTGTTTTCACTGTCCCGGCTCACTCAGCTCCCGCGCTGTTTTCAGAGTCCCGGCTCTCTCAGCTCCCGCGCTGTTTTCACTGTCCCGGCTCACTCAGCTCCCGCGCTGTTTTCACTGTCCCGGCTCACTCAGCTCCCGCGCTGTTTTCACTGTCCCGGCTCCCACAGCTCCCGTGCTGTTTTCAATGTCCCGGCTCCCTCAGCTCCCGCGCTGTTTTCACTGTCCCGGCTCACTCAGCTCCCCGCGCTGTTTTCATTGTCCCGGCTCACTCAGCTCCCGTGCTGTTTTCACTGTCCCGGCTCACTCACCTCCCGTGCTGTTTTCAATGTCCCGGCTCACTCAGCTCCCGCACTGTTTTCACTGTCCTGGCTCACTCACCTCCCGCGCTGTTTTCAGAGTCCCGGCTCACTCAGCTCCCGCGCTGTTTTCACTGTCCCGGCTCACTCAGCTCCCGTGCTGTTTTCACTGTCCCGGCTCCCTCAGCTCCCGCGCTGTTTTCATCGTCCCGGCTCCCTCAGCTCCCGCGCTGTTTTCACTGTCCCGGCTCCCTCAGCTCCCGCGCTGTTTTCAGAGTCCCGGCTCACTCAGCTCCCGCGCTGTTTTCACTGTCCCGGCTCCCTCAGCTCCCGCGCTGTTTTCAGAGTCCCGGCTCACTCAGCTCCCGCGCTGTTTTCATTGTCCCGGTTCCCTCAGCTCCCGCGCTGTTTTCACTGTCCCGGCTCACTCAGCTCCCGCGCTGTTTTCACTGTCCCGGCTCACTCAGCTCCCGCACTGTTTTCAAAGTCCCGGCTCACTCAGCTCCCGCGCTGTTTTCACTGTCCCGGCTCACTCACCACTCGTGCTGTTTTCACTGTCCCGGCTCACTCACCTCCCGCGCTGTTTTCAGAGTCCCGGCTCCCTCAGCTCCCGCGCTGTTTTCAGAGTCCCGGCTCCCTCAGCTCCCGCGCTGTTTTCACTGTCCCGGCTCACTCAGCTCCCGCACTGTTTTCAGAGTCCCGGCTCCCTCAGCTCCCGCGCTGTTTTCACTGTCCCGGCTCACTCACCTCCCGCGCTGTTTTCAAAGTCCCGGCTCCCTCAGCTCTCGCGCTGTTTTCAGAGTCCTGGCTCACTCACCTCCCGTGCTGTTTTCAATGTCCCGGCTCACTCAGCTCCCGCACTGTTTTCACTGTCCTGGCTCACTCACCTCCCGCGCTGTTTTCAGAGTCCCGGCTCACTCAGCTCCCGCGCTGTTTTCACTGTCCCGGCTCACTCACCTCCCGCGCTGTTTTCATTGTCCCGGCTCCCTCAGCTCCCGCGCTGTTTTCACTGTCCCGGCTCACTCAGCTCCCGCGCTGTTTTCAGAGTCCCGGCTCCCTCAGCTCCCGCGCTGTTTTCATCGTCCCGGCTCCCTCAGCTCCCGCGCTGTTTTCACTGTCCCGGCTCCCTCAGCTCCCGCGCTGTTTTCAGAGTCCCGGCTCACTCAGCTCCCGCGCTGTTTTCACTGTCCCGGCTCCCTCAGCTCCCGCGCTGTTTCCAGAGTCCCGGCTCACTCAGCTCCCGCGCTGTTTTCATTGTCCCGGCTCCCTCAGCTCCCGCACTGTTTTCACTGTCCCGGCTCCCTCAGCTCCCGCACTGTTTTCAGAGTCCTAGCTCCCGCGCTGTTTTCAGTGTCCCGGCTCACTCACCTCCCGCGCTGTTTTCAGAGTCCCGGCTCCCTCAGTCCTTTCCCCCTCCTGACCAGCTCTACCCCCTGTGCTATCTGTGTAGTCCTTTCCCCTTCCTGACCAGCCCTGCTTTTGTGAGGGCCACGAAGAATCCAGCACGAGTTTTAAGAATACAAAGTAACAACATTTATTTACAATAACATATATATATATATATACATATATATATATATATATATATATAACAGCAGCAGCAACTTCCCTTGCTGCACACTCCTTCCTGCTGGTTCCTAAACTGGCCAGCTTTATTTATACTGGGAGTTTACTAATGGTCCCCAAACCAGGCTGGAATACCTCTGGGTATCGTCCTAGCACCTCAGTCAACCCTCCAGAAACTGTTTGGAGGATGTGCTGCCATTGCAACCGCAAATGGCGCAACCAGTCCCGACCCAACATGCTGGGCCCATGGCCACGCACCACGATAAGTGGGAAACGCCCCTCCTGGTGTCCATAAACAACGTGTCATTGTAGTTCCTGCAATGTCCAGTGGTTCCCCCGTGTAGGTGGCCAACCTAGCCTGTGAGTCGGTTAATGTAAGGGTCTGTATACCCTGCTTGATGCGGTCGAATGTCCTCTGGGCGATCACGGAGACCGCTGCGCCAGTGTCCAACTCCATCTCAAGCGGGTGGCCATTGACCCGTACAGTCACCTTAATGGGGGCCACACGGGGAGCTGCCACACAATGCAGCTGCAGGCAGTCGTCCTCCGTCTCCACGTCCTCAGGAGTAGTCGCCGCAGGTTCATCCACATGGAAGGTACGGCCCCTGGGCTGGTCCCAGTTACGGCCCCTGGGCTGGTCCCGGTTTCGGTCGGAACGACGGCGCCTCTGGCGCCGCCAGGACTGCCGTCCGCGACGGGGTCGGCGCCTACAAGTCTGACACGGACATGGCTCCTCATCCATTGGTTCTGGAGAAGGCTCCCTTCGGGGAGGAATGTCCGACGGCCACTGGCGTCGGTCCGGACGTTGCCTCGCCCAAGGTACCGCAGGAGTGTGGGGGGACGTTTTCGGACGGAAGGGGTTGCACCCCAAGGTATGCACTTCCATTCCCTGTAGCTCCTGCACTCCAGTGCAGCATCAAAAACATCCAAACGCCCGTACAGAGGCATGGTATAATAGAAAACAACTTCCAACCTGTATCCAACAAAAATCCAGGGAGGTGGCTTCAGCAGTGTAGACAGCTATTCACTTTAACCTTCGTCGCCAGTTTTGTAAGGGCCACGAAGAATCCAGCCCGAGTTTTAAGGATACAAAGTAATAACATTTATTTACAATAACATATATACATAACAGTAGCAGTAACTTCCCTTGCTACATACTCTTTCCTGCTGGTTCCTAAACTGGCCAGCTTTATTTATACTAGGAGTTTACTAATGGTTTCTCCGCCCCCCTCATTGGGGAAGCTCATACTCCCACAGGATTGTGGGATAGTCATTAGTCCCCAGCCAATGGTAAGTAGGTAGGTTATAACACCTGCTCCCTGTGCTATCTGTGTAGTCCTTTCCCCCTCCTGACCAGCTCTGCCTCCTGTGCTATCTGTGTAGTCCTTTCCCCGTCCTGACCAGCCCTGCCCCCTGTGCTATCTGTGTAGTCCTTTCCCCCTGACTCTGCCCCCTGTGCTATCTGTGTAGTCCTTCCCCCTGACCCTGCTCCCTGTGCTATCTGTGTAGTCTTTTCCACGTCCTGACCAGCCCTGCCCCCTGTACTATCTGTGTCGTCCTTTCCCCCTGACCCTGCCCCCTGTGCTATCTGTGTAGTCCTTTCCCCCTGACCCTGCTCCCTGTGCTATCTGTGTAGCCCTTTCCCCCTCCTGACCAGCCCTGCTCCCTGTGTAATCCTTTCCCCCTCCTAACCAGCTCTGCCTCCTGTGCTATCTGTGTCGTCCTTTTCCCCCTGACCAGCTCTGCTCCCTGTGCTATCTGTGTAGTCCTTTCCCCCTCCTGACCAGCTCTGCCTCCTGTGCTATCTGTGTCGTCCTTTACCCCCTGACCAGCTCTGCTCCCTGTGCTATCTGTGTAGTCCTTTCCCCGTCCTGACCAGCTCTGCCTCCTGTGCTATCTGTGTAGTCCTTTCCTCGTCCTGACCAGCCCTGCCCCCTGTGCTATCTGTGTAGTCCTTTCCCCCTGACCAACACTGCAAGCAAATTCATAAGAGAAAAGTTTTTTTATTAGTTGTACATTTGTTTCAGTTTTAGAAGTTGATTGTAATTCACAGCATTTCCAGCATTTTCATGTATTAGTAACAGGACAGAGAATGCACAAAAGCAAGAAGGTTATGTGAACCTATTCAGACACCGTTTAAAGCTCAGCTTGAATACTGGGCCAGTTCTGGGTGTCACACTATAGGAAGGATATGAACACATTGGAGAGAGAGCAGAAGAGGTTCACAAGAATGGTCCCAGGAATGAGAAACTTCAGTTCTGAGGAAAGGTTGGGACTGCTCCCCTTGGAGAGAAGACGGCTGAGAGGAGATTTGAAAGAGATGTTCCAAATCATGAGGGCGCTGGACAGAGTAGACCGGGAGAAACTGTTCCTGCTCGGCCCTTGAGCGGAAACCATATAATACTCACACGTAAAGCCTCCCAAACTACCGACGGCGAGACCTCCCCAGTACAGTTAAACTCACACACACCTCAATCACCTTCCCCATCCTATCACAGAAATTCTGGTCCACGTACTCTGCTCTCTTAGCTCCAGCTTACAGCACTTTCCCCAACACAAAGAAATCAATCCTCGAGAACACCTCGGGGATAAAACGAATCCCCCCCCCCCGGGCTGGGACCTGACCATCCTCGGTTCCAGCATTGTGTTCCAATTCCCCCCCCCCCCCCCTCTTCTGCCCAAAATCAACTCATAGGTATAGGTATACAGATTCGGAATGGCAGCCAGCATTTTCTCAATGAACCCTGTGTCATCCTAATTGGGGACATATATGCTGACCAACCTCCCCTCCAGCGCGCACGTTGCAATCACATACCTACCCTATGTTCTGCCACCACCTCCTCCATCTGAAACCTCACCCATTTACTCACCAAAATCGCTACCCCCCCGCGTCCTACTATCAAACCCTGAATAAAATACCTTGCTCAGCCAGCCCTTCCTGAGCCTTATCTGGACCTTCACCCTCAGATGGGCCTCTTGCAGCATCACACCATCCACCCCCACCCCTTTATCCTCCATCGCCACTACCCCAGGCCCCTCCCATCCAGCGTGGCCCACCCCATCCTTTAGTCACTGTCAACCCCCACCCCCTTCCCAGATTCCCCCAGCCACTTCCTCTTACAAACACCTCACACAGTATCCCCCCATCCCAACCACCATTCACATCTCCCAGGCTCATTGGAAGCTGCCCTACCAGGTTCCAATGATCGCAGCCCCTCCCCCACTACAATCCTTTCCACCAGCCAACCTTTGTTTGCTAGTACGGTGACCCCTGCCAGAGCCCCCTCCTCCCATCACCCCCTCAGCCACCCGGCCCCCCATGCCCTGGGCCCTCCAGCCTCTCAGCCATAGTCAGAGTGAGGAGAATGCATCCACAGAACAAAAGAAAATACAGCAAAAAAAGGAAAAAACAGATAAAGGAAACCACAGTAGAAAAAAATCAAAAAGAAAAGATCCCAGTCCTCACCTTCCCAAGTCCAAATCCCCAAACCCATCTCCGTCGCAGTGCTTCAGCCTTCACGAACGCCTCCACCTCCTCCGCCATTTCAAAATAGAAGTCCTTCGAATTGCGAGTCACTCTCAGCTTCAGCGGGTAGACCATTCCAAACCTCACACCGCTTCTGCACAGTGCCACCTTCACCCAACCAAAGGCAGCCTGCCTTCTCGCCAACTCCACCGTCAGATCTTGGTATATATGTAAACCAACGCCTTCCCACTTCACGTCCCACTTCTCCTTCACCTGGTAGCTGTGGAAGCAGACCATGACCGCCCTCGGTGGCTCATTAGTTTTAGGCTTCGGCTGGAGTGACCGATGGGCCCTGTCCAACTCCTAGAGGGAGGGCACTTCCCCTCCCTCATCAGCTTGTTGAACATGTCTGCAAAGTACTCCGTCGGACTCTGGCACTCTATCCTCTCGGGCAAGCCCACTATCCTCAAATTCTGCCTCCTCGATCTATTCTTCAGGTACTCCACTTTGCCTCTGAACCCTTCGTTGACCTCCGCCAGCCTCCACAGCTCCTCACCCATCGAGGTGAACTGGTCGCTATGCTGCGACAATGCCTCCTCCACCCTCTTCTTCTCTCCTTGCTCCCGCACCACCATCAACGTCTTCATCAACGCAAACTTTATTGAGGCAAGCGTCTCCTCCACCCACTGTTTGAGCGAGGTCATCATCTCCCAATGTTTGACGAACAGCCTTTTAACCATCCCCCGACACCACCTCGGTCAAAGTTTCAACGGGAACGGTCCCACCCGACGGACCAACACCCGCCATCTTCCCTCCCGTTGGACTCACAACAGCACTTGCCGACAGACCTTCGCTCGGCCCCTTCCGTCCCTGACCTTCTGGGATTTTGACATTCCACCGATTCCTTGGAACTTCCCACAACAGCTCATCCAAAAAATTATCCCGAAATCGGGCATAAAGATCCGAAAATCAAAGACTTGAGCAGGAGCCACCCAACGTGCAACCTCCATCTACATTTCACCGTTGGAAGTCCCCCATTGCATCTTAAGTTGGAAATATTAGCAACAACATTTTCACTCACTCCTTTTTTGTTTTGTTTTCTAGCTCCTATGTTAGATTTGACATCCTAAGAAGAATACTGACCAAGATCTTTGGCATTGATGTCATTATGGTGATGGTTATCACAGATATTGATAACAAAATAATTCAAAGAGCCAATGAGGTAAATTACAGGATTGCACGAGTATCAGGAAGCATTGAATCCAAAACCACAAAACTGATATTTGATACCTGTTATTTTCTGGATTTCAGTTGAATATTTCGCCCACAATACTTTCTCGCATATATGAAGAAGATTTCAAGCAGGATATGGCATGCTTAAAGGTATGATTAATATTTCCTTGCAGTTATAACCAGGAAGACCTGCTTGTGTAGCTGCTAACCATTCATCAGCACTTTTAACTTTGGCTTCAGTTATGTGGGGAGACTGGAGAAGCCGCTTGGAGCAGAGAACGTTGAGGGGATATGTAATAGAGGTGTTAAAATCATGGATGGTTTTGCGAGAGTAAATAAGGAGCATCCTTTGCCCCTGGCAGGAGGGTGGATAACCAGAGGATACAGATTTTGGATAATCGGCAGAGAACCCGAGGGGAGGTGGGGAGTTTTTTTAAACATTACAAGTTGTTGTGATCTGCCTGAAGGGGCGGTACAAACCGACTCAAAGGTAACTTTCAAAAGGGAAATTGGATACAGTTGAGAGCAAATTGTAGGGAAAGGACAGGAGAGTGGGACTAATTGGGTAACTTTCAATGAGCTGACACAGTCTCACTGGGTCAAACCGTCTGATTCTGTGCTGTAAAATTCGCTGATATGTTGTAAGATTAAAATTTACAACTCGGTTACAAAAGTTTCTTGGTGGAAATGATTGACTGTGATTGTATCATAACAAATACGACCCAGCTATGGTAATTGTATCCTGGCACTGGAGGATATGAATTGGGAGACTGTAATCACCAGCAAGAGTAGGAGACATAGAATAATACATCATAGATGGAGACCACTCGGCCCTTCAAACCTCTTCTGTCATTTGGTTAGATCGTTGTTTTTTTTAACTCATCTTTGGGATGTGGGCATCACTGGCTAGGCCAGCATTTATTCCCATCCCTAATTGCCCTTGAGAAGGTGATGGTAAATTGTCTTCTTGAACCGCTGCAGTGCATGCGGTGTAGGTACACCACTGTGCTGTTAGGGGGAGAATTCCAGGATATTGGCCCAGCGACAGTGGAGGAATGGTGATGTATTTCCAATTCAGGATGGTGAGTGACTTGAAGGGGGACCTCCAGGTGGTGGGGTTCCCAGGTATCTGCTGCTCCTGTCCTAGAAGGTAGCAGGAGGGTTTGGAAGGTGCTGTCTGAGGGGGTTTGCTGAGTCCCTGCTGTGCATCTTGTCGATGGTACACATGGCTGCCACTGTTCATCGGTGGTGGAGGGTTTGAAGGTTTGTGATGGGGTGCCAATCAAGCGGGCTGCTTTTTCCTGGATGATGTGGAGCTTCTTGAGTGTTGTTGGAGCTGCGCTCATCCAGGCAAGTGGAGAGTATTCCATCACACTCCTGACTTGTGCCTAGTAGTGGACTAGTAGTGGACAGATTTGGGGGAGTCAGGAGGTGTGTTACCACAGGATTCCTAGCTTCTGACCTGCTCTTGTAGCCACAGTATTAATGTGGTTAATAACAATAATCATTTATTGTCACAAATAGGCTTCAATGAAGTTACTGTGAAAAGCCCCTAGTCGCCACATTCTGGCATCTGCTCGGGGAGGCTGGTACGGGAATTGAACCCATGCTGCTGGCCTTGTTCTGCCTTACAAGCCAGCTGTTTAGCACACTGTGGTAAACCAGGTTAGTTCACTTTAGTTTCTGATCAATGGTAACCTCCGGAATGTTGATAGTGGGGGATTCAGCGATGGCCATTGATGTTGTCCAAAACCAGAAAATACTAGAAAATCTCAGCAAGACTGACAGCACCGGTGGAGAGAGAAGGGAGCTAATGTTTCGAGACTGGATGACTCTTTGTCAAAGCTGTCATGGTAATTTGCTTTTATCTGGGTGTTGTCCAGATCTTGCTGCATTTGCGTGTTGGCTGCTTCAGTGTCTGAGGAGTTGTGAATAGAGCTGAACATTATGCAATCATCATCAAACATCCCCATGTATGGACCCAGGTTCAATTCCAACCTTGGTGACTGTCTGTGTGGAGTCTGCACGTTCTCCCCGTGTCTGCGTGGGTTTCCTCCGGGTGCTCCGGTTTCCTCCCACAGTCCAAAGATGTGCAGGTTAGGTGAATTGGCCATTCTAAATTGCCCTCAGGTTGGGTTACGGGGATAAAGGGGATAGGGTGGAGATGTAGGGCTTAAGTAGGGTGCTCTTTCCAAGGGCCGGTGCAGACACGATGGGCTGAATGGCCTCCTTCTGCACTGTAAATTCTATGATCTATCGTTTATAAAAGTAGGTTCTGCTTTACCTGCTGCCTTCTGGATATTGCACTTTAGGAATGATGTGGAGATGCCGGCGTTGGACTGGGGTGAGCACAGTAAGAAGTCTTACAACACCAGGTTAAAGTCCAACAGGTTTGTTTCGATGTCACTAGCTTTCGGAGCGCTGCTCCTTCCTCAGGTGAATGAAGAGGTCTGTTCCAGAAACACATATATAGACAAATTCAAAGATGCCAAACAATGCTTGGAATGCGAGCATTAGCAGGTGATTAAATCTTTACAGATCCAGAGATGGGGTAACCCCAGGTTAAAGAGGTGTGAATTGTACCAAGCCAGGACAGTTGGTAGGATTTCGCAGGCCAGATGGTGGGGGATGAATGTAATGCGACATGAATCCCAGGTCCCGGTTGAGGCCGCACTCATGTGTGCGGAACTTGGCTATAAGTTTCTGCTCGGCGATTCTGCGTTGTCGCGGGTCCTGAAGGCCGCCTTGGAGAACGCTTACCCGGAGATCAGAGGCTGAATGCCCTTGACTGCTGAAGTGTTCCCCGACTGGAAGGGAACATTCCTGCCTGGTGATTGTTGCGCGATGTCCGTTCATTCGTTGTCGCAGCATCTGTATGGTCTCGCCAATGTACCACGCTTCGGGACATCCTTTCCTGCAGCATATGAGGTAGACAACGTTGGCCGAGTCGCACGAGTATGTACCGCGTACCTGGTGGGTGGTGTTCTCACGTGTAATAGTGGTATCCATGTCGATGATCTGGCACGTCTTGCAGAGATTGCCATGACAGGGTTGTGTGGTGTCGTTGTCACTGTTCTGAAGACTGGGTAGTTTGCTGCAAACAATGGTTCGTTTGAGGTTGCGCGGTTGTTTGAAGGCAAGTAGTGGGGGTGTGGGGATGACCTTGGCAAGATGTTCATCGTCATCAATGACGTGTTGAAGGCTGTGAAGAAGATGACGTAGTTTCTCCGCTCCGGGGAAGTACTGGACGACGAAGGGTATTCTGTCGGTTGTGTCCCATGTTTGTCTTCTGAGGATCCAGATCTTCAGAGCACCCTACGTGCTCTCATCCCACGTACGCATTGGAGATCTCTACTGCCTCCCGAAAATACATAAGGCCAACACACCAGGCCGCCCTATCGTTTCAGGCAATGGGACCCTGTGTGAGAACTTCTCTGGCTACATCGAGGGCATCTTGAAACCCATCGTACAAGGTACACCCAGCTTCTGTCGCGACACGACGGACTTCCTACAGAAACTCAGCACCCATGGACCAGTTGAACCAGGAACATTCCTCGTCACAATGGACGTCTCGGCACTCTACACCAGCATCCCCCATGACGACGGCATTGCTGCAACAGCCTCAGTACTCAACACCGACAACTGCCAATCTCCAGACTCAATTCTGCAACTCATCCGCTTCATTCTGGATCACAACGTCTTCACCTTCGACAACAAGTTCTTCATCCAGACGCACGGAACAGCCATGGGGACCAAATGCGCACCCCAATACGCCAACATCTTCATGCACAAGTTTGAACAGGACCTACTCACCGCACAGGACCTTCAACCGATGTTATACACCAGATACATCGATGACCTTTTTTTCCTTTGGACCCACGGCGAAGAATCACTGAAACGACTACACGATGACATTAATAAGTTCCATCCAACCATCAGACTCACCATGGACTACTCTCCAAAATCAGTTGCATTCTTGGACACACTCATCTCCATCAAGGACGGTCACCTCAGCACTTCGCTTTACCGCAAACCTACGGATAACCTCATGATGCTCCACTTCTCCAGCTTCCACCCTAAACACATTAAAGAAGCCATCCCCTATGGACAAGCGCTCCGTATACAAAGGATCTGCTCAGACGAGGAGGAGCGTAACAGACATCTACAGACGTTGAAAGATGCCCTCGTACAAACGGGATATGGCACTCGACTCATCGATCGACAGTTCCAACGCGCCACAGCGAAAAACCGGACCGACCTCCTCAGAAGACAAACATGGGACACAACCGACAGAATACCCTTCGTCGTCCAGTACTTCCCCGGAGCGGAGAAACTACGTCATCTTCTTCACAGCCTTCAACACGTCATTGATGACGATGAACATCTTGCCAAGGTCATCCCCACACCCCCACTACTTGCCTTCAAACAACCGCGCAACCTCAAACGAACCATTGTTTGCAGCAAACTACCCAGTCTTCAGAACAGTGACAACGACACCACACAACCCTGTCATGGCAATCTCTGCAAGACGTGCCAGATCATCGACATGGATACCACTATTACACGTGAGAACACCACCCACCAGGTACGCGGTACATACTCGTGCGACTCGGCCAACGTTGTCTACCTCATACGCTGCAGGAAAGGATGTCCCGAGGCGTGGTACATTGGCGAGACCATACAGATGCTGAGACAACGAATGAACGGACATCGCGCAACAATCACCAGGCAGGAATGTTCCCTTCCAGTCGGGGAACACTTCAGCAGTCAAGGGCATTCAGCCTCTGATCTCCGGGTAAGCGTTCTCCAAGGCGGCCTTCAGGACCCGCGACAACGCAGAATCGCCGAGCAGAAACTTATAGCCAAGTTCCGCACACATGAGTGCGGCCTCAACCGGGACCTGGGATTCATGTCGCATTACATTCATCCCCCACCATCTGGCCTGCGAAATCCTACCAACTGTCCTGGCTTGGTACAATTCACACCTCTTTAACCTGGGGTTACCCCATCTCTGGATCTGTAAAGATTTAATCACCTGCTAATGCTCGCATTCCAAGCATTGTTTGGCATCTTTGAATTTGTCTATATATGTGTTTCTGGAACAGACCTCTTCATTCACCTGAGGAAGGAGCAGCGCTCCGAAAGCTAGTGACATCGAAACAAACCTGTTGGACTTTAACCTGGTGTTGTAAGACTTCGTACTGCACTTTAGGAAGGGTGTGAAGGCATTGGAGAGGGTGCAGAAAGATGCATGAACATGGTTGCAGCAAGGAGGGTCAGTAATACAAGGATAGGTTGCCAAAACTGGGGATGTTCTCCTTAGCACAGAGAAGGTTGTGGGCCGCATGGTGGCACAGTGGGTAGCACTGTTGCTTCACAGCGCCGGGGTCCCTAGTTCGATTCCCGGCTTGGGTCACTATCTGTGCGGAGTCTGTATGGTCTCCCCGAGTCTGTGTGGGTTTCCTCCGGGTGCTCCAGTTTCCTCCCACAAGTCCCGAAAGACGTGATATTAGGTGAATTGGACATTCTGAATTCTCCCTCTGTGTACCCGAACAGGCGCCGGAATGTGGCGACTAGGGGCTTTTCATAGTAACTTCATTGCAGTGTTAATGGAAGCCGGCTTGGGACAATAATAATAAAGGTTGAGGGAGATTTGATTGGATGTTCAAAATCGCAAGGGGTTTAGAGATGGTGTGGGGAATTCAATGCAGACATTTCTAAGTTCATTTCTGGCAGGTTTTTCAGGGAGTTCCCCACTGCTATTCAATGACACTTAGTCATTTTTTTGGGCCCTGGGGAATTTCTCACTGGTTTAGCCCCCACTTAGAACTTTTATTCAGCACTGAACTCCGGGATCGAGCGGCCATTGAGAAAGGGTGCCCCGATCTCTCAGTAAACCTTTTTAAAAATATAAATTTAGAGTAACCAATTCATTTTTCCAATTAAGGGGCAATTTAGTGTGGCCAATCCACCTACCCTGCACATCTTTGGGTTGTGGGGGTGAGACCCACGCAAACACGGGGAGAATGTGCAAACTCCACACGGACAGTGACTCAGAGACGGGATCGAACCCGGGACCTCGGCGCCGTGGGGGTGCAGTGCTAACCACTGCACCACCGTGCTGCCCCCATCTCTCAGTGAACTTGAGTTCCCCCATGCCCCCTCCCATGGGCAATGTCACATGGGCATTACCACCCCTCCCCCCAAGTGAGGACAGCCCGCTATGGGATCCCTGGGGCCCATCCTCCTCAGGACTCCCCAAGCCCCCTTACAGGACCCCTCCCCATTAGCCCCCAACCTCCCAGAGGTTACCTACCCTGCATACCCCACCCTTCAAACCCCCCTCCACCCTCCTTTCATCAGCATGGCCACCCGAGGGCTCTGACCTTGGCAGTGCCACCTTGGCACCCAGGCACTGTTCCTGCCGGCTTGGCAGTGCCAAGGTGCACGTGTTCCAGACCCTGCATGGTTCCCGACCACCCAGGGACCTCCAATGGCCTGGGAAACACCCTGGGTGCCGTTCCGCCAGGTCCACGTTCTTGTGGACCAGTACTGATTGGCATCTGGCTGCAGCCTCCGCTGGATAATTACATGAAGAGAAAACATCTGTATCGTTACCGGAAAGAGGCTGGAGATTGGCTGGGCTGGGCTGAGCTGCTCTGACAGGGAGCCAAACTGGACACAACGGTTTGAAAGACTTCCCTTTTGTGCTGTAACAATTCTATGGTTCTATAACTTTTAAAAAAGCACTGTAAAAGTTTGGTTGCTACAGACAACTTTGGCTATTTCCCCTCATTCATGTCCGTGGATAGTAGTTATTAGCACTTAATGTTGATTTTGAAATTTTCAAGCGCAATTGGATTAAACCAGCCTATGAAAGCACTTTTCTTTAAACATGGAACATACAGTGCAGAAGGAGGCCATTCGGCCCATCGAGTCTGCACCGACCCACTTAAGCCCTCACTTCCACCCTATCCCCGTAACCCAATAACCCCATCTAACCTTTTTGGTCACTAAGGGCAATTTATCATGTCCAATCCACCCAACCTGCGCGTCTTTGGACTGTGGGAGGAAACCGGAGCACCCGGAGGAAACCCACGCAGACACGGGGAGAACGTGCAGACTCCACACAGACAGTGAGGGAATCGAACCTGGGACCCAGGCGCTGTGAAGGCACAATGCTATCCACTTGTGCTACCGTACTGCCCACTTGACTCTGCTTAGTTTCAACTCCATAGCTGTTAGGAAAAGAAGCAAGTGACATTGGAAGTGAACTGTCAGAGGGGCAGTACCAAGAGAGTGCTGCATGTCAGGAAGTGCTATCTTTTGGGAAAGGCGTTAAACTGAAACCTCATGTGCCCCCTCAGGTGGGTGTTAAAGATCCCACAAGGCTAGTTTTTCAAAAAGAGTTCGGGAATCCCTAGCCTGTTCATGGGGAGAACGTGCAGACTCCGCAGAGACAGTGACCCACGCCGGGAATCAAACTTGGGACCCTGGAGCTGTGAAGCAACTGTGCTAACCACTGTGCTTCCATGCTGCCCACAAGGTTCATCCTAACCTGCTTTGTGTTCTTACCTCTATTTATAAAGCCCAGAGTCCTGTATGCCTCACTTTTTAACCTGTTCTTCCACCTCAACAATTTATGCATATGTACCCCAGGGTATCTCTATTCTCACACCCAACTAGAATTGTACCCTTTTGTTTATATTGCTTCTCCTTGTTCTTCCCAACAAAATGAATCACTTCACACTCTTCTGCATCTGCCTTTTATTCCATACATTATTATTCGTACATTGCGAAGACCTCATATTTTGGGAGAGTAGAAATGATCCGTCAATGTTTATAAGAGGGGTTTTGTCACTCTGCCATCCCCTTGATTTTCATCTTTTTGTGCCTTCTGACGGCCCAGACAATCCAGCCGATGTATTGGTGGGCACCGGCCCTGCCGCTGAATTAATAATACTGTGGAGACGAGCCTCGTGTCCTCCACAAGGCAGGATGATTGTGACTTTGTGATGGCAACCCTGCTTTATACCTCTCCCTGTTTTTATTTCCACTGCCGATTTTCTGTCACCTAGCTTACACCATTGACAAAGTCAAAATCTACCTCACTGAGTTCAACAATTATTTTTAGACTCTTGTCAAATGCGATTGTAAAGGATTTCAAAGTGAACATTTGATGTAATCCGGTCTATTTTGGAATTGTTTTCAGCTCTCGCACCTGTAATATTTAATTATAAACCCTGCATTCTGTTATGTAGACAGGATACAAAGAGAGGGCAGTAATTTATTGTAGAAAAGTGATGGAAATGATACTGCATAAATGTTTCTGAACCTGCACCAGGAATTAAACTATTTAAATATGTGGAAAAGTAAATTTTGGTTTTGAATGATCCTTTGGTATCTAACTATTTCCCACTCCAAAACATTATAGTTCTATCTGTGAGACAAAGTTTAAACAAATCCTGAACCATGTTTTCACTGTTGTTTCTGCAGGTTCTCCCACCTACAGTTTACATGCGAGTGACCGACAACATTCCTCAGATTGTGGCATTTATAGAAAGAATCATTCACAATGGTCATGCTTATTCTACCTCGACAGGTGAGTTTGTGCAGTCCCATCAGTGAGTTTCAGCTGTGTTTATATTAATAAGAACATAAGAACTAGGAGCAGGAGTCGGCCATCTGGCCCCTCGAGCCTGCTCCGCCATTCAATGATATCATGGCTGATCTTATTGTGGACTCCACTTACCCGCCCGCTCACTGTAACCTTTTTATTCCTTTACTGTTCAAAAATCTATCTACCTTTGCCTTAAAAACATTTAACGAGGTCGCTCCAGCTGCTTCACTGGGCCGGGAATTCCACAGATTCACAACCCTTTGGGTGAAGAGGTTTCTCCTCCACTCAGTCCCAAATCTACTTCCCCTTATTTTGAGGCTATGCCTCCAAGTTCGAGTTTCACCCGCCAGTAGAAACAACGTCCCAATTTCTAACTTATCTATTCCCTTCATAATTTTATATGTTTCTATAAGATCCCCCCGCATTCTTCTAAATTCTAATGAGTATAGTTCCAGTCTGCTCAGTCTCTCTTCATAAGCCAATCCTCTCAACCCCGGAGTCAATCTAGTGAATCTCCTCTGCACCCCCTCCAGCGCCAGTACCTCCTTTCTCAAGTAAGGAGACCAAAACTTTACACACTACTCCAGGTGTGGCCCCACCAGCATCCTAAACAGCTGCAACATAACCTCCCTGCTTTTAAACTCCACCCCTCCAACAATGAAGGTCAAAATTCCATTTGCCTTCTTAATTACCTGCTGCATCTGCAAACCAACATTTTGCGATTCATGCACAAGGACACCCAGGTCCCTCTGCACAGCAGCATGCTGCAATTTATTACCATTTAAATAATAGTCCATTTTGCTGTTATTCCTACCAAAATGGATAACCTCACATTTACCAACATTGTACTCCATCTGCCAGACTCACTTAAACTATCTATATCCCTCTGCAGACTTTCTGTGTCCTCTGCACATTTTACTCTACCAATCATTTTAGTGTCAGCAAACTTTGAGACATTACACTTGGTCCCCAACTCCAGATCATCTATGTAATAAAATATTATTTATAGTCCATGGATACATAACTCTGGTCTACTCACAGCCTGTCCTTAAATTAAACCTGGACCCTTTAGACTGACTGGCAATCTTATTTCATGCCCATATTAAAATAAAACTTTGCATGTGACTATGATGACCCATGTTGTGGTGAAAAGCCTCAATTTTCTTTTGTGCTTTAAGACCAAAGTGGGATGGGGAGTATTCTAAAAGAGGGTTCATTGATTTCCTGATTATGATATAATTAGGTTCCAAGAAACACCCATGTGACCTGGGGTTGGCATGGGGATGAAGAGCTAAGAGGCAAAGGGTAAATAGAAAGCTAATTGCAATGGGGTTGGGTTTTAGCCTGAGATTTATTTTTGGTAGTTAAGAATGCACTGAGAATTTGTGTAAAGAGGAAGTAAACAAAGTTCTCTCTGAATGAAGCAGTTTTTTTGTTTGGCAGGTCAGAACACACTGAGAATTTGGATAAGAGACAAGAAGCAAAGTTCTCTCCAAATGGAAGTCATTTCTTGATTAATAAGGGGATCAGGGGTTATGGGGAGAAGGCAGGAGAATGGGGATGAGAAAATATCAGCCATGATTGAATGGCGGAGCAGACTCGATGGGCCGAGTGGCCTAATTCTGCTCCTATGTCTAATGGTCTTATGGTTATGGTGATCTTTGAACAGATCCTGACATTGAAGCCAGTCTGAGAGTAGAGCAGAGACTTGTTGTGCGTCTAGAGGTCTAAAGACTGGAAGAGCAAGAGATTGTGGATTGGGCAAGACCCATGACTGCTGGTTCAATACTTCCATTGCCCACTGGACCATTTAAAGGGGTCAAAGAAAGGGGTCTCTGGGGATTCTGTGCTGTCAGATTATCACGATTGAAGAGATAGGGAGTTTGGAGATGTAAGACTTATTGGTATCAGGGACTTCAGATGGAATACAACCGCTGATGAATGTGACTAAAGAGCCGAAGCAATGGAGTGGGCAATGAGAGATTCTATGGATGTCGAGTTGGAAAGCCTGTGAGATTTCCCGTGGTCCGACATTTGTACAGGAAATAATGCGAGTACTTTACGATGTAAGGCATTGTAACTACGTGAGGCGCATCTTTCTTGTATCAATTATTTGAAATGAAATGTACCTTTTATTTGAAATATCCTTTGCTTTTAATTACTTTTTGAATTATGTTGATTTTAAGTTGGTTTGTTACAGTGAATCATAATAAGTTAAATCTTGTCCAGCAGTTTTCTGTCTGTTGGTGTTGTGGGCATAGCTTTCTTTTTAAAACATTATTGACTTCTACTGGGTCAGTAACACACATTGGTGCGACTGTGCGGTTTAGGTGTGGGGGGGGGGGCTTGTTCCAGATCCATTTCACCATCTTGGGGAGAGCTCGATTTGAAAATGAATACCAATGTTACTAAGAGAGTTGAAGGGAAGTTGGTCTAATTTGTTGCAAATAATATAGTGGCACAGTGGTTAGCGCTACTGCCTCACAGCGTTAGGGACATGGGTTCGATTCCAGCCTCGAGTGACTGTGTGGAGTCTGCACTTTCTCCCCGTGTCTGCATGGCTTTTCTCTGGGTGCTCCGGTTTCCTCGACAGTCCAAAGATGTTCAGGTTAGGTGAGGTTATGGGAATAGGGCAGGGAAGTGGACCTAGGTAGGGTGCTTTTCCAGAGGGTTGGTGCAGACTCCAAATGGCCTCCTTCTGCACTGTAGGGATTCTATGGATAGTAACAATAACTCTCATTTTTGAAGGGAAATTTAATAGAAGTGTTCAAAATATTGAGGAGTTTTAATAAATCCGAGTGGGAGAAGGTGTTTCAATTGGTAGGAAGGTTAGGAACAGGAAAGCATTAATTTAGAATAATTATCAAAAAATCCAGTGGGGGTTTCGGGTCGGGGGAGTTAGAATGATTTTTTCACAGTGATTTGTCATGACCGAGAATGTCCTGGCGAAAGGGGCAGTGGAAGCAGATTCAATTGTAACTGTCAGAAAGGGATTGCATATATAGTACAGGAAGAAAAACATTGCAGGGCTATGTGGAAAGAGCAGGAGGAGTGAAATTAAATGGAAAGCTCTTTCAAAGAACCAGCAGAGACATGCTGGGCCAAATGGCCTCCGCAGGTGCTGTCCCATTCTGTGATTCACAGGATTTCAGTGACTGTTTGCAGCTCAGTATCATTTAGCCCTGATCTCTGGCATTGCAAAATGATGTATTAATCTTGCAACTGAAAAAAGGTTTTTATTTATTAAATGAAACACTTGCTTTCTCTGGAAAATTTCAGGAAATGTATATTTCGACGTCCAGTCTATTGGTGATCAATATGGGAAGTTTGTTGCGATGTGTGCTGATACCGTTGGAGGAACAAGTATGTATTTCCAATTGTGTTAATGGCTTCACTGTTTGAATTTTTACTGTTAACTTCTTTCTGGTGGTTGTGGTTGTGGCCTGAGTTTCCATGAGCAGACTAGGGGTGAGATTTAACAAAACAAAAAAAATCCCGTTTTGGGTGAGAATGCACGGTAGCACAGTGGTTAACACTGTTGCTTCACAGAGTTGTGGCCTCAGGTTCGATTCCCGGCTTGGGTCACTGTCTGTGCGGAGTCTGCACGTTCTCCCTGTGTCTGCATGAGTTTCTTCCGGGTGCTCCAGTTTCCTCCCACAAGTCCCAAAAGACATTCTGAATTCTCCCTCTGTGTACCCGAACAATGTGGCGACTAGAGGCTTTTCACAGTAACTTCATTGCAGTGTTAATGTAAGCCAATTGTGACACTAATAAAGATTATTATTGTTATAGCGAGTGTTTCTCAGAGCACGCAGCGATGAGATCAGCTCCGCTACCAAGCGGGTTTTGTTTTTTCTGGGGCCTCTGTGGGGAACGATCTGCCAAGGCCTCACTTAACTCCCATTTTTAAATGCCACCCCGATCTCTCGATCCTCCCCAACTGCGGCCTCCAGACCCCCAACACCCCAACTTACCGATTAGGGGTTCTTCGATTCTCCCCTCACCCCACCTCATAAGGACCGGGTATACCCAGCCCTGATTCCTGGCATTGGCAACTTGGCACTGCCAGCCTGGCACTCTGACAGTGCAATCTGGGAACCCTGGCCATACCAAGATGCCCGGGATGCCGATAGCCCGACCACCCAGACGCATCCGATCGCCTGGGAGAGCCCTTAGAGTGCCGTAATGCCTGGTCCACGTTTGTGGAAACCAATGCTAAACAGTGCCACAGTGAGGTCTACCAGGCGCGAGCGTTAGAACCCGGGACTTGGGATAAGAACATAACACAGAACATACAGTGCAGAAGGAGGCCATTCGGCCCATCGAGTCTGCACCAACCCACTTAAGCCCTCACTTCCACCCTAACCCAGAAACCCAATAACCTTTCCTAACCGTTTTGGACACTAAGGGCAATTTATCATGGCCAATCCACTTAACCTGCATATCTTTGGACTGTGGGAGGAAACCGGAGCACCCGGAGGAAACCCACGCAGACACGGGGAGAACGTGCAGACTCCGCACAGACAGTGACTCAGCAGGGACTCGAACCTGGGACCCTGGCGCTGTGAAGCCACAGTGCTAACCACTGTGCTACCGTGCTGCCCTTGATACTGAAGATACTGAGTGAAGCTGATTGCTCACTTAAATATGCAAATCCAGTGAGGGCGAGATCCAGATAAATCACGTTAGATATCGCGAGTAGTCCTGAGCGTCGTAAATCTCATGAGCGGCCTCTCGCGAGATTTAACGGCCTCACTAGTCCGCCGTGATAAGGCGATTCTATCGCACCCTTGGTCTTTGCCTTTAGTCTCTGAAATGTCCTCGCAGAATGAATCTGTGGATATCTTTACTGCAGAGAGCTGTAGAAGCTGGGTCAGTAAATATGTTCAAGGCTGAGACAGAAGATTTTTAATCAGTAAGGGCATCGAGGGTTATGGAGATGAGGCAGGGAAGGGGAGTTGAGGATTATATCAGATCAGCCACGATCTCACTGAATGGCGGAGCAGACTCGATGGGGCTACTTCTGCTCCCATGCCTTTATGGTTTTATAATGTAAGGGTCAGTGTCAGCCAGTTTGATGGTTGTTCCTAAGTTGTAGTAATGTAATATCCTCATGTTCTGTTATCACCTTAGAAAATGGCGAAATAACATGTGGTTAAATGGTCAAACATTTATTTAAAATAGAGAGAGTACGCAAATCTATAATAAATTTACAGAATTTACAGTGCAGAAGGAGGCCATTCAGCCCATCGAGTCTGCAACGGCTCTTGGAAAGAGCACCCTACCCAAGCCCACACCCCCACCCTATCCCCATAACCCAGTAACCCCACCCAATACTAAAGGAACCAACTTGCACAGTGCACAACTTGGCTGTCTGCTTAAAAAGACAACGTACACTCTTGCAGCAATTTGAGCATCTTCTCAGAAAGATATCTCTGATGATGACTTATTCTGGTGCTGCCATCTCCTTTCCTTTGTGGAAGAAGCTCCAAGACTTGAGTCCCCAGGAGAGCCCTGGATGAAATGGGTGGCTCTTGCCTTGAAGGAGTCTGTTTGATGTAAGTTTTAAGGAGCGAATTAAAGAAGTTGGGAGAGTGGTGGAGGGTTTAGGGAGGGAATTCCAGACTTAGCTGTAGGTTTGCTGCCAATGGTGGAGTGAAGAATGTGCAAGAGACTAGAATTGGAGTGAAGTTGGGCGGCATGGTGACGCGGTGGTTAGCCCTGTTGCCTCACGGCGCCGAGGCCCCAGGTTCAATCCCGGCTCTGGGTCACTGTCCGTGTGGAGTTTGCACATTCTCCCAGTGTCTGCGTGGGTCTCACCCCCACAACCCAAAGATGTGCAGGCTAGGTGGATTGGCCACGCTAAATTGCCCCTTAATTGAAAAAAAAATTGGGTACTTTAAATTTATATGAAAAAAGAATTGGAGTAAAGTAGTAAAGGATTTGGGTCAACATTCGGAAGGGCCGGATGTGAGGGTTAAAATAATAAATTGGGACAGACCTTGATTGAATACGGGCTTATTGAATGTAGCCAAATGTGTTGGTCACAGACAGACTACTTTTACCACTAGAATACAAGAACTTTCACACACATTTGAAATTCAAAAGCAAAATACTGTGAACGCTGGAAATCTTGAAATAAAAACAGAAAATGCTGGGAATGCTCAGCAGGTCCGACGCATCTATGGAGAGAGAAACCGAGTTAATGTTTCCAGTTAACTGGGGGGAGGCAGTGGTGAATTTGAGGGTAAATAAACTATTTCGGCGAAACCATCCTCCATAATATTTTGATGGGTTAATCGACAACACAGCACAGATTCATGTTCTGAAAAGACAGAAGTATTTCAGATATTTTATTTCTTGATCCTTTATTGCTAGACGCTGGTGATAAAAGGCATGTCAGAGACTTTGCCCTGTGGAAAGCATCACAACTCCATGAGCCATCTTGGGTATCTCCCTGGGGTAAGGGCCGACCTGGCTGGCACATTGAATGTTCGACAGTTGCAAGGTTCGTGGATTGTATTTCTTGTTGAACTGTAACTTGACAGAAGCTGATCTGAGAGTTGCACTGTTCACAATAATGAGGACCTGTTTAACTATGGTGCTCATTTTCTGATCTGGTAAGAGTAGTATCTCTATGCAGCTCTATTGATCATGTATTAACTGTATGGAAAGTCATTGGCTGGAATTAAAGGAGTGAAAATAGAATAGAACAAAGAACAAAGAAAATTACAGCACAGGAACAGGCCCTTCGGCCCTCCCAGCCTGCGCCGATCCAGATCCTTTATCTAAACCTGTCTTCTATTTTCAAAGGATCTACTTCCCTCTGTTCCCCGCCTGTTCATATATCTGTCTAGATGCATCTTAAATGATGCTATCGTGACCGCCTCAACCACCTCCGCTGGCAAAGCGTTCCAGGCACCCACCATCCTCTGCGTAAAAAACTTTCCACGCACATCTCCCTTAAACTTTCCCCCTCTCACCTTGAAATCGTGACCCTTGTAATTGACACCCCCACTCTTGGAAAAAGCTTGTTGCTATCCACCCTGTCCATACCTCTCATAATTTTGTAGACCTCAATCAGGTCCCCCCCTCAACCACCGTCTTTCCAACGAAAACAATCCTAATCTACTCAACCTTTCTACATAGCTAGCACCCACCATACCAGGCAACATCTGTTGAACCACCTCTGCACCCTCTCTAAAGCATCCACATCCTTCTGGTAATGTGGCGACCAGAACTGCACGCAGTATTCCAAATGTGGCCTAACCAAAGTCCTATACAGCTGTAACATGACCTGCCGACTCTTGTACTCAATACCCCGTCCGATGAAGGCAAGCTTGCTGTATGCCTTCTTGACCACTCGATCGACCTGCGTTGCCACCTTCAGGGTACAATGGATCTGAACTCCCAGATCTCTCTGTACATCAATTTTCCCCAGGACTCTTCCATTGACCGTATAGTCCGCTCTTGAATTAGATCTTCCAAAATGCATCACCTCGCATTTGCCTGGATTGAACTCCATCTGCCATTTCTCTGCCCAACTCTCTAATCTATCTATATTTTGCTGTATTCTCTGACAGTCCTCCTCGCTATCTGCAACTCCACCAATCTTAGTATCATCTGCAAACTTGCTAATCAGACCACCTATACCTTCGTCCAGATCATTTATGTACATCACAAACAACAGTGGTCCGAGCACGGATCCCTGTGGAACACCACTAGTCACCTTTCTCCATTTTGAGACACTCCCTTCCACCACTAGTCTCTGTCTCCTGTTGCCCAGCCAGTTCTTTATCCATCTAGCTAGGACACCCTGCACCCCATACGACTTCACTTTTTCCATCAACCTGCCATGGGAAACTTTATCAAACGCCTTACTGAAGTCCATGTATATGACATCTACAGCCCTTCCCTCATCAATTAACTTTGTAGCCTCCTCAAAGAATTCTATTAGGTTTGTAAGACCTGACCTTCCCTGCACAAAACCATGCTGCCTATCACTGATAATTCTATTTTCTTCCAGATTTTCTTCCAAATGTGAATAGATCCTATCCCTCCTTATCTTCTCCAACAGTTTGCCTACCACTGACGTCAAGCTCACAGGTCTATAATTCTCTGGATTATCCCTGCTACCCTTCTTAAACAAAGGGACAACGTTAGCAATTCTCCAGTCCGCCGGGAACTCACCCGTGCTTAAGGGTGCTGCAAAGATATCTGTTAAGGCCCCAGCTATTTCGTCCCTCGCTTCCCTCAGTAACCTGGGATAGATCCCATCCGGACCTGGGGACTTGTCCACCTTAATGCCTTTTAGAATACCCAAAACTTTCCCCCTTCCTTATGCCGACTTGACCTAGAGTATTTAAACATCCATCCCTAGCCTCAACATCCGTCATGTCCCTCTCCTTGGTGAATACCGAGGCAAAGTACTCATTAAGAATCTCACCCATTTCCTCTGACTCCACACATAAATTCCCTCTTTAGTCTTTGAGTGGGCCAATCCTTTTTCTAGTTACCCTCTTGCTCCTTATATATAAATAAAAGGCTTTGGGATTTTCTTTAACCCTGCTAGCCAAAGATATTTCATGATCCCTTTCAGTCCTCTTTATTGCACGTTTGCGATTTGTCCTACTTTCCCGATATTCCTCCAAAGCTTCATCAGTTTTAAGTCTCCTAGATCTTATGTATGCTTCCTTTTTCATCTTAGCTAGTCTCACAATTCCACCCGTCATCCATGGTTCCCTAATCTTGCCATTTCTATCCCTCATTTTCACAGGGACATGTCTGTCCTGCACTCTAATCAACCTTTCCTTAAAAGACTCCCACATTTCAAATGTGGATTTACCCTTAAAGATCTGCTCCCAATCCACATTCCCTAGCTCCTGCCCAATTTAGCACTCTTCCTTTAGGACCACTCTCGTCTTTGTCCATGAGTATTCCAAAACTTAGGGAATTGTGATTGCTATTCCCAAAGTAATCACTGACTGAAACTTCAACCACCTGGCCGGGATCATTCCCCAATACCAGGTCCAGTATGGCCCCTTCCCGAGTTGGACTATTTACATACTGCTCTAAAAAAAACTCTCCTGGATGCTCCTTAGAAATTCTGTCTACTCTTCCCTTTAGTCACATTGAGTTTATTATCTAGTACCTTACTGGCTTTAGTTGCTGCCTCTTTACTGACCTCTAACTTCCTAATCTGGTTCCCATCCCCCTGCCACATTAATTTAAAACCTCCCCAACAGTATTAGCAAAAGCACCCCCTAGGACATTGGTTCCAGCCCTGCCCAGGTGGAGACCATCCGATTTGTAATGGTCCCACCGCCCCCAGAACCGGTTCCAATGTCCCCAAAATCTGAACCCCTCCCTCCTGCACCATCTCTCAAGCCACGTATTCATTCTGACTATTCTTGAATTTCTACTCTGACTGTCTCGTGGCACTGGTAGAAATCCTGAGATTACTACCTTTGAGATCCTACTCTTTAACTTATCTCCTAACTCCCTAAATTCTGATTGTAGGACCTCATCCCGTTGTTTACCTATATCGTTGGTGCCTATATGCACCACGACAACTGGCTGTTCACCCTTCCCCTTCAGTATGTCCTGCAGCCGATCTGAGACATCCCTGACCCGTGCACCTGGGAGGCAACATACCATTCGGGAGTCTCGTTTTCGACCACAGAAACGCCTGTCTACTCCCCTTACTATTGAATCCCCTGTGACTATAGCCCTGCCAGTCTTTTTCCTGCCCCTCTGTGCAGCAGAGCCAGCCACGGTGCCATGAGCCTGGCTACTACTGCCTTCCCCTGGTGAGTCATCTCCCCCAACAGTATCCAAAACGGTATACGTGTTTTGGAGGGAGATGACCACAGGGGACATCTGCACTGCCTTCCTGCTCTTTCTCTGCCTTTGGTCACCCATTCTCTGTCTCCCTCACCAATCCTAATCTGCGGTGTGACCAACTCACTGACCGTGCTATCCACGACCTCAGCTTCGCGGATGCTTCAAAGTGAGTCCATCCGCAGCTCCAGAGCCGTTATGTGGTCTAACAGGAGCTGCAGCTGGACACACTTCCCGCACATGAAGGAGTCGGGGGCATTGGCCGCGTCCCTGAACTCCCACATTGAGCACGAGGAGCATAACACGGGCCTGGGATCTCCTGCCATTTTTACACTTACCTTAACTGATTACAAATATAATATCAAATAATGAATAAGTGAAAGGAATAAAAATTTTACTTACCAACTAATCACAATATTTACCAACACACAAAGAGTTAAATTTCTCCCAGCTACTGCTAATTAGAGCACTTTCCTTATCAGCCAATCAGGTCACTGCTTTGCTGTGATGTCACTCTTCAAGGTAAGTTTTTAAAGAGGAAAACCGACCTTCCCGACAGACCCCTGGCCACTGCACCTGCTGAAAATCTGAAGGCCGCTTCTCCGGCAACTGTGTCCCTGCCAGCTCTCCTCACACTCTTTTATCCTGTGTCCCCGCCGCTCTCCTCGCGCTCTTTCACCGTGTCCCCGCCGCTCTCCTCGCACTCTTTCACTGCAGGCTGTGACGTCAGGGTTCAACTTGTTTCTACTTCTACCTGCCCTCGAGTCTCCCTTTTGATCTTTACTCAGCTGGGATCCTTACAGTGATTGTCTTTTTTTTTGGTTAGAGGAGGAGGTAGTGAGGTTAACACTGAAGAAGTATTTTGAATTTAACTTTGACAGTTAAATCCAAAATAGTGGACAGTCACTCCACAAACCACCTACCAAGATATGGTGACCGCAATGCACTGATGCAAATTTTCCCGCAATAGCCAATCAGCAGCTCCGCTCTACTGCCCTCTGCTGGATGCTTGCCTTGACTTGAACACCTCGGGTGTCTTGCTCAGGTACACTTTCTGGATGCAGTGACTGCAAGGCACTTATGCAAATTTTCCCCACAACAGCCAATCAGCAGCTCTGCTCTACTGCCCTCTGCTGGAGGGTTGTAATAGGGTTGGTTTCTGGCCATAACCACACTTGTGTTATTTTTTGTCTCTCTGTGCCTGCGGTTTTGCATGCTGTCACTAGACAACAGCAACCTGCATTTATAAAGCACCTTTAATATAACAAAATACCCTAAAATGCTTCACAGGAGTGTTATCCAGAATAATTTGACATGGGGCCACCAATAGGAAACATTAGGACTGGTGACCTAAAGCTTAGTCAAAGATCTGTGTTTTCAGGAGCATCGTAAAGAAAGAGTGTGATGTAGAGAGATTTAGGGAGGAAATTCCAGAGCTCAAAGTTCAGGCAGCTGAAGGCATGGCTGTCATTGGTGGACTGATAGAAATCATGGATATGTAAGAAGCCAGGATTGGAGGAGTGGATTTGGATTTGATTTATTGTCACATATATCAAGGTACAATAAAAAGTATTGTTCTGCGTACAGTCCAGACAGATCGTTCCATACATGGATTAAAAAATAAGACATCCATAAATACACCATGTAAATACATAGACACAGACATCGGGTGAAGCACACGGAGTGTAGTACTACTCTGTAGAGAAGATGTGTGGAGAGATCAGATCAGTCCATAAGAGGGTCATTCAGGAGTCTGGTAACAGCGGGGAAGAAGCTGGTTTTGAATCTGTTAATGGGTATTCTCAGACTTTTGTATCTCCTGCCTGATGGAAGAAGTTGGAAGAGTGAATAAGCTGGGTGGGAGGGGGTCTTTGATTATGCTACCCGCAGTCCCAAGGCAGCAGGAGGTGTAGACAGGTCAATGGATGGGAGGCAGGTTCGTATGATGGACTGGGCTGTGTTCAAGGCTCTCTGTTCTTGGGCCGAGCAGTTGCCATACCAGGCTGTTATGCAGCCAGATAGGATGCTTTCTAAGGCACATCTGTAAAAGTTGGTAAGAGTTGATGTGGACATGCCGAATTTCCTCAGTTTCCTGAGGAAGTATAGGCGCTGTTGTGCTTTCTTGGTCGTAGGACAGGACAGATTGTTGGTGATGTGCATACCTAGGAATTTGAAGCTGTCAACCATCTCCAACTCGGCCCCATTGATACAGACAGGGGTGTGCACGATACTTTGCTTCCTGAAGTCAATGACCAGCTCTTTAGTTTTGCTGACATTGAGGGAGAGATTGTTGTCGTTACACCACTCCACTAGGTTCTCTATCTCCCTCCTGTATTCTGACACATTGTTGCTCGAGATCCGACCCACTACGGTCGTGTCATCAGCAAACTTGTAGATGGAGTTGGAGCTAAATTTTGCCCCACAGTCGTGTGTGTATAGGGAGTATAGTAGGGGACTATGTACGCAGCCTTGCGGGGCCCTGGTATTGAAGACTATTGGGGAGTTGTTGTTTATCCTTACTGGTTGCTGTCTATGAGTCAGAAAGTAGAGGATCCAATTGTAGAGGGAGGCGCCAAGTCCTAGGTTTTGGAGCTTTGATATGAGTTTGGCTGGGATTATGGTGTTGGAGGCAGAGCTGTAGTCAATGAATAGGAGTCTGAAGTAGGGGTCCTTGTTATCAAGATGCTCCAGTGTTGCGATCTTGGAAGGTTATAGGACTCTTAAGAGGTTACAAAGATAGTGAGGGGGTGAGGGCAATGGGCGACAATGGTTGAGGTGTTGCCGGAATGAGCTACTAACTCATCTGTGTTTGGTTATTACATATTTTATTTTATTTCCAGTTCACTCCCTGACAGACTGTGTTGCTCACTTGTCGGCTTGTCCAAGGCCCTTTATTACTGCAGTGTGTTGATTTGACAAAGAAAATAGTTTCACACTTTGCATCGTAACAAATGGTGAGCTTAACTGTGTGACATTTTCAGCTGTGTGTTTGGAAATAAACTGGACATCCATTCGGGTGGAATAGACCTGGCCTTTCCCCATCACGAGAATGAGATTGCTCAATGCGAGGCCTATCACAAGTGTGGACAGTGGGGCAACTACTTTTTACACTCAGGTATGTATTTATGGGGCATTGGAGAATGGACAGCTGGAATTCAAAGTATGATGGTAATTAATGTTAGATAGCTTTAATGAGTTTTTGGTACTTGTGAGATTGATGGTGTAATATAGTGTAATTTTTCTATTGCCAGGGTGTGTATATCTGGTAATCTATGTGTAATTTTCTGCCCATCAATTTTAATTATGCAGTTTCTTAGTGTGTTCTCTGGAGTAAAAGATTCAGAACACTGGGAGTATGTAATTGGAAAGCTTCTCCATTATGTTTCTAAATGGTTCACAGAGACATCATCATAAACACTTTTCAGCCTGGATGAAAATCCCTGAGCAGTTTGGATGTTCGTTTCTTTAATTTTCCTTCAAGTCTCTTGGTTGTAAAAGATGAAACGTATACAGTGGTCATTTATTAATTGGCTTCATTGGGAAGCAAGCATGCAGCCTCGTGTGATGAGGGAAATTGTTTTGAAGTTTAGTAATGAGCAGAATGAATGTAATTGACTCCAAGCCCTGCAGCAGTGCATCGTGTAACCCCTGTTATGTTTTTGAGTGTTTCATCAACAACAGTGAATTGTTTGCTGGCAGAGAGATTTGTTTAGCTGCTGAAACTGCTAGCATGTTGAGTCCCTACTTTGAGATTGTATTTCTTGAATAAGAGGCCAACAATCTAAGCTTTTTAATTTTTGGAATTCTGCAGCCTTTAAGTTCTCCGTTCCAGTGGTACCGTTATCTCATTGCGCACTAGTGGAATTATTGATATGAATCTTTAAAACACTTCTTTTGTTTAACCAGATTTTGTGGCACTGCTGTTATTTATTTGTATTTAACCTAGAAACCGAGACATTTTTAACTCATTTGTTCCCTCTTACCTGTCCTGAACTTTGGCCTTTCGGGAGATGATCTCTTCCATGCTTTCTGTCCAGACCATTTATTCCACATTATTTCAGTAATTATCCATACTTACTAATGTGTTCTTTGATTTTGCACTAATCACCATTTGTAGACATGCATTCCACATCGCAATAACTTTTCCTGGAAGTGTTTGTTCTAATCTTCCCCATTTTCTGTTGTGAGCAATTACAATCCAATCAGGGCCAGTGGATAGGGTTTGCAATGTAACAGGAAGCAGGCGCTATCGAACTGGCTGCCTTTCATATTCTGGCTGATCTCCCTTTCAATGGAAGTTGCTGGTAAAGAAAATGGGTGCAGTGTAAAATGGATAGCAGATTTATCATCACCCGTTTCACACTGCCTCCCAAGACCAATTTCAGCCCTGCTTGACTTCAGCAATGGCAGGAACATGTTTTTAGCTTGATACTAACATACAAAATTGGAGTAGAAGTAGACCATTTGGCCCCTCGAGACTGTTTCACCATTCAATAAGATCATGGCTGATCTGTTTGCGTTGAGTTCCACATTCCCACCTACCCCTGATAACCTTAGATTCTTTTTGGGCAAGGGAACCAATCAACTTCTGCCTTGAAAATATTCAACGACTTCTTATACCTGGAGAAAGTCAAGTACACCATCAGGGGCTCAGTTAAGGGGTTCTACCCGAGATGGCAGCCATTCATTGCCCACTTTAGGGAGTTAGTCACCGTCAGTTGCTGAAGGGGGGGTTATTCTTTCTTTTGTGCGTGAGGTGGATACGTTGGTTGTCTTTTTGTTACGCTGTTCCGTGTTATATCTGCTGTTTGTAATGGTGGCTTTGTTATAAATGTTTTTGTAAATGGGAAATCTTTTGGGAAAATATTTTCATTGAACTTTTAACATTTTATATCCAAAAATTTACAAAGCTTAACAAAACTAACACATGTATCAACATCAGAGAAAAAAAAATCCAACAACGGTAACAACCCACCCCCCACTCTTAATGAAAATACAACCCACCTCATCACCCCCCACCACCGAACCCCACTAACAGCTAGCAGTGACCAATTCCTGAAAATGCAGTATTAACGCACACCATCTATGGTATGACCCCCTCACAGTGAACTTGACTTTCTCGAGATATAAAAATTCCATCAAGTCACCCAGCCACGCTGAGACACGAGGTGGCACTGCCTGCCTCCAACTCCGCAGAATCTGCTGCCGATCAAGCAACGAGGCGCATGCCAGGGCATCTGCCCTGCACCCGTCTTTATCTCCGGCACCCCGAATATAGCTACTAATTGACAGGGCTCTAAATCAACGTTCAGGATTGCCGATATGGTGCTGAAAAAAACCCCTCTAATATCTACCAATTTAGGACAGGACCAGTGTGTGCGCGTGTGTGGTTTGCAGGTCCTCTCGAATACCACCCACACCTATTCTCCATCCCCCCCCCCAAAAAAAAGTGACACATCCTGACCTTGCCGAGGTGGGCCTTAAACACCACCTTAAGCTGTACCAAGCCACACCTCGCACAGAGTGAGGTAGCATTCACCCTGCGGAGGGACTCGCTCCACACCACCTTCTCCAAAATGGGTCCCACCTCCTCCTCCTGGCCGTCACCTCTTCCACCGAAACCTCCTCTTCCCCCAAGATCCGTCCATATAACCCGGACATTCTACCCCCTTCCAATCCCGCACAGGAGAGTATGCTTTCCAATACAATGGACTGTGGCGCTACTGGGAATGTCAGAAATGTCTGCCGTTCCTGAAGGTATCTGAACCCCCAAGCCCTGCTTTCTCCTTCAACTCCTCCAAGCTGCCAAATATCCCAATCAAAAACAAATCCCTGATCCTCTCCAGCCCCATACATTTCCACCCTGCAAAACTGGCATCCAATTTCACTGCTCAAGCAAATTATTCCTGCAGACAATGGCCCATCTTGACACTGTCCCCAGCTCAAATTTCTGACGGCGTTGCTGCCATATTTTCAAAGTGGCGACGCCCACCAGGTTAGAAGAATATTTCACTGGAGCAAACAGCAGAGACGCCGTCACCGGGGGCAAACAGCAGAGACGCCGTCACCGGGGGCAAACGGCAGAGACTCCGTCACCGGGGGCAAACGGCAGAGACGCCGTCACCGGGGGCAAACGGCAGAGACTCCGTCACCGGGGGCAAACGGCAGAGACGCCGTCACCAGGGGCAAACGGCAGAGACGCCGCCACCGGGAGCAAACGGCAGAGACGCCGCCACCGGGGGAAAGCGGCAGAGACTCCGTCACCGGGGGCAAACGGCTGAGACTCCGTCATCGGGGGAAAACGGCAGAGACTCCGTCACCGGGGGCAAACAGCATAGACGCCGTCACCGGGGGCAAACGGCAGAGACGCCGTCACCGGGGGCAAACGGCAGAGACGCCGTCACCAGGGGCAAACGGCAGAGACGCCGCCACCGGGAGCAAACGGCAGAGACGCCGCCACCGGGGGAAAGCGGCAGAGACTCCGTCACCGGGGGCAAACGGCTGAGACTCCGTCACCGGGGGGGAAACGGCAGAGACTCCGTCACCGGGGGGAAACGGCAGAGACGCCGTCACCGGGGGCAAAAGGCAGAGACTCCGTCACCGGGGGAAAGCGGCAGAGACTCCGTCACCGGGGGCAAACGGCAGAGACTCCGTCACCGGGGGCAAACGGCAGAGACTCCGTCACCGGGGGCAAACGGCAGAGACGCCGTCACCGGGGGCAAACGGCAGAGACGCCGTCACCGGGGGAAAGCGGCAGAGACTCCGTCACCGGGGGCAAACGGCAGAGACTCCGTCACCGGGGGCAAACGGCAGAGACTCCGTCACCGGGGGCAAACGGCAGAGACGCCGTCACCGGGGGCAAACGGCAGAGACGCCGTCACCGGGGGCAAAAGGCAGAGACGCCGTCACCGGGGGCAAAAGGCAGAGACTCCGTCACCGGGGCAAACGGCAGGGACTCCGTCACCGGGGGCAAACGGCAGAGACTCCGTCACCGGGGGCAAACGGCAGAGACTCCGTCACCGGGGGCAAACGGCAGAGACGCCGTCACCGGGGGCAAACGGCAGGGACTCCGTCACCGGGGGCAAACGGCAGAGACGCCGTCACCGGGGGCAAACGGCAGAGACGCCGTCACCGGGGGAAAGCGGCAGAGACTCCGTCACCGGGGGCAAACGGCAGAGACTCCGTCACCGGGGGCAAACGGCAGAGACGCCGTCACCGGGGGCAAACGGCGGGGGCAAACGGCAGGGACTCCGTCACCGGGGGCAAACGGCAGAGACTATGTCACCGGGAGAAAACGGCAGAGACTCCGTCACCGGGGGCAAACGGCAGGGACTCCGTCACCGGGGGCAAACGGCAGAGTCGCCGTCACCGGGGGCAAACGGCAGGGACTCCGTCACCGCGGGCAAACGGCAGAGACGCCGTCACCGGGGGCAAACGGCAGAGACGCCGTCACCGGGGGCAAACGGCAGGGACTCCGTCACCGGGGGCAAACGGCTAAGACGCCGTCACCGGGGGCAAACGGCAGGGACTCCGTCACCGGGGCAAACGGCAGAGACTCCGTCACCGGGAGCAAACGGCAGAGACTCCGTCACCTGGGGCAAACGGCAGAGACTCCGTCACCGGGGGCAAACGGCAGAGACTATGTCACCGGGAGAAAACGGCAGAGGATCCGTCACCGGGGGCAAACGGCAGAGACGTCGTCACCGGGGGCAAACGGCAGAGACGCCGTCACCGGGGGCAAACGGCAGGGACGCCGTCACCGGGGGCAAAACGGCAGAGACGCCGTCACCGGGGCAAAACGGCAGAGTCTCCGTCACCGGGGGCAAACGGCAGAGACTCCGTCACCGGGGGCAAACGGCAGAGACTCCGTCACCGGGGGCAAACGGCAGAGACTCCGTCACCGGGGGCAAACGGCAGAGACTCCGTCACCGGGGCAAAACGGCAGAGACGCCGTCACCGGGGGCAAACGGCAGAGACGCCGTCACCGGGGGCAAACGGCAGAGACTCCGTCACCGGGGGAAAACGGCAGGGACTCCGTCACCGGGGGCAAACGGCAGAGACTCCGTCACCGGGGGCAAACGGGAGAGACGCCGTCACCGGGGGCAAACGGCAGGGACTCCGTCACCGGGGGCAAACGGCAGAGACTCCGTCACCGGGGGCAAACGGGAGAGACGCCGTCACCGGGGGCAAACGGGAGAGACGCCGTCACTAGGATCAAATAAATGGAAAATTGTTGATAAAAATATATTTTTTCAGTGGTTCCACTTCCACCTCAATCTGAGGTCGAGAGTTCCAAATTTGCACAACCGCCTGAGAGATTAAAAATTCTCCTCACCGCTGTGCTCTAATGGTGACTCCGAATTTTCAAACAGTGCTCCTAGCTATAGAGTCATAGGGCGAAATTCTCCCAAAAGATTATTGCCATTTTGGGCAAAAATCATGGGGTGATTTGCACTGGGTGCATGGACACGGTCCAGATTGCAATTCACACACAGCTAGTCAGTCTTTGCGGAGATTCTCACTGAAGAATCCCACACCTACATTATTTTCTGGATTGGGAAACTAAACACGCCGGCAAGACCGACTCCCCTGTTTAAAGGGTGACAAATCTCAAAGTTCAGCTGAAGGTTCCCCCACACCCCCACCCACGGATATCTCGTTCCCCCACAGACATGGGCAACCCTCTACTCTGGAGGGGCAACCTCCCCTCTCTTTCTCCCCCCCCCCCCCCCTCCCCAAGTGAACATAACCATGCTTGTTTCAGCCCTCCCCCACCCTTAACCCCCCCCCACCCATGCCCTCCTTCATCCGCCCTTTCATGACCATGGTCCCCTCAGGCCCCGCCCCTTGGCAGTGGCCCTGGGCAGCCTGGCAATTCTCCGGCAATGCCAACCTGGTACACTGCCCTGTCCCTGACCACCTAGGGGCTCCAGTGGCCTCCCGGCACCTTGGTGTGGTCATCATGTCTGATCTCTGCTGCTGGTGATCAGTCCTGATTGGCGCTGGCCTCACGGTGTGCTGGTGGGCTCGGTGAATCTTGGGAGCCGGAGACTCCAGCCTCGACTGGGCTACGCGTATTCAAATGATGTTTAAGACTCCTCTGAGTATGCTGATCTGGTTCACGTCCAGCGAGGGAGTGATACAGATCGCACCGGGCGCCTCAGGTCAGCATTGCGATCAGTCCGGAGTCCGACGTGAACCGCGCTCAGGGACTCTCCTGGTATTCACCCGGCATATGGGGCTTGAAGCTGGACTCAACACAGCCAGGGAATTGTGCCCATATCAAGTCTTAAAGCACAAATAGGGACCCTTCATGTCTGTGCCAACCATGAAGCACCTCATTTTAACCCATTTTCTAGCACTTGGTCCAGAACCTGTATGGAATGGCATTTCAAGTGCTCATCATAATGCTAATTGAATGTTGTGCGGGCTCCTGCCTCTACCACCCTATCAGGCAGCGAGTTCCAGATGCCCACCCCCCTCTGGGTGAAAAGTTTCTCCTTATATCCCCTCTAAATCTGCTGCCCTGTGGTTTTTGACCCATCTCCTAAGGGGAAAATGTCCTTCCTATTTTCCTTATCGATATCCATCATAATTTTGCACTCCTCGATCAGGTCTCCTCGCAGCCTTCTCTGCTCTAAGGAAAATAAGCCCTGCCTATCCAGCCTTTCTTCGTAGCTGAAACGCTCTTGCCCAGGCAATACCGTCCTCGCCACCCTCTCTCATGCAATCGCATCCCTTCTCTAATGTGCCGACCAGAACTGCACACCGTACTTCAGCTGTGGCCTAACCAGTGTTTTATACAGCTCCATCATAACCTCCCTGTTCCTATATTCTGTGCAGAACCCCGCCCATGAGGTCACCTTTTATAAAAAATAAAAAAAATTCAGAGTACCCGATTATTTTTTTTCCAATTAAAGGGCAATTTAGCGTGGCCAATCCACTTACCCTTCACATCTTTAAGTTGTGGAGGTGAAACCCACGCAGACACGGGGAGAATGTGCAAACTCCACATGGACAGTGAGCCGGGACCGGGATGGAACCTGGGTCCTCGGTGGACATGAGGTCACCTAACCAAGCCGAGACACTGGACGGAGTAGGGCTCCTCCACCCAAACAGAACTCGTTTCTGGGCTATTAACGAGGCAAAGGCGAGGACATACGTCTTCACCCCCCCCGTCTGCAACATTGGCGAGTCTGATACCCTGAATATGGGCACCAGCGGACTTGGATCCAAATCAACATTGAGTATTTCCGACATGGTATTCAAGAAAGAGACCCAAAAGCTTACCCACTTGGAACAAGACCAGAAGATATGAATGTGGTTAGCCAGCCCCCGAGAGCAGCACTCACTCTTGCCCTCCACCGCAGGGAAGAATCCACTCATTCTCGCTTTGGTCAGATGCGAGCTATGCGCCACTTTGAATTGGATCAGAATTAGTCGAGCACATGAAGATGTGGAGTTGACCCTGCTAAGGGCTTCACTCCATACTTCACCATCCAGAATGGGGCCCAACTCACTCTCCCATTTTGCCCTCACTTCACTCAACAGAGCTGACTTTGCTAAGAGGCTATGGCTATACATGTCCCGAAATAGTCTCCCCACCAGACCTGGCCAAAGGTAAAATCGTCTTCAGCAGCGAAGAGGGTGGTTCCGAGGAAAAGGAGGGAAACGCCTTGCGTGAAGAAGTGCACATCTGAAAAGACTGGAACCAGGGTGTTCACTAGAGCAAATGGCAAACCTTCCGTCCACAAACAGGTCCCCAAACCCTTACCCTCCCATCACCTAAGCATCAAGTCCAAACCCACTGGCAGGAAAAGGTGGATATTGCAGATGGGGACAAGCGAAGGAACAGAGTTTAAAATGCTGCCTAAACTGCTTCCACTCCCAACGCATCTACATCCTTCCTTCAATAAGCAACCCAAAATTGCACACAGCATTCGAGATGTGATGTTACCAATGCCCTGTATCGCTGAAACATACCATTCTCACTTTTATGTTCAATTTCTTTCGTAACAAAGAATAGCATTTCTTTAGCCTTCTGGATTATATGCTACACCAGCATACTACCTTTGTGTGACCCTCGCACAAGGACACCTAAATCCCTCTGTACCTCGGCAGTCGTTCTCCATTTAAGTAATGCTCTACTTTTTTATTTTTCCTGCCAAAGGGAACAACTTCACATTTTCCCACATTATACTCCATCTGCCAGATTTTTACCCACTGACTGAACCTATCTATATCCATCTGCAAACTCGGATATCCTCTTCATAACAGACTTTCCCACTTATCTTTGTGTTGTCTGCAAATTTAGCTGCCGTGCCTTCGCTCCCCTCATCTAAGCGACCAATTGGAAAAGGTTGAGGACCCTTACAACCCCTTGCGGGACTCCACTCGTCATACCCTGCCAATCAAAGACCCATTTATACATACTCTCTGTATTCTACCAGGCAGTCAGCCTTCAATCCAGGCTAATATGTTACCCCCATGAGCTTTTCATCTTGTTTGCATTCCTTTTGTTCAGGGCATTTGTATTTGAAAGGAAGTGAAGAAAAGATGTCAAAATCTTTGAAAAATTACATCACAATTAAGGTAACTATCCACTCGTATCCTACTTGCTTACTTTCTCACAGCTCCTTTTTTAAAAAACAAAACAATTCTTCCAATGAAAGTTGTTAAGCTGTCTTTAAATTTAGCTGGTTCCCTAGCAGCTTCCAGGGAAGGGGATGTTCACCCCTACTCCGTCAGAGCCAGGAATACCGTTTCTTACTAACTGATGGTCTTGTATTGGCTTTGGGGCACCTGCAGCTGGGCAATGTACGTTGCCGACATTCCAGGAGTAAAAGTCCTTGGGACCTTGGGTGGGATTCTCCGACCCCCCGCCGGGTCGGAGAATCACCGGGGGGGCGCAGCGTGAGTTCCGCCCCCGCCGGCTGCCGAATTCGCCGGCGCCGGAGATTTGGCGGGGGCGGGAATCGAGCCGGTCGGCGGGCTCCCCCCAGCGATTCTCCAGCCCGCAATGGCCGAAGTCCCACCCATTCTATGCAAGTCCCGCCAGCGTAAATTGGAGTAGGTCCCTTACCGGCGGGACCTGGCAGCACGGGCGGACTCCGGTGTCCTTGTGGGGGGGTGGCAGGGCGACCTGGCCCCGGGAGGTGCCCCCACGGTGGCCTGGCCCGCGATCGGGGCCCACTGATCCGTGGGTGGGCCTGTGCCGTGGGGGCACTCTATTCCTCCGCGCCGGCTGTGTAAGCCTCCGCAATGGCCAGCGCGAAGGGGAACCCTCCTGCGCATGCGCGGGGATGATGTCAGCAGCCGCTGACGCTCCCGCGCATGCGCGGACCCGCGTCAGCCGGCGGAGTCCCTTCAGCCTTGGCCGGCACGGCGCCAAAGGCCTTCCACGCCGGCCGGTGGGGCTCAAACCACTCCGGCGCCGGCCTAGCCCCTCCTCCGCACCTTTGGGGCGGCCCGATGCCGGAGTGGTTCACGCCACTCCGTCCTGCCGGGACCCCCGCCCCGCCGGGTACGGGAGAATCCCGCCCCTTGTGTTTCGCAGTATGATCTCCTTCAGACAATCCCAACTGGAATATAGTTTTCAGAGTATTTGGCGTACAGGCGAAGAGTACATTTGTCCGGGGTTTTCCACTCACTAACTGTTAACTCGATGAAGGGAACCAGTATACTTCTTCAAAACTGGGGCTGAAAGATTGCAGCTTATTTTGTGCGTTTAGGCTGCAGGTGTGGAGGTGAGTGAGCTGAACCCTGATTCTCCAACTCACTCCTGCTTCAAGCAAGGACCTCACACAATTGCCTTTGTGTAACTTGCTGAAGAGCAATGCCGCAAGGACCAGAGCCTCCCACTGGTGCTGACCAATTGAGGCAAATAAACAATGCTATCCAGCGATCAATCTCAGTGTCTTGTAGGAGAGGAAAGCAGTAACATGTTGATACTGTCATGCTTTCCAATCACTATGTCCAATTTGAGGGAAAATGACTTCCTAGCATCTAGCAGTCTAACTCTTACAGTGAGCTGGCATGGACACAGTGGGTGGATTGGTCTCCTCCTCTGCTGTAACCATTCTATGATTCTGTAAATGTTGACTGCATCTGTAGAAGTGAACTGTCACCCAAGGGTCACAGCAGTAATAAAGTGCATTAAAATTTCAAAAGATAATGGGTGGGATTCTCCTTGAGCCGATGCCAAAATCGGGATGGAGAATCGAGCGTGAGGTCAAATTCGCGGCCGGTGCGGCGCCGCCAGAATGCCATGCTCCGGTGCCTTGACAGCGGTGTCAATGCGTTCTACTCCGCACATACAGCAAACGGTATCCCCATATCATTAACGGGCCTGACCCGGTGTTCCCCGGGGCTTCTGCGATGCTCCACCTCTGCCGGGAGTAATTACCAACAGCGGGTTTCACTGGAAACCGGCGTCTTGACTGCTGAGGGAGAGAGAGGGGGTTACAAAAAGTGTCCAACATCGCTATAGTGTACTGACCGTTGTGTCGCTGTCTGGGTGATTTCTGCCAGGGCCAGGGGGAGTAGCGGGAGGTGGCCAGAATATGGGGCGTGGGATCGGGTGGACGGGCACGGAACACCATCGCCGCAGCCGGCTGCGCATGCCGCTGACTGCCCGCTGAGAACTTAGGGCCACAGGTCCTATGGATGTCCCCCTAGCTACCCTCTGGCCCCTGCCGCCCATCAACAGGATGGGCGCGCTCCAGTAGAACCCGTGCCACCTTGTTGGCTGGGATGAATGCCTGTGGGGAGCGGAGTTCTAATAACCGGCTGCAGCTTGTCAGTCTCTCGGGTGCCAATCCCGACAAATCCAACACAGTTTTTCATTGGAATCGCTCGTGTTCGATGTGGCACCAGTGCCCATTAACGGCTCTTGAGTTGCTCCGAGACTGGCACCAATTCTGCTGTTGTAGAAGTCCACCGATTCTGTCCTGGCGTCAGCACTTAGTCTCTGAAACGGAGAATCCTGCCCAATAGCTTGGAACCATTGTACAAAATAAGTTCTGCGATCCTGGCTGATGGTTATGCCTTGGGCATTTAATAGTTTTTCTTCAGTAATGGAAAATAGCAGTGTTACTGCTGGAAACTGACCCGTGTGCTGTGTTCAGAGAAGGCTGAAGGCTAACCTCGGAACTGTCTGTAAAATTCTGAAGGGGATTTGATGATGCAGGCATACAGAAGAAGAGATTGAAGCAGACGTCTTCAATATACTGAAAACTATACAACCAGATGGTGCCAAAAGTGGGCACTTGCAGGACAGTCCCAAATAACTTGCATTATAACGGTTAGACCCTGCCCCTTGAAATCACGGATACTTACAAACTCTAAACTAATCTCTTCCTTTGTTCATCAAATCCATTTGTAACTGAAAACATGAGTTAAATACAAGGCAGTGACAAGTGAAAGAAATGGCTTTTGTGAAATGGAGAGTTCTTTATTCAGCATTCACTGTTGTAGGGAAACCCCTCTATCTGTAGCTTGCTCGCATGGCTCTGACCCAGCAATACAGAGAGTTCACTGCCACTGTGTCCACTGTATTGACAGCTTCTCGTTTCACAAAAGCCGGAAACTGTACCCAAATGACTGCTCTCACACAAAATGACATGATCTCCTACGGTATTGCCTCTATTCGCTTGATATGTCACTGGATTAAACTACTTGCTGCTGTGGACCCCAACCCACTCCATGACTTTAATGTGACTCCTGCCGTAGAGAGCGGCGACTATGAGGAGCGCAGTTGGGAAGGGTCTGGAGAGTTGGGAATTATTGGTGCTGACATTCAGGAGAGTCTTGTATGTTCTGGTCTCAGCATTCAATGGGGCAATTTGATCAGGTCTGGGAGGAACTCTGAAATCATCAACAGGAAGAGGTATACTGGGGTGTGAGGGGGGCGATGAATGGAATCTCAGAATGAAGTAGGAGGGAAGACAAGGAAAATGAAGAGGAAAGGGGGAAGAGCCTGGGGGTGTGGGGCTGGTTCTTAAACTGAAGGCTATTACATCATGGTATCCTTTACCACGTGTTTTAGAGGCTAGTATTTAATGTGAAAGTGAAGGAACAAACCTATGAAAAGGAGTATGATAGTGTCTGAGGGGTGAATACAGGAGCCAGTGTAAACACCAGGGGCTCAAATTCTCCTGCCGTGTTTCCTGCTGACTAAAGGCTTTCTGGTTGCCATTGATGTGAAGCTGTAAGCAAAAGTAGTCAACGTCAGCGGACCCAACCCTTACACAGCAGTAAGGTTTGTAATATGGTCACATGATCATTTGGCACATTGTCATGTCATATAGTCAGAACATCATGTGATCAGAGTTTGAGAAACCTGGCTAAGAGTTGAAGCATCCACACAGGAGGAAAACTCTGGTCAGACTGCAAGCAGTGGGCGCGACATGCAAGCCCAGGCATCCAAACACAAGCCCAGATATCCAAACACAAGCCACGCACTCCAAACACAAGCCACGCACTCCAAACACAAGCCACGCACTCCAAACACAAGCCACGCACTCCAAACACAAGCCCAGGCATCCAAACACAAGCCACGCACTCCAAACACAAGCCCAGGCATCCAAACACAAGCCACGCACTCCAAACACAAGCCACGCACTCCAAACACAAGCCACGCACTCCAAACACAAGCCACGCACTCCAAACACAAGCCACGCACTCCAAACACAAGCCACGCACTCCAAACACAAGCCACGCACTCCAAACACAAGCCACGCACTCCAAACACAAGCCACGCACTCCAAACATAGCCCAAAATGCCTAAGTGGCTGGAGAGAGAGTGGAAAATTGTACTGTTGCAATTGGGGAATCTGATCTCTTCACCAGTAAGTCGAGCACTGATGAGCTCTTTGCAGCTTCTACCTGTGCCCCAGCACTTTAAACATTAGCAACCACACCATATACAGGAGAGAATCCCAGATGGGCTGCAGAAGCATACCTTCAAATTGGTTTTCTAGTCCCTTGGTCCTTTACAATTCTTTGCACAGTCAGGTACATGTGGCAGGCAGCTTAAAAGAGACATTTTGTGCTTGGCCCACATGGGAATCTTTGGGTGGCCATTCAGCTTGGAGGGAACAGTGCTGTGCAAGCCCTACATTAATCCCCCTCCACGCCTGAGGCTCAAGCAGAGTGACCTCCTCCCACCAGCTTCAACATTAAAGCTGGTCGATAACAGCCCTTAAGTGGTCATTAATTGTCCTCAATTGGGGCAAGGACGGGCCAGCTGACTTTGGCCTCCTGTTTCTCCCGTATAATTGCAGACAGGTTGGGGCGTGTGGGAGGATGGCAGGAAGGCCATCTGAAGAATTTTATGGCCCACCTCCCCAGCCTCCTGGGTGGAGGAATGAAAATTCTACCCATGCTAGTAGAGTGAGATGATGTAAGGTGGGAGGAGAGACTCCAATGAAGCATAAACACCTGGTTGGACCAGTTAAGCCAAGCGACCTGTTTCTGTGCTACACATTCTCTGTTTTTTATAGACTCCAGGAATTGATTATTGCTGTGAAATTGATGCATTTCCTGGCTGTAGCTTAGTGTTTTGCGTCACATGGATAGTGAATTCCTCGAATGAAGACTGCTGTGCTTTAGCACACTGCATTTTAATGCTTATTGTTGCTTTATATATGTAATATGCAAATTATAACATTTCAAATTCTCTGATTACTAACTAGAGTCTCTTGGAAAAATTCTCTGCAAATCATTTTCGAATGTTTTGTCTTCTATCAAAATACAGATCAGGTATGAAAGCTTTAACAGTTTGAAAAGAGTGTTGATGTGTGCTGGATGGGAGGGCCTCGCTGAATTTTTATTGTGTTTGGACTGTAGCAGTGGAATACAGTGATACAAGCATGGCAGAAGCTGGAAACCTGCTCCACTCCATTTCAGCTTTTATCAGTGATGCGTCTGCGTACATGAGAGGACAGTTGATGTGCCCATCGGTTGATGAAACTTTGTTATGGGAAAGGTATGGTGAAAAAAATAAATACTTGTATTTCTGTCATCACAAAGTTCCTTACAACCAATAGAGTAGTTTGAAGTGTAGTCACTATTTTGGGCAATGGATTGCCAATTTGCACACAGCAAGCTTGTACCAAGCGAGGTCCTGTGGTGCAGTGAGTAGCGTCCCTGCCTCTGAGCCCGAAGTTCCGGGTTCGAGTCCCACTCCAGGACTTGATGGTCGAGGAAGGTGCATTCATGACGCGGCCAAACAGGTTGGGTGTCAACCTACAAAATCCCTCCAGCACCAATGTAAGGCAGTAAGTGGGAGAGACTCCTGGTGAGTCCTGCTCGATGTGGAGTGGTGCCCCCTCAAGCTAGAAGCATCTGAAAACCAGCTTGCGATCTAATCCAGGAAATAATCTCGCTATGGGAACCGATGAAAGACTGCCGTGTGCATCACCAAAGTGAGAGAAGGGAAACAACAATAAGTCCCCACAAATAATGTGATAGGGATCATAGAACATAGAAAATACAGCACAGAACAGGCCCTTCGGCCCACGATGTTGTGCCGAACCTTTGTCCTAGATTAATCATAGATTATCATTGAATTTACAGTGCAGAAGGAGGCCATTCGGCCCTTTGAGTCTGCACCGGCTCTTGGAAAGAGCACCCTACCCAAACTCAACACCTCCACCCAACACCAAGGGCAATTTTGGACCCTAAGGGCAATTTAGCATGGCCAATCCACCTCACCTGCACATCTTTGGACTGTGGGAGGAAACCGGAGCACCCGGAGGAAACCCACGCAGACATCTGTTTTGAGGTGTGGTTAAGGGATAAATATTGGTTATGAAACTGGGGAAACCTGCTCCCCGCTCTTCTTCGAAATAGAATTCATCCAAAAACAGCCCTCCTGCAGTACCGTGCACTCTCGGTATTAGATTTCTCTGCTCAGTTCTCTGGTATGAGAATGGAACCCATGACCTCATTACTCCAAGATGAGACCGAGTGCTACCTACTGAGCTACCACTACCATTTGTGTAACTTGTCAACACTGCTGTGTGCTACTCTCAAATTGTGACCCCTCTCAGACTTTTTTATCATGTTGTTATCAGGAAATAGGCTTACTAAATGGCTAGAAATTCACCATGTCACAATGCCACTTACTATATGTTGTACCGTGTCTCACAATGCTGAGCCGATCCAGCAGGTAGAACCATTTTCTAAAAATAATCATCTTCCTGCAATGTCCAAATGCCTTATTTTGTAATGATCGGCCAGGAAAAATTGTTTGGCCTATTGATCAGAAACTAGCAGTAGTGAGGGGGTTGACTGCGTGATCCAGTGCTGTCAAGTGGGGAAGTGTATTCTCTGGGAGCACCTGCAATTTTCTATTTTAATGAAAACAAAAGCCACTGGCTGCAGAGCTGAGCGTTCCTGAGAGTAATGTACCCTGCTGGGAGTGAAGGAACACACAATTATCCCTTTGGTTTCATTCTTTAGGCTACAACTGCATCAGATGCTTTCAATAACAATCATTTATGGTGTCTATTGTTGAGACTCAAAAATGTATAGATTTTTCTTGATTTATTTTAAAAGTGTAAATTGTGTGCTCTCTGCTTTTCTGTTTTGTATCCAGGTTAAATGCAACTAAAGTCAATGTGCAGGCCGCCTTTGCTGATGATTTTGACACCCCAGGGGCTACTGATTCAATTATGAACCTCATTCGCCATGGCAACAGACAGCTTCAAGCAGTTACCAAGGTAACCCATTAGGATTTCACAATCCTTATGAAGGAAGTGCATTATTCAGAGTAAGGCCGCGATGAGTGTTTTAGATTTTTCAAGACCATCATTAGGGTTTGTTGAGGTGAGCTGGGGGTTAGGACGGTGCTCTGATAGCTGGTGTTGCAGCTCTCTCGAAGGAATGAGAAAGATGAGACTCAGGAGCATTAAGTCTCATTACATGTACTAATCAGAAATGAGGAGATCATTCGGTGTAAATAAAAACTTTGCTGAGTTGATGAGCCCCACGTGCAGCGGTTTGGCTAAATAGTATAGATAAAGGGGAAGCTAGATAACGCATGGATAACTTGACGGGCTGGTCTCTTCTCTCGAGAGAAGGTTGAGGGAGAAAGATTTCAATGGAGTATATACAGAGATAATGGTTTCCCTTTTGGGGAACAGCATAACTAGAAGCCGTCAAGATATTCACCAAGAAATTCAGTAAGGTATTCAGAAGAAACCTCACCCAAAGCGTGGTGAAACTGTGGAACTTGCTACCGTAGATAGTGGTTGAAGCACATGGTATCGATACAGTGAAGAGGATACTGGGCTGGCATTTGAGGCAGAAGGGAATAGATAATTATATGGTGGAGTCGGATGAGAAAGGATGGCAGGAGGCTCAAGCGAAACACAAATACCAGCATAGACTGGTTGGGCCGAAAAATCCGGTACCTTATATCCAATCTGATCCTATGAGGGAGAAAGGAATACAAGGATATGCTTTTTTTTCTTAAAAGTATTTTTATTTCAAATTTTCAACATTTTAACAATTTACAACAAATACAAAACACCCCCAGCACATTAAACCCTCCACCGGAATGGAAGGATATGCTAATAGGGTGAGATGAGGTAGGGTAGAAAGATGATTGTGTGGAGCACAAACTAGACCAGAGCAGATGGGCCAAATGGCCTGTTTGGGAGGTGAACATGCAATGTAATTCTAATCTATCTCAGATATCACTCAACATAGCCACTGATTGCAGAGTTGGTGTTGGCAGTGATCCGCAGGTTGGTCATTGTTGAGTGGCACTGGAGAAATGAACCATGGAGGGGGTGACGAAGCCGGGCGAGAATATTGCAGAGCTATACATGCCAAAGAATTCTATCACTTTGGACTAGATTAGTTAGCAGGAAATATTGGGGAAGTAAGTCTGCCTCTTCTTCAAGGTATAGAGAAGCTTGTTGGTGGTGTACTGTATTGGCAACAGATTTAATTTCTCCACTAAGCCCGTTTGTCATGTGGCTGGCTGAAAACATTCAAATGGGCAGCAAGGAATCTTCCACCAAGTTTGAAACTGAGCAAAAATGCCAAAGTGAAAATGAACTGACTGAATCGGAGAATGATACAGCACAGAAGGAGTCCATTGAATCCATCCTGCCTCTGCCAGTTCTCTGAGACGATGATCTAAATTCATTCCAATGTCATGTTTCCCATTCTACCTTTTTAAACTTCTTCAAAATGTTTATCATTTACTTTCAAAAGCTTTTTAACTCTGTTTCAGTGCAAGCCATTCATGCCGCACTAACCCATTGCATTTTTTAAAAAAAACACATTCCATTAATCCTTCATTGCTTTTTGGTGGTAACCTTGTTGGCTGTGAACTGACCAGTGGACGTTTAATAGTTATCACTATTTTTTAGGTGGAAAAACTCTGCAGTTTCTCTGGTCTCTCTTCATGCTTCCGAACTCTGGTATTCCTGAAACACTACTGGAACTTCACACACTCGAACAGACAAAACTGGACACAGTACACTAGATCTATTTCAATCATTGTTTTGGAGGCTATCATTACTCCATGTTTATGCTCCACAATCCTATATATAATAGTTAGGTTCCCAATACCATTTTTGAAAGGCTTGCATTTTGTAGAGTCATTGCTGAGGGAGAGCTGCACTGTCAGAGGGTCAGTAATGAGGGAGTGCCGCACTGTCAGAGGGTCAGTACAGAGGGAGTGCTGCACTGTCAGAGGGTCAGTACTGAGGGAGTGCTGCACTGTCAGAGGGTCAGTACTGAGGGAGTGCTGCACTGTCAGAGGGTGAGTACTGAGGGAGTGCCGCACTGTCAGAGGGTCAGTACTGAGGGAGTGCTGCACTGTCAGAGGGTCAGTACAGAGGGAGTGCTGCACTGTCAGAGGGTCAGTAATGAGGGAGTGCCGCACTGTCAGAGGGTCAGTACAGAGGGAGTGCTGCACTGTCAGAGGGTCAGTAATGAGGGAGTGCCGCATTGTCAGAGGGTCAGTACAGAGGGAGTGCTGCACTGTCAGAGGGTGAGTACTGAGGGAGTGCCGCACTGTCAGAGGGTCAGTACTGAGGGAGCACTGCACTGTCAGATGGTCAGTACTGAGGGAGTGCTGCACTGTCAGAGGGTCAGTACTGAGGGAGCACTGCATTGTCACAGTGTCAGTACTGAGGGAGTGCCGCACTGTCAGGGGGTCAGTACAGAGGGAGTGCTGCACTGTCAGAGGGTCAGTAATGAGGGAGTGCCGCATTGTCAGAGGGTCAGTACAGAGGGAGTGCTGCACTGTCAGAGGGTCAGTACTGAGGGAGTGCCGCACTGTCAGAGGGTCAGTCCTGAGGGAGTGCTGCACTGTCAGAGGGTCAGTACTGAGGGAGTGCTGCACTGTCAGAGGGTCAGTACTGAGGGAGCACTGCATTGTCACAGTGTCAGTACTGAGGGAGTGCCGCACTGTCAGGGGGTCAGTACTGAGGGGGTGCCGCACTGTCAGAGGGTCAGTACTGAGGGAGTGCCGCACAGTCAGAGGGTCAGTACAGAGAGAGTGCTGCACTGTCAGAGGGTCAGTACTGAGGGAGTGCCGTACTGTCAGAGGGTCAGTACTGAGGGATCTGATGCTAAACCCTGGCATAGTCTGCCCTCAGGTGGACATAAAATATCCTGTCAGTGAATTCAGCGTCAAAATTTTTTGAGGTCTCAGGATTTGTTTGTTCTGTGATCAGTGAGCATTGAGAACAAAGATGGCTGAAATCTGAGCAGTCCAGTGAACCTAACATCAATGCTTTATATTTCTGGCAGGAGGAGAACTTCTCCAGGAGTCCTGCTGTGTTTGGGGCGATAATCTCTTACATAGAGCGATTCCTGGATGTTGTTGGTCTATCTGTTGGAGAAAGTCAGGTGAGTAACTACAATGCAGAAAGCCGCGGTTTCCTTGTGTTCAGAGTTAATTTTGTCTTTCCATAAAGTCGGAGTCAGCTGAGACAGTCGCTTCTGAAGCTGTGCACATTGCCTCACAGGAGAAGGATATTCCATTCACAATTACTCTTAAATTCCGCCACACTTTTCATTTCTTTTTCCACTGATGAGGATTCTAAATCTCAGTTATAGGAGATCTTCATTACCTTGAATTCTAACTGGTAATAGATTGATTTCAGTGGGCGATGCATTACCTTACTCTGTCTCCTTCTTAATGCTGATATCGGCGTTCTCCACACTCCATTCTTACCATTTGCTCGTGTGGAGAGTAAATGCTGGTACGAACTGGACGGGCAGAGTGACCGGTTTCCATACTGTAGGTTCAGTTTGCAAGCTGGCTCGCCTGACAGTGGAGCCACAGAAAGAGAATGGTGGAGGAAACAGTGGCGCTCAGTGGTTGAAGTAGGCAATGCTTTGAACAGTTTTCAACATTACGGTAGCACAGTGGTTAGCACAGTTGCTTCACAGCTCCAGGGTCCCAGTTTCGATTCCCAGTTTAGGGTGACTGTCTGCACGTTCTCCCCGTGTCTGTGTGGGTTTCCTCCGGGCGCTCCGGTTTCTTCCCACAGTCCAAAGATGTGCAGGTTAGGTGGATTGGCCATGCTAAATTGTCCTTAGTGTCCAAAAGGGTTGGGTGGGGTTACTGGGTTGCGGGGATAGGGTGGAGGTGTGGGCTTGAGTAGGCTGCTCTTTCCAAGGGCTGGTGCAGACTCGATGGGGCGAATGGCCTCCTTCTGCACTGTAAATTCAATGATTCTTTGATTACAAAGTGACTAAACTACAAAAGGACCTCACTGACCGTAAAGTGATTTGAGACATCCTGAAGTTGTGAAAGGTGCCATGTTAATACGGTTTGAACACCTTTTTGAACAGAAGGTATATATCTGAAATTATGAAACCAATTGCGAATTTATGGGATTTTTCTTAATCCACTTGAACCTCTGTAATCTTTGATAATGCAGCACTCTCTCAGTACTGACCCTCTGACAGTGCAGCACTCCCTCAGTACTGACCCTCTGACAGTGCAGCACTCCCACAGTACTGACCCTCTGACAGTGCGGCACTCCCTCAGTACTGACCCTCTGAAAGTGCGGCACTCCCTCAGCACTGACTCTCTGACAGTGCGGCACTCCCTCAGTACTGACCCTCTGACAGTGCGGCACTCCCTCAGTACTGACCCTCTGACAGTGCAGCACTCCCTCAGTACTGACCCTCTGACAGTGCAGCACTCCCTCAGTACTGACCCTCTGACAGTGCGGCACTCCCTCAGTACTGACCTTCTGACAGTGCGGCACTCCCTCAGTACTGACCCTCTGACAGTGTGGCACTCCCTCAGCACTGACTCTCTGACAGTGCGGCACTTCCTCAGCACTGACTCTCTGACAGTGCGGCACTCCCTCAGTACTGACCCTCTGTTAGTGCAGCTCTCCTTTAGTACTGACCCTCTGACAGTGCGGCACTCCCTCAGTACTGACCCTCTGAAAGTGCGGCACTCCCTCAGCACTGACTCTCTGACAGTGCGGCACTTCCTCAGCACTGACTCTCTGACAGTGCGGCACTCCCTCAGTACTGACCCTCTGACAGTGCGGCACTCCCTCAGTACTGACCCTCTGACAGTGCGGCACTCCCTCAGTACTGACCCACTGACAGTGCAACACTCCCTCAGTACTGACCCTCTGACAGTGCAGCGTTCCCTCAGTACTGACCCTCTGACAGTGCGGCACTCCCTCAGTACTGACCTTCTGACATTGCGGCTCTCCCTCAGTAGTGACCCTCTGACAGTGCAGCACTCCCTCAGTACTGACCCTCTCACAGTGCGGCACTCCCTCAGTACTGACCCTCTCACAGTGCGGCACTCCCTCAGTACTGACCCTCTCACAGTGCGGCACTCCCTCAGTACTGACCCTCTGACAGTGCGGCACTCCCTCAGTACTGACCCTCTGACAGTGTGGCACTCCCTCAGTACTGACCCTCTGACAGTGCAGCACTCCCTCAGTACTGACCCTCTGACAGTGCGGCACTCCCTCAGTACTGACCCTCTGACAGTGCGGCACTCCCTCAGTACTGACCCTCTGACATTGCGGCTCTCCCTCAGTAGTGACCCTCTGACAGTGCAGCACTCCCTCAGTGCTGACCCTCGCACAGTGCTGCACTCCCTCAGTACTGACCCTCTCACAGTGCGGCACTCCCTCAGTACCGACCTTCTGACATTGCGGCTCTCCCTCAGTAGTGACCCTCTGACAGTGCAGCACTCCCTCAGTACTGACCCTCTGACAGTGCAGCACTCCCTCAGTACTGACCCTCTGTTAGTGCAGCTCTCCTTTAGTACTGACCCTCTGACAGTGCGGCACTCCCTCAGTACTGACCCTCTGAAAGTGCGGCACTCCCTCAGCACTGACTCTCTGACAGTGCGGCACTCCCTCAGTAATGACCCTCTGACAGTGCGGCACTCCCTCAGCACTGACTCTCTGACAGTGCGGCACTTCCTCAGCACTGACTCTCTGACAGTGCGGCACTCCCTCAGTACTGACCCTCTGACAGTGCGGCACTCCCTCAGTACTGACCCTCTGACAGTGCGGCACTCCCTCAGTACTGACCTTCTGACATTGCAGCTCTCCCTCAGTAGTGACCCTCTGACAGTGCAGCACTCCCTCAGTACTGACCCTCGCACAGTGCGGCACTCCCTCAGTACTGACCCTCTCACAGTGCGGCACTCCCTCAGTACTGACCCTCTCACAGTGCGGCACTCCCTCAGTACTGACCCTCTGACAGTGCAGCACTCCCTCAGGACTGGCCCTCTGACAGTGTGGCACTCCCTCAGTACTGACCCTCTGACAGTGCGGCACTCCCTCAGTACTGACCCTCTCACAGTGCGGCACTCCCTCAGTACTGACCCTCTGACATTGCGGCTCTCCCTCAGTAGTGACCCTCTGACAGTGCAGCACTCCCTCAGTGCTGACCCTCGCACAGTGCGGCACTCCCTCAGTACTGACCCTCTCACAGTGCGGCACTCCCTCAGTACTGACCTTCTGACATTGCGGCTCTCCCTCAGTAGTGACCCTCTGACAGTGCAGCACTCCCTCAGTACTGACCCTCTGACAGTGCAGCACTCCCTCAGTACTGACCCTCTGTTAGTGCAGCTCTCCTTTAGTACTGACCCTCTGACAGTGCGGCACTCCCTCAGTACTGACCCTCTGAAAGTGCGGCACTCCCTCAGCACTGACTCTTTGACAGTGCGGCACTCCCTCAGTAATGACCCTCTGACAGTGCGGCACTCCCTCAGCACTGACTCTCTGACAGTGCGGCACTTCCTCAGCATTGACTCTCTGACAGTGCGGCACTCCCTCAGTACTGACCCTCTGACAGTGCGGCACTCCCTCAGTACTGACCCTCTGACAGTGCGGCACTCCCTCAGTACTGACCCTCTGACAGTGCGGCACTCCCTCAGTACTGACCTTCTGACATTGCGGCTCTCCCTCAGTAGTGACCCTCTGACAGTGCAGCACTCCCTCAGTACTGACCCTCGCACAGTGCGGCACTCCCTCAGTACTGACCCTCTCACAGTGCGGCACTCCCTCAGTACTGACCCTCTCACAGTGCGGCACTCCCTCAGTACTGACCCTCTGACAGTGCGGCACTCCCTCAGGACTGACCCTCTGACAGTGTGGCACTCCCTCAGTACTGACCCTCTGACAGTGCGGCACTCCCTCAGTACTGACCCTCTGACAGTGCGGCACTCCCTCAGTACTGACCCTCTGACAGTGCGGCACTCCCTCAGTACTGACCCTCTGACATTGCGGCTCTCCCTCAGTAGTGACCCTCTGACAGTGCAGCACTCCCTCAGTGCTGACCCTCGCACAGTGCGGCACTCCCTCAGTACTGACCCTCGCACAGTGCGGCACTCCCTCAGTACTGACCCTCTCACAGTGCGGCACTCCCTCAGTACTGACTCTCTCACAGTGCGGCACTCCCTCAGTACTGACCCTCTCACAGTGCGGCACTCCCTCAGTACTGACCTTCTGACATTGCGGCTCTCCCTCAGTAGTGACCCTCTGACAGTGCAGCACTCCCTCAGTACTGACCCTCTGACAGTGCAGCACTCCCTCAGTACTGACCCTCTGTTAGTGCAGCTCTCCTTTAGTACTGACCCTCTGACAGTGCGGCACTCCCTCAGTACTGACCCTCTGAAAGTGCGGCACTCCCTCAGCACTGACTCTTTGACAGTGCGGCACTCCCTCAGCACTGACTCTCTGACAGTGCGGCACTTCCTCAGCATTGACTCTCTGACAGTGCGGCACTCCCTCAGTACTGACCCTCTGACAGTGCGGCACTCCCTCAGTACTGACCCTCTGACAGTGCGGCACTCCCTCAGTACTGACCCTCTGACAGTGCGGCACTCCCTCAGTACTGACCTTCTGACATTGCGGCTCTCCCTCAGTAGTGACCCTCTGACAGTGCAGCACTCCCTCAGTACTGACCCTCGCACAGTGCGGCACTCCCTCAGTACTGACCCTCTCACAGTGCGGCACTCCCTCAGTACTGACCCTCTCACAGTGCGGCACTCCCTCAGTACTGACCCTCTGACAGTGCGGCACTCCCTCAGGACTGACCCTCTGACAGTGTGGCACTCCCTCAGTACTGACCCTCTGACAGTGCAGCACTCCCTCAGTACTGACCCTCTGACAGTGCGGCACTCCCTCAGTACTGACCCTCTGACAGTGCGGCACTCCCTCAGTACTGACCCTCTGACATTGCGGCTCTCCCTCAGTAGTGACCCTCTGACAGTGCAGCACTCCCTCAGTGCTGACCCTCGCACAGTGCGGCACTCCCTCAGTACTGACCCTCTCACAGTGCGGCACTCCCTCAGTACTGACTCTCTCACAGTGCGGCACTCCCTCAGTACTGACCCTCTCACAGTGCGGCACTCCCTCAGTACTGACCCTCTGACAGTGCGGCACTCCCTCAGTACTGACCCTCTGACAGTGCGGCTCTCCCTCAGTACTGACCCTCTGACAGTGCAGCATTCCCTCAGTACTGATCCTCTGACAGTGCGGCACTCCCTCAGTACTGACTCTCTGACAGTGCGGCACTCCCTCCGTACTGACCCTCTGACAGTGCGGCTCTCCCTCCGTACTGACCCTCTGACAGTGCAGCAGTCCCTCAGTACTGACCTTCTGACAGTGCGGCACTCCCTCCGTACTGACCCTCTGACAGTGCGGCTCTCCCTCCGTACTGACCCTCTGACAGTGCAGCACTCCCTCAGTACTGACCCTCTGACAGTGCAGCACTCCCTCAGTACTGACCCTCTGACAGTGCGGCACTCCCTCCGTACTGACCCTCTGACAGTGCGGCTCTCCCTCCGTACTGACTCTCTGACAGTGCAGCAGTCCCTCCGTACTGACCCTCTGACAGTGCGGCACTCCCTCCGTACTGACCCTCTGACAGTGCGGCACTCCCTCCGTACTGACCCTCTGACAGTGCAGCACTCCCTCAGTACTGACCCTCTGACAGTGCGGCTCTCCCTCCGTACTGACCCTCTGACAGTGCGGCATTCCCTCCGTACTGACCCTCTGACAGTGCGGCACTCCCTCCGTACTGACCCTCTGACAGTGCAGCACTCCCTCAGCACTGACCCTCTGACAATGTGGCACTCCCTCAGTACTGACCCTCTGACAGTGCAGCACTCTCTCAGTACTGACCCTCTGACAGTGCAGCACTCTCTCAGTACTGACCCTCTGACAGTGCGGCACTCCCTCCGTACTGACCCTCTGACAGTGCGGCACTCCCTCCGTACTGACCCTCTGACAGTGCGGCAATCCCTCAGTACTGACCCTCTGACAGTGCGGCACTCCCTCAGTACTGACCCTCTGACAGTGCAACACTCCCTCAGTACTGACCCTCTGACAGTGCGGCACTCCCTCAGTACTGACCCTCTGACAGTGCGGCACTTTCTCAGATGAAGGACTCAATGTCTTCAACTCACAGCTGAGACTTTAATTTGCTTTGTTTTGCACAAAGCTTTATCTTGTCACGTTGTGAAGGTGGATTGGACTAATTGGAAAATAGAATCCTGCTCAAAATGACACGACATGTGCTGCAGTATTTTGTCAGTCGAGTACCCAAAGAATCTTTGTCGTAATCTGTAATCGTCTATTTGGTACCCTTTTTGAAAGCATCGTTTACTTTATTTGCCGACTGCAAGTACTGCGCTTTGCTGCAAATTGGCCAGAAATGGAAAGAAAACAAGAATTTGATTTATACATACATAGAAAATAGAAGCAGGAGGGGCCATTCGGCCCTTCGAGCCTGCTCTGCCATTCATTATGATCATGGCTTATCATCAAATTCAATAATCTGATTTCCCCCCCCCCCATATTCCTCGATCCCTTTAGCCCCAAGAGCCGTAAAAGATTTGCCCCTTACCCTCAAACCATGACCCCGTGGTTCTCGTCTCCCCCCACTATCGGGAATGTTCTTTCTGAATCCACCCTGTCTAATCCTGTTAGAATTATGTAAATTGGGCAGCACGGTAGCCTTGTGGATAGCACAATTGCTTCACAGCTCCAGGGTCCCAGGTTCGATTCTGGCTCGGGTCACTGTCTGTGCAGAGTCTGCACATCCTCCCCGTGTGTGCGTGGGTTTCCTCCGGTTTCCTCCCACAGTCCAAAGATGTGCAGATTAGGTGGATTGGCCATGATAAATTGCCCTTAGTGTCCAAAATTGCCCTTAGTGTTGGGTGGGGTTACTGGGTTATGGGGATAGGGTAGAGGTGTTGACCTTGGGTTGGGTGCTCTTTCCAAGAGCCAATGCAGACTCGATGGGCTGAATGGCCTCCTTCTGCATTGTAAATTCTGTGAAAATTCTATGCGATCCCCTCTCACTCTTCTCAACTCCAATGAATATAATCCTAACTGACTGAGTCTCTCTTCATACGACAGTCCCGCCACCCCAGGATTCAGCCTGGTATTTGGATGCAGGGATCCTACAGCAAGATCTGGACAGGTTGGCCGAGTGGGCAAACGAATGGCAGATGCAGTTTAATTTGGATAAGTGTGAGGTTATTCACTTGGGAAGCAAAAACAGGAAAGCAGATTACTACCTGAATGGTTGTAAATTGGGAGAGGGGAGTGTGCAGCGGGACCTGGGTGTCCTTGTGCACCATTCGCTGAAGGTAAGCATGCAGATGCAGCAGGTGGTAAAGAAGGCTAATGGTATGTTGGCCTTCATTGCAAGAGGTTTCGAGTATAGAAGCAGGGATGTGTTGCTGCAATTATACAGGGCCTTGGTGAGGCCACACCTGGAGTATTGTGGGCAGTTTTGGTCTCCTTCTCTGAGGAAGGATGTTCTTGCTCTCGAGGGAGTGCAGCGAAGGTTTACCAGACTGATTCCAAGGATGGTGGGACTGTCATATGAGGAGAGATTGACTAGGTTGGGATTGTTCTCGCTGTAGTTCAGAAGAATGAAGGGGGGGATCTCCTAACAGGACTAGACAGGGTAGATGCAGGGAAGATGTTACCAATGATGTGTGTCTAGAACCAGGGGTCACAGTCTGAGGATTTAGGGTGAACCATTTCGGATAGAGATAAGGAGACAACACACAACAAGTGGTGTGCCTGTGGAATTCATTACCACAGGAAGTAGTTGATGCTAAAACTTTGAATATATTCAAGAGGGGGCTGGATATAGCACTTGGGGAGAAAGCAGGATTAGGCTATTGAGTTGGATGATCAGCCTTGATCGTGATGAATGACGGAGCAAGCTCGAAGGGCCAATAGGCCTCCTCTTGCTCCTATCCTCTATGTATCTATATGTATAGGGTGCCTTTTATGACCCAGGATGTCCCACCAATGAAGTGCTTTTGAAGTGTAGTTACTGTTGGAATGTCGGAAACAAGGCAGCAAATTTGTGTGCAGAGAAATCCCACAGATGGAATTGAGATAATGGCCAGATAATCTGTTATTGTTGATGTTGATTGAGGGTATGTATTGTCTGGGACAATGGGGAGAATTCCACTGCTCATCTTCAAAATAGGATCTTTTACATACACGTGAGAGGGCAGAGAGAGCCTCGGTTTAACACTTTTTAAAGGCATCGTTTCCTGTTTCTAATTTAACAACAAAGTCATTTCTGAGTGCAACTTTAAAAACAAGGATGATAATTTGATTTCCTACTGTACAGGTTGTCATCTTCATTCTTTGAATTCATAGGAACTTATGAAATAGGAGGAGTAGGGCGTTCGGCCCCTCGGGTCTGTTCCACCATTCAATTAGATTGTGACTTATCGCTCATCTCAGTGCCGTTTTCCTGTTAGCATATTGGGCCAGACCCCAATTTTTGTTCGGATACTGGACAAGAAACCCCCAAACAATTTTTCAATTTGTAAAACTGTGAGGAAAGGAGACTCCACCTCAGGAGTAATGACACTGGCCAGTGGGTAATGACACTGGCCAGTGGGTAATGACACTGGCCAGTGGGTAATGACACTGGCCAGTGGGTAATGACACTGGCCAGTGGGTAATGACACTGGCCAGTGGGTAATGACACTGGCCAGTGGGTAATGACACTGGCCAGTGGGTAATGACACTGGCCAGTGGGTAATGACACTGGCCAGTGGGTAATGACACCGGCCAGTGGGTAATGACACCGGCCAGTGGGTAATGACACCGGCCAGTGGGTAATGACACCGGCCAGTGGGTAATGACACCGGCCAGTGGGTAATGACACCGGCCAGTGGGTAATGACACCGGCCAGTGGGTAATGACACCGGCCAGTGGGTAATGACACCGGCCAGTGGGTAATGACACCGGCCAGTGGGTAATGACACCGGCCAGTGGGTAATGACACCGGCCAGTGGGTAATGACACCGGCCAGTGGGTAATGACACCGGCCAGTGGGTAATGACACCGGCCAGTGGGTAATGACACCGGCCAGTGGGTAATGACACCGGCCAGTGGGTAATGACACTGGCCAATGGGTATCTTTTATATTAAAACAAACTTGAATTTAAACACAGAATTAATCACATTAACATCAAAGAAATAGCTTTACATTCTTAAATAAATGGAATAACTTTATCTCACTTTATCTCACTATCTACACTTGCCAATATATATATATAATATATACACAAAGCAACCCAATACAGTTCAAAATCCACTCAGAAATAAAGTTTGCCATCGGGGTTACTTGCTGTTCTCTGTGCAGATTTTTGGAGAAAGACCCCATCAGCAAGAACCTGAAAATCCTTCTGTCTTGTCAGACTCAAACCCTATAGCAAACTTCCCAAAAATACAGTCAGACCTGGATCCCCATTAATTACATCATCTGTATTCTGTTAAGATGTTCCATGACTTGCTTACCTAGAACTGAAAAACAATCTCAAATTACCTACACCCCGGGGAACCTCCAGCAATCAAAACAATGTTCCATTGGCCATCGCTCTGTAAACAAGTAAATGGTTAAAATCAATGTTTTCCTCACCTTCTACTACCCCAGAACTACAGCTTTAGCAGACATACTTACTGTATGTATTTGAACCCAGGGATTTATAACAACATAGTACTACAAAAATTTGAAATATAGTATATAACAATTTCCTACATTCGTAACACCTGCTCTACCTCCATATCCCTCAATGTCTTTAATAAGTAGAAATCTGTCAATCTCTGTCTTGAACATACTCTATGATTTAGCCTCCCCAGCCCTCTGGGTCAGAGAATTCCAAAGATTCTACACCCTGTGCCCCCAGCGGGGGGAAACACCCTCCATGAATTTACCCTGTTGAGTCCTGTAATAATGTTGTATATTTCAATAAAATCGCCTCTTATTTTTCTAAACTCTATAGAATACAGGCCTAGTTTTTCCAATCTCTCCTCGTAGGACAACCCTGCCATCCTAGGAGTCAGTCTGTTGAACCTTTGTTGCACTCCCTCCATGGCAAATATATCCTTCCTTAGGCAAGGACACCAAATTACATGCAATACTCCAAGTCCAGCCTCCGCAAGGTTCTGCACAATTGCAGCAAGACTTCTTCACTCCTGTACACAAATTCTCTTACAGTAAAGGCCAACATACCATTTTTCCCTCTGACGAATGCAAGACCTTATATATATTGGATTATAAACATTTGGCAATTTAAGGGTAAAATGCCTGGGATAGAGTGTGTTTGACTGCAGTAGTCATGTTTTTTAAATATTTTTGTTTTGCAAGACCAGGAAGCTTTTATGAGCCAGACATGAAATTGACAGTCGTAAAAGCTTGGGCTAATGCACTGTTGTTTGACTAGGTGGAGTCCCTGGGGAGTTTGTGTTTTCAGCCTGGGGAGTTAATTTGTTTTCAGTTTGGGGAGATGATGTCATTGCTGGGTGGAGCTCAGGTATTCAGACCTTTTGAGAAAGGTTTTGAATTGAGTTCTGATCGGGCTAACACTGAGACCACGAGTAAGGTCTTTTGCTCTCACAGTAGGATAGTTAAAAAAGAGTAATGGTATTTAAAGCAGTGTAGACTTGTCTGAGGACAAGGGGAAGCTGAAACAAACCAGTTGAAACAGTTTTTTGAAGATATCCAGCCAGAGTCTGAAGCGGTTCTAACAGGAGCCAAATCTGTTCTGGAAAGCTACTCTGTGCCATTGGGATGTAGGATGGATTGAGAGCTACATTTTTTTTCTTGTTTGATTAGGAATTGTGTAGTATTGTTTAAGGGTTGTTGTGGTCTGGAATGGATGTAAAGGCATTGGAAGCAGATTCAACAGTAATTTGAAAAGTGAATTTGATAAATGCTTGAAAGAGGAAATATTACACTGCATTGGGGAAAGAGCAAGAAGTGGGATTCGTTGAATAGCTCTTTGAAAGAGCCGGCGCAGCACAATGGGCTATAATATTATATGATTCTATATATGCCTCCTACCTGTTCCCCAATTTTATAGTTTTTATCTTCCATCTTTGATGTGGTTTTAATTTCCTTGCTTTGATTTAGTAATGGTTCTGCTTTGTGATTCCAGTATGAGTCCAGTATATAGTAATGGCACTGCTTTAGAACATAGAACATACAGTGCAGAAGGAGGCCATTTGGCCCATCGAGTCTGCACCGGCCCACTTAAGCCCTCACTTCCATCCTATCCCCGTAACCCAATAACCCCTCCTAACAGTTTTGGTCACTAAGGGCAATGTATCATGGCCAATCCACCTAACCTGCACGTCTTTGGACTGTGGGAGGAAACCGAAGTACCCGGAGGAAACCCACGCAGACACGGGGAGAACGTGCAGACTCCGCACAGACAGTGACCCAGCGGGGAATCGAACCTGGGACCCTGGTGCTGTGAAGCCACAATGCTAACCACTTGTGCTACCGTGCTGCTTTGTGATTCCAGTATGAGTCCAGTATACAGTAATAGGACTGCTTTGTGATTCCAGCATGAGTCTTTCAGCGCGCCAAAAACTACTTTACAGCAAACTCTTAATGATGCAGTTTTGATTCTGGGTTTGGATGGTGGTACTATCAGTTTGTATGGGAGGCTGGACAACATTGGAACATCGTACACTGTGCAGATAATCTAACTCTCCATCCAGCAGAAGCTTGAAACTTCCTTTGGTGTTCACATTGTAGTTCTTGTTTGAAAATGATTACAGACTATTGTACAAACATTTCATATTTAGTTTCCGGAATAGAGAAATGTCTTGCCTTGCTATACGTTCCGATTCTGCTGACCATTTGGTCTGTAATTTCCCCACTTTTCTTTGACTAGCTGAGGTGAAAACAAGCTAAATATATCTTGGTCTTACATTTACAAGCAGCCTTGTTGAACTAAGAAAATGTAGGTGGGATTTGCATTACTTTAACTGTTTTAAAGCTGGATAAACATTTACTCGACTGCTAAGAGATGATTTCTGTTTCTTTTTATCCTCTGGCATCAATTCAGTCAGTGTTGGAAATTAGACAGGCATTTGAGGGAAATAAACTTGTCGGGCTTTGGGGATAGAGTTGGGGAGTGGGACTGACTGGATTGCTCTACAGAGAGTCAGCATGGACTCAGAAGATCGAATGGCCTTTTTCGGTGCTGTATTCAGGCAACACAGGACTGATTGTTCCAGACACATCTCACCCCAGCAGATTGCAGATCAAAGGGAATCTTCTGTTGAGACTAAAACAGAAAATGCTTGACGATCTCAATCTCTTTGTCAATGAGCCATCCAGACTCGAAACGTTCGCTCCCTTCTCTCTCCACAGACGCTGTCAGACCTGCTGAGATTGTCCAGCATTTTCTGTTTTTGTTTCGGATTCCAGCAACTGCAGTAATTTGCTTTTATCTTCTGTTGAGACTATTGCTTCAAACTGAGACCACAAGCAGAAATGTGAATGAAGCAAAGTATTAATGTCCTATCTGGACTCTAGTGGAAGCAGAAAGTGCTAGAATTGCGCAACAGAATCATTTCATTGTCCTTGTATTTTTATGAATTTTTATGTGGGTTTCCACTGTGAGGAAGACACAGCTAATTATAGTTTGCTAAATATTAGTTTACATATTTTATGTTCTGTGGTGTGGAATGGAATTGAGGCAGGGACATTGGTTTGCTTTCTCTCTTGTTGGCACAGCTTGCTAATTACTCCTACTTTATTCAATACCTTTGCACATCCTCCTTGCTGCCATTTTCCTAAACTCTTTTCTGTGCTTTTGCAACAAATGTTGTCCTAAATGTTGATTTATTGCTTTGTAGCTGAGATATTCTGCTTTATATGAAGAGCTCCTCACACATGTGTGTTTGTGTGTTTCATATTTTACAGCGAGGTGTCTACATACTAGATCTACTATTTTAATGTTAGCGTGGCAAGGGGAAGGTCAGGTTATGGAGTTTTGGTATGGGTGGGGACGGAGTATTGGGATGTGGCAGGAAGACAGAGTTTTGATCAGTGAAAAATAAGTAAATCTGTGAACAATGATTGTTCCTGAACCCAAGGAGCAAAACCAAGCAAGTGTCTTCCTAATATTCTCATTATTATTTTTTTTTAAAGTAGCAAAATATTCTTCCTCCGAAATGGTGCTGAATTTGATGGTGCTGTTTTTTGTTGTTTTGAAACTAAATCAGTGTAAAACAGTTATAGCCTGAAGAAAAGCAGGGACAGAGCTGAGCGATTCTATTTATAATGGCCTCAGACAGGATGACCAAGAGCATGGTTTTCTAGACTAGCAATCTTGCTATTGTCAAATGTGTGATTTTTAATCTCTCTTGGCCTGTTAGAAATCTTAATTTGAGCCCAGGATATTTGAGTTTGTGTAATTGAAAGGGCAAACAGAAAGGAACTGAGAAAAAAATAATTGAGAGGGGTTTTCCTGTTTTGGAGTAGATCTTCATTAGCTCTCATGTGCAAGGTTCTGATTTGCAGAGAAGTGAATTCATTAATGGCAGTACCATATGTACAATAAAGCACGGTGTTAGACTGTGGAGCACACACACAGCAGTACCATTTAGAATTCATTGATATTTGGTATATTTAATCTCTCATAGTTGGACAATAAGTAGAGGAAAATCATCTATTCCTATAATACACTCCGCTTGTCCAGGCTCTGATCTCTTCTTTCAAGTAACATTTTCTTTCTTTCTCATTATCTTTTCTTACCCAGAAGTATGTTTCCGACTCCCTTACGTTTGCTGTGTGGGTCTCTGTTGACTTTCCTGCTCCCACGGTGTGGTTGTCCTCGAATTTCTAACAGATTTGCGCTGTACCTTTCTTTCGTTGTTTCCGTGCTACTGTTGCTATTGGTTCCTCTTGTGCCTTTTATATGCATCACCAAACCACTGGGAAACAGATTGTGACAGTCTGGGACTTTGGGCAGAATGCAGTACAAACATGGGCTGTTCTGGTCCCTCAGGCATTCAGGTTTTGATAAAAATGAAAAGTTTGATAGTTTAGTGAGGTTTTGTTGAGTAATAATATTAAAGGTTATGGAACCACGGTGAATACATGGAGTTCAGCTACAGACCAACCAGATTCAGAGCCGTCCACTTTAGCCAGCCAGTATGGCTTTCGTGACAGATACAACTTGTTTGACAATTACTAGTGTTTATTCTGTTGGCATGCGTGAAGCCTCTAAAATTTGATTCAACAGATGTGTACCAGATGTCTGACGTTTTCAACTTTCTAATAGTAAGGAGCCTTTAGGATAAAGTGGATACATTAATTTGTGCATGTAACAGAGTTGAGTAAGAGTGCACTGGCTTAATACTCAGTTGGTTCTTTAACCCCCCCCCCCTTCACACCTTTCGCCATCAGTTCTGTCATGAAAGATGGGCTTATTATGTGATAAATTTTGTGTATTGCTTCACAGACTGTATTCTGAGACCATAGAGCCATAGACTTTTTCAGTGCTGAAGGAGGCCATTCGGCCCATCAAGCCTGCACTGACCCTCTGAAAGGAGACCCTACCCAGACCCACTCCCCTGCCCTATCCCCTATCCCTGTAACACCACCTAACCGTCAAAGACGGGATAAACTTAACTTCTGTGCCCTGAAAATGCCAATGTATAATTGATAGAGAAAACGGTACATGTTAATATCGTCCTGATCTTTTTGACCTGCTTTTAGTTTCCTTTAGTAGTGTCTCTTAGCCACGTGACATAGTTATGTGGATATTGTTTAGCTTGTTTCACAATGTTAAACTTAGTTTGAGCTTCAAGTTAAAAGTCTTTTTGAAAATGGTCCTGTGACCACATTCAGCAAAGCTTTGAATAAATTGTGCTGTAGTATGTTTCCAAGTTACTACTGAACAATACACTGATACCTGTAATTCTATCGGGTATTGATTTATTGCAATGCTGGGGTATGTATTGAGTATTCCTCATTTTTCCAGGTAGTCATTATAACCTGAAGTCAAAGTAAGCAGGAAGTTTCTCAGCTTTGAATGCTGAACAGATTTCTTAAAGTGATTATTTTTAAATAGCAAGTTAAATTGCCTAGATAAGATTGAGGTCAGAAATATCATTGAGGTAAGATGAAGAAGGTAAGGAAGAGAATTATAAACCCTGGCGTGGAGCAGTTAGGTTGAACGGCCTTTATCTGTAACTGTGAACCCTCCTCCCTGTCCTGTCATCCTTCCACTGACCTCCTGCTCACACTCACTCGTCACGTCTCCTGCTTGCTTTCTGTGTGCTCTATCTTCTGTGTGCTCTATCTTCTGTGTGCTCTATCTTCTGTGTGCTCTATCTTCTGTGTGCTCTATCTTCTGTGTGCTCTATCTTCTGTGTGCTCTATCTTCTGTGTGCTCTATCTTCTGTGTGCTCTATCTTCTGTGTGCTCTATCTTCTGTGTGCTCTATCTTCTGTGTGCTCTATCTTCTGCCGCTGCTCGAAACAAAGAGGGGGCAATGATTACCATCAGAGTGTGAAAAAACACTCCAGAAATGGAGTTTAAAACCGCTCCATTAATTTAGTTTGCAATTTTCCTTCCAATTTAACTCTGCATCGTTTTCCATTAATATTTGAAGAGCCCTCAAGGCTGCATCATGAAAAGCCAGCTGTTTAGTTGATGGGGTGAACATTGCAAGCAGATTAAAGGCTTATTTGAGTGATACCAAAGGTTGTAGTTACAAAGAAAGTGGGGCTTTTTTCCACTGGCTAAGGGATAATTTAGTAGAAAATGTCATAATTTTGAGCGGGTAAAATAGTGAAGTAGACTGTGTTTTCCATTGGTGGGCGCGTTAGTAACGAGGGGAACACACTGAGGCAGATCATCAAGGTCAACAAACAAGGAAAATGTAAGAAATATTTTCATATCAAGAGTTCCGACAGCATGGAACACTTTGCCACAGGGGTAATTGTGAGATTGTAACATCATTTGCAGAGGTATTGGATCTGTATCTGAAAAGAAAGAGCATAAAAGGATCCAGGGAGTGGTAATAGTCAGCAAACCAAGAGCCAGCATTGGCTCGATGGGCTGAATGGCAACCTCCTATTGCTTCTCTGGTCAGTTTTAGTTTTTGTCTGGTTTTTCCAACTAGCAGCCACGGATAATTAAAGGCGAACATTCAGCAAGCCCTGCACTGACTATACAGAGCATTAGGTACCTCGCTATTGTTATCCGGGCTCTGGTGTTTTGTTTCACATGTTTATTTTTATTCTTTTTCCAGGCACTGGCAGTAGACCGATCTTCAGCCACTGTTCACAGCGTTACCGAGCAGCTGGTTGGTTTTCGGCAGGAAGTAAGGAAGTATGCCCTGGCAGTGGATGAGCAGGAGCTGGCAGTGAGTGAAGGCAGAGAACTGTCCAAGGAAAAGGCACAACAGCTGAGGGAGAGACGTAGGCAGCTGCTGAGTGAACGGCAGCCTCTCCTCCAGGCCTGTGACTCGCTACGGCACAATCTCAGTGCTATAGGAATAAATATAAAGGTTAGTGGGAGATAACGTAGGAGCAGAAGTAGGCCACTTGGCCCATCGAGGCTGTTCCTCCATGCAGTGAGATCATGGCTGATCTGACAGTCCTCAACTCTACTTTCCTGCCCTATCTGCATAACCCTCGATTCCCTCCCTGATTAAAAAATCTGTCTATCTCAACCTCGAACATAACTAACAACCCAGCTCTCTGGGTAAAGAATTCCACAGATCCACTACCCTCTGAGAGAAGAAATCAATAAATGGTTTCCACCTCCGGGCGAACCCTTCTACCGACGCCCGCAGAGCGAACTTGATCTTCTCCAACCTCCGGGATTCTGCCAGGTCGCTCACCCACACCCCTGCCGTCGCCGCCTCCGAGTCCAACACATCACTCACCCACACCCCTGCCGTCGCCGCCTCCGAGTCCAACACATCACTCACCCACACCCCTGCCGTCGCCGCCTCCGAGTCCAACACATCACTCACCCACACCCCTGCCTTCGCCGCCTCCGAGTCCAACACATCACTCACCCACACCCCTGCCTCCGCCAGCTCCGAGTCCAACACATCACTCACCCACACCCCTGCCTCCGCCGGCTCCGAGTCCTGCCAACACATCACTCACCCACACCCCTGCCTCCGCCGGCTCCGAGTCCAACACATCACTCACCCACACCCCTGCCTCCGCCGGCTCCGAGTCCAACACATCACTCACCCACACCCCTGCCGTCGCCGCCTCCGAGTCCAACACATCACTCACCCACACCCCTGCCTCCGCCAGCTCCGAGTCCAACACATCACTCACCCACACCCCTGCCGTCGCCGCCTCCGAGTCCAACACATCACTCACCCACACCCCTGCCGTCGCCGGCTCCGAGTCCAACACATCACTCACCCACACCCCTGCCGTCGCCGCCTCCGAGTCCAACACATCACTCACCCACACCCCTGCCTCCGCCAGCTCCGAGTCCAACACATCACTCACCCACACCCCTGCCTCCGCCGGCTCCGAGTCCAACACATCACTCACCCACACCCCTGCCTCCGATGGCTCCGAATCCAACACATCACTCACCCACACCCCTGCCTCCGCCGGCTCCGAGTCCTGCCAACACATCACTCACCCACACCCCTGCCGTCGCCGGCTCCGAGTCCTGCCAACACATCACTCACCCACACCCCTGCCTCCGCCGGCTCCGAGTCCAACATATCACTCACCCACACCCCTGCCTCCGATGGCTCCGAGTCCAACACATCACTCACCCACACCCCTGCCTCCGCCGCCTCCGAGTCCAACACATCACTCACCCACACCCCTGCCTCCGCCGGCTCCGAGTCCAACACATCACTCACCCACACCCCTGCCGTCGCCGGCTCCGAGGCCAACACATCACTCACCCACACCCCTGCCTCCGCCAGCTCCGAGGCCAACACATCACTCACCCACACCCCTGCCTCCGCCGGCTCCGGGTCCAACACATCACTCACCCACACCCCTGCCTCCGCCAGCTCCGAGTCCAACACATCACTCACCCACACCCCTGCCTCCGCCAGCTCAGAGTCCTGCCAACACATCACTCACCCACACCCCTGCCGTCGCCGGCTCCGAGTCCTGCCAACACATCACTCACCCACACCCCTGCCTCCGCCGGCTCCGAGTCCAACACAGCACTCACCCACACCCCTGCCTCCGCCAGCTCCGAGTCCAACACATCACTCACCCACACCCCTGCCTCCGCCAGCTCAGAGTCCTGCCAACACATCACTCACCCACACCCCTGCCTCCGCCAGCTCAGAGTCCTGCCAACACATCACTCACCCACACCCCTGCCTCCGCCGGCTCCGAGTCCTGCCAACACATCACTCACCCACACCCCTGCCTCCGCCGGCTCCGAGTCCTGCCAACACATCACTCACCCACACCCCTGCCTCCGCCGGCTCCGAGTCCAACACATCACTCACCCACACCCCTGCCTCCGCCAGCTCCGAGTCCAACACATCACTCACCCACACCCCTGCCTCCGCCAGCTCAGAGTCCTGCCAACACATCACTCACCCACACCCCTGCCTCCGCCAGCTCAGAGTCCTGCCAACACATCACTCACCCACACCCCTGCCTCCGCCGGCTCCGAGTCCAACACATCACTCACCCACACCCCTGCCTCCGCCGGCTCCGAGTCCAACACATCACTCACCCACACCCCTGCCTCCGCCAGCTCCGAGTCCAACACATCACTCACCCACACCCCTGCCTCCGCCGGCTCCGAGTCCAACACATCACTCACCCACACCCCTGCCTCTGCCAGCTCCGAGTCCTGCCAACACATCACTCACCCACACCCCTGCCTCCACCGCCTCCGAGTCCAACACATCACTCACCCACACCCCTGCCTCTGCCAGCTCCGAGTCCTGCCAACACATCACTCACCCACACCCCTGCCGTCGCCGCCTCCGAGTCCAACACATCACTCACCCACACCCCTGCCTTCGCCGCCTCCGAGTCCAACACATCACTCACCCACACCCCTGCCTCCGCCAGCTCCGAGTCCAACACATCACTCACCCACACCCCTGCCTTCGCCGCCTCCGAGTCCAACACATCACTCACCCACACCCCTGCCTCCGCCAGCTCCGAGTCCAACACATCACTCACCCACACCCCTGCCGTCGCCGCCTCCGAGTCCAACACATCACTCACCCACACCCCTGCCTCCGCCGGCTCCGAGTCCAACACATCACTCACCCACACCCCTGCCTCCGCCGGCTCCGAGTCCAACACATCACTCACCCACACCCCTGCCTCCGCCGGCTCCGAGTCCTGCCAACACATCGCTCACCCACACCCCTGCCTCCGCCAGCTCCGAGTCCAACACATCACTCACCCACACCCCTGCCTCCGCCGGCTCCGAGTCCAACACATCACTCACCCACACCCCTGCCTCCGCCGGCTCCGAGTCCAACACATCACTCACCCACACCCCTGCCTCCGCCAGCTCAGAGTCCAACACATCACTCACCCACACCCCTGCCTCCGCCGGCTCCGAGTCCTGCCAACACATCACTCACCCACACCCCTGCCTCCGCCAGCTCAGAGTCCAACACATCACTCACCCACACCCCTGCCTCCGAGTCCAACACATCACTCACCCACACCCCTGCCTCCGCCGGCTCCGAGTCCTGCCAACACATCACTCACCCACACCCCTGCCTCCGCCGGCTCCGAGTCCAACACATCACTCACCCACACCCCTGCCTCCGCCAGCTCCGAGTCCAACACATCAGTCACCCACACCCCTGCCTCCGCCAGCTCCGAGTCCTGCCAACACATCACTCACCCACACCCCTGCCTCCGCCCGCTCCGAGTCCTGCCAACACAACAAAATCCATCTCCGGGCTTTCAGGGAGGCAAAGGTCAATTTGTCGCGACCCCTCCACCGTCTCAAAAAACCTGCTCATCCTCGCCACCATCATGTGGGCCCTATACACCACATTAAACTGGATGAGGCTTAACATCGCACATCGCATCACATTCACCCTCCGATGGTCTCTGCCCATGTCCTGGCCCTCACCTCCTCTTCCAGCTCCTCCCATTTGCGTTTAATTTCCTCCAGGGCACCCACCCTCTCCATCAGTGCCTTGTAAATATAGACACCGTCCCCTCACCTATTTTGTCCTCTGACAGAAGCTTGTCTTGCAGCACCGGAGATGGCAACGCCGGAAAGCCTTGCACCTCTCTCCTCACTAAATCCCGAATCTGCAGGTACCTAAAACCAAACCCCTTGGGCAACTAATACAATTCTTCCACCTCCTCCAGCCCCGCAGATTTGCCCCCTATAAGGAAGTCCATGGAATACTCAATCCCCACGTGCCACGAGCCCCGGAACCTCGCATCCATATCGCCTCCAGAAACCTATAGTTACCACAAATAATCCCTCACCCACGGGCTCCATGAAACCCCTCAGCTCCCTAACCATTGCCGACCCCTCGGTTACTTCAGTCTTGACCAGTCCAGGCTCAGCATGTCCAGGACCATATTAAACCCCCCCCCCCCCCCCCCCACCCCCAATAATCAACGGGTATCTATCTAAATTTGGAATCCTCCCCAACACCCACCTCATAAAATCCACATCACCCCAATTCAGGGCATAAACGTTTCCCAGGACCACCGACATCCCCTCCAGCTTCTCACTAACCACCACATACCTTACCCCCCCCCCGATCGGCACCCAGGTCCTGGTAGGTCCGCAGCTCACTCCCTTCCCAGGTGCACCTCCTGATCTGCCTCACCCATTTCAACATCTTTTCCTTGTCTAAGAAACGGTGCAACCCCACCACCATCACCCTGGGCGGCTCCCCCACCTGCGGCCTTCTCAGCACCCTGTGAGGCCGATCCACTTTGAGGGGCCTATCAAAGGCCCCCTCCCCCTTCAACTGCTCCAGCATCCTTGCCACATACTTGCCGGCCTCCGCTCCCTCGATGCCCTCGGGCATCCCGACCTTCCTCAGACTCTGTCACCTGGAGCGATTCTCCAGGTCCTCCAATGTCTCTGTCAGCCTCTTCTGGCTGGCCACCACCATCCCCAACTTCACCGCCAGTGAGGCCATCCGCTCCTCATGCTCCCCCACCGCTTCCTCCACCTTCTCTATGGCCAGGCCCTGAGCCTCCAGCCTCTGCTCCACTTTCTCCATCGCTGCTCTGAACGGTTCCAGTACCTTAGCCAGGTCCTCAGAGGCCTCCTTCCTCAGCTGCTGGAACTGAAACTATTGTTTAAAACTCCACCAACTGCTCCGTCGACCACTGGGCAGGCAGCGCTGCCCCTTTGCCCTCCACCATCTTAACCTGTGGCAGACTGCAAAAACTTCCCTGCCCCAGCTGCTCTCTCATTCTCGTGACACTCCTCGTCCTCTGATCCATGCACTGATCTCACCAGAGGAGTATTGCCTTCCCTGGGCACTCTCACACTTTTTCTGCTCAAAAGTCCCCTAAACGGGTGGGGAAGGACCAACAAAATCCAGCTTGAGCGGGAATCACCAAATGTGTGACCAGTCACTTCATGGCCGCCGCCGTAAGTCCCCAGCCTTGAGTATTCTTAATGACCCAGCCTCCACAGCTCTTTGTGGTAAAGAATTCCACAGTCTCACTACTCTCTGAGAGAAGAAATTCTTCCTAATCTCTGTTTTAAATGTACAACCCCTTACTCTGAGATTCTGCCCTCTGGTCCTAGACTCTCCCACAAGAGGAAACATCCTCTCAGCATCGACCCTGTCAAACCCCCTGAGAATCTGATATGTCTCAATAAGGTCACCCCTCATTCTTCTAAATTCTAGTGAGTACAGACCCAACCTACTCAACCTCTCCTCATCAGAAAATCCCTCCATACCCAGGATTAACCTTGTGAACCTTCTCTGGACTGCCTCCAATGCCAGGACATCTTTTTTAGATAAGGGGACCAAAACTGTTCACTGTATTCCAGGTGTGGTCTAACTAGTGCCTTGTATAGTTTTAGCAAGACCTCACTATTTTTATCCCCCATTCCCTTTGACATAAAGGCCAACATTCCATTTGCCTTCCCCATTACCTGCTGAACTTGCAGGCTAGCTTTTTGTGATTTATGCACGAGGACCCCCAAATCCCTCTGTGCTGTAGCTTTCTGCAGTCTCTCTCCATTTAAATAATATTCAGCTTCTTTATTCTTCCTACCAAAGTTCAAACTTCACATTTTCCTACATTATATTCCATCTGCCAAGTTCTTGCCTACTCACCTAACCTGCCAATATTCCTCTGGAGACTTTGTGTCAGGGATTTGAGTAAGGCTTCAGGGATTGAATGGCCTCTACCTGTTCCTATGACAGGTTGTGTTAAATGACTCCACAAATAGGCCAAAAACCTCAGAGGAGGAAGATGGCTTGGCAGTAAAGGATTTGGGAGAGAGACAGATTTAAATAGAGTTTAGTTGAAGCACATTGCACTGATATACTGCAGGCAATACCATGTACGAAGCCTTCGCAATGTTTAGTAATTAACAACTCACAATGTCCTATAAACATACAATGCATAGGGATTAAACACTTCACACACTTTCCATGGTACACCAAACTTTATATTTCTCCCAATTGTGCCCCAGAAAGATGAAACTATTGTGGCCTTGCATTAAACTTCATGGACTGAACAGACTGTTACTGTCCTCTGCTGCCCAAAGTAGAGATTGCACCACAGCAATGCTGCATTGCAATGTGCATGCCACTGTTTTATCAGCAGTATGTCCTATTGAAACAGGGCTTTCCAAGACTACGTTCAATCTTCCTGTTGGCTTATTGGTCATGACTGGGCCAGGGCTGTATTAGATGCTTCGATTTATTTGAATTTAGTGTGATCTCTTAAAGAAAAGCTTTAATACTTTGTGAAAATTACATTCATTTTGAAAACCAGGAGAGGGCAGCACGGTGGCGCAGTGGTTAGCACTGCTGCCTCACGGCACCGAGGAGGGCAGCACGGTGGCGCAGTGGTTAGCACTGCTGCCTCACGGCACCGAGGTCCCAGGTTCGATCCCGGCTCTGAGTCACTGTCCGTGTGGAGTTTGCACATTCTCCCCGTGTTTGCGTGGGTTTCACCCCCACAACACAAAGATGTGCCGGGTAGGTGGATTGGCCACGCTAAATTGTCCCTTAATTGAGAAAAAAAAGAATTGGGTACTCTATATTTATATTTTTAAAAATTGAGAAGCAGGTGTCTTTCCACCTTGTCCATTTGTTCCCTTTAATAATAATCATGTCATGGATTAGGCAGAGAATAGCAACAAAATTCTGAGGGCAGCCAAATTTGATGAGGATTTGCGGCTGACAGAAGTTCATAAAGGGCTCGTGCAGCGGTTGGTGGTGTTCCCTGCACTTTCCTTGCCATTGCCACCCTGTGAAGATCATGTTTGTGGTGTCATTCAAAGGGCAAAGGCTGCGCTGTGACAAGTTCTCTGGCCTCTGGGAGGAGGCAATGGTGGAGGATTCTTGCAACAATCTTCCCTGTGTCAGACAGCAGGGAGAATCCTCTGCAGTTAACACAATCTGACTTGTGTCTCCTCTTGAGTATAGTCACGAGCGCTGCATCCTGACTTCCCACCCGGGATGTGCTCCTCTTCTCAAATGAGTTAAATGAGGTTGTGCGGCTGTTCCAGGAGTGTATTTCAATCATGTTCCAGTATTTCAGTCGGGATTCTATCTGCTTCAGGGGCCTTGTTATTTCTCAGCTGTCCAATGGCCGATTCAACTTTGGATCAGGAGTCGCACCAAGACTGTGCGAACAGGGTATTGAGGAATTAGGTTGAAGACGTTCCAAGTTGAAGACAAGAGTTTTGGGTGAGGAATTCTTCAGAATGTTCTCTCCAGCGAGCCACTGGCTGGCTCCCTGTCGTTGATGAGCTCCCCGCCATCTTGGCTATCAGTGGGCTGGACTCTTGAGTATTTAGGCCATGGATCATATTAATAGTGCTGAAGAAACCATGCATGTGATTGGTGTTTGTGAGTTGTTGGATGTCTCATACTCTTTCTACCCACCATTTGTTCTTAATGTTGCGGGTTTTATGATGTATCACTGCATCCAGACACCTGTAGGACTGCTGCTTTTCTCTGGGTGTATGGTGAAGTTCCCATTCTGTGAAAGCTTTGCACTCACACTCGACTAGGTCCCGTATATCTGGGTTATTTTTATCCAACCAGCCATGAGCTCCTGATATTTAGGTTGAGAGGTTGAAACAACTGCTCTACTCTGAACAGAGTCGCAACAGGAGGCTCCCAGGAGGACAGCGAAAAGGTTTTAGGGATGTGATCAAACATCCCCGCCAGCTCAAGGGTGTTTCAGGCATGTGACTGTCCAAATTGAGAAGGCATAAAACACATCAAGAGACTTGGTCGGGAACGCGCAGAGGCAAAACCGAGGCCCCGGAGAGAGTGCACAAGCTTCCAAACACCTCCTCTGTCCAAGCCTCCTAGCACTACCTGCCCCACAGAGTGTGCAGAGCGCACTTTGGACTAATCGGCCCTCTCGGAACCCATTGAACTGGAATGGAAGCAAATCCTCGATCCTGAGGAGACTGCCTCAAGAAGAAGGATCTGAAACAAAACGCAGAATAGCCCATAAAAAGTAATTTTCACACCATTTAGAGAATTTAAAATGTAGAGAATGTAAAAAAGAACATTTTAAAACAATGTTAAAAAGCAGTAGCTCCTGGAAGTAGCTTTAAACAAGTGACTTGTGGTTGCTGTTCTAAAAGTTTCAGTTTGTGTACCTTTCATGATTACTGCATGTCCCAAAGAACTTTACAGCCAATCAAACATTTTCAACTACAGTCATTATTGCAGCCAGATTATGTGCAACAAGAGCCCCATACACCGCAATGTGATGTTGATCAGATAATCTATTTTTGTCAAGTTGGTTGAGGAATAAATATTAGCACAGGTTACCCAGGAGAACTTCCCTGATTTTTCAAAATAGCTCAATAGGATCTTTAACAATCATGTGAGAGGGCAGACAGGGCCTAAGTTTAATGTTTCACCCGAAAGATGGTCTACGTAACCTGCGTGAGTACTTAGTAATTTCTGTATCTGTGCTCCCAGGTTCCTCTACCCCAATCAGACATTTACTTTCCATCCTATATGAATAGGATGGGAATAGAGGGATACGGACCCAGGAAGTGTAGAAGATTGTAGTTTAGTCGGGCAGTATGGTCGGCACGGGCTTGGAGGGCCGAAGGGCCTGTTCCTGTGCTGTACATTTCTTTGTTCTTTGTTCTTTGAGTCTGTGACCTCCTTTATCTTTCTTACTGTGTCTAACGTCCCACTTAATCTGCAGCAAGTCCATTTGCCAAATCAGGTTACAGTTCACATTCAACTCCATCCTCTCTGGGGAAAAAAGCCTATGATAAATTAGGATTGGCTGTTATTGATAAACAGATCGATAATATCACCATTACATGGGGCATTTTCCTTTAGTTTCCTCTTGAAGTTTGCAGGGGGCAAGAGATATCGGGATATGAGGAGGAATGTTTTTACACAGTGAGTGGTAATGACCTGGAACTCATTGTCTTGAGGGTGATCGAAGCAGAGATGATCAATGATTTCAAAAGGAAATTAGATGGGCTGTTGAAGGATATAAATGTGTAGAGACATAGGGATAGAGTGAAGAATGGGACTGACTGGATTAGCCAATAATAAAAGTACTTCCTTGAGATGGAAACCAGATATTTGTGTCTTTCGCAAATGGCTATATGTACCATTTTAATCTCTCTGAAGATAAATTGTTCAGCTATTTTATGTCAGTTATCAGTAATAAGAAAATCTGCTCAGTTCAAACAGTCTGTAGCATAATTCAAAATAATGAAGATGCTGCACTTCCCCACTTTGGTATCATCCTGAAATAAAATAACTCCGAGTTACCACCCTGTATTCTCCCAACAGATCCAGGCCAAAGCTTAATTCTGCCTCTGTGCACCATATTTACAGGTGTAGGGAAGGCCTAACAGACCATCCCTCCTGAGCATATAGACCAGGGACTTCCCGACAGACCTTCCCTCCTGAGCATATAGACCAGAGACTTCCCGACAGACCTTCCCTCCTGAGCATATAGACCAGAGACTTCCCAACAGACCTTCCCTCCTGAGGATATAGACCAGGGACTTCCCAACAGACCTTCCCTCCTGAGGATATAGACCAGGGACTTCCCAATGCCATGGGGTTGAGACGTTTACTGGTTACTGAGGCAGTTTAACATTTGTTGTTGTTGATGATTTTTGGAGAAACTGTATGTAAAGCTCATTAGCATTGAACCACCTTTCATCCTAATGCTTTGTTAACTTACTTTAAAGACATAAAACTGAAAAGAAGCTTGTGGCGAACCACTGACTAATCTCAAAGAACAAAGAACAAAGAACAAAGAAATGTACAGCACAGGAACAGGCCCTTCGGCCCTCCAAGCCCGTGCCGACCATACTGCCCGACTAAACTACAATCTTCTACACTTCCTGGGTCCGTATCCTTCTATTCCCATCCTATTCATATATTTGTCAAGATGCCCCTTAAATGTCCCTATCGTCCCTGCCTCCACTACCTCCTCCGGTAGTGAGTTCCAGGCACCCACTACCCTCTGCGTAAAAAACTTGCCTCGTACATCTACTCTAAACTTTGCCCCTCTCACCTTAAACCTATGCCCCCTAGTAATTGACCCCTCTACCCTGGGGAAAAGCCTCTGACTATCCACTCTGTCTATGCCCCTCATAATTTTGTATACCTCTATCAGGTCGCCCCTCAACCTCCTTCGTTCCAGTGAGAACAAACCGAGTTTATTCAATCGCTCCTCATAGCTTATGCCCTCCATACCAGGCAACATTCTGGTAAATCTCTTCTGCACCCTCTCTAAAGCCTCCACATCCTTCTGGTAGTGTGGCGACCAGAATTGAACACTATACTCCAAGTGTGGCCTAACTAAGGTTCTATACAGCTGCAACATGACTTGCCAATTCTTATACTCAATGCCCCGGCCAATGAAGGCAAGCATGCCGTATGCCTTCTTGACTACCTTCTCCACCTGTGTAGCCCCTTTCAGTGATCTGTGGACCTGTACTCCTAGATCTCTTTGACTTTCAATACTCTTGAGGGTTCTACCATTCACTGTATATTCCCTACCTGCATTAGCCCTTCCAAAATGCATTACCTCACATTTGTCCAGGTTAAACTCCATCTGCCATCTCTCCGCCCAAGTCTCCAGACAATCTAAATCCTGCTGTATCCTCAGACAGTCCTCATCGCTATCCGCAATTCCACCAACCTTTGTGTCGTCTGCAAACTTACTAATCAGACCAGTTACATTTTCCTCCAAATCATTTATATATACTACAAAGAGCAAAGGTCCCAGCACTGATCCCTGTGGAACACCACTGGTCACAGCCCTCCAATTAGAAAAGCATCCCTCCATTGCTACCCTCTGCCTTCTATGGCCTAGCCAGTTCTGTATCCACCTTGCCAGTTCACCCCTGATCCCGTGTGACTTCACCTTTTGTACTAGTCTACCATGAGGGACCTTGTCAAAGGCCTTACTGAAGTCCATATAGACAACATCTACTGCCCTACCTGCATCAATCATCTTAGTGACCTCCTCGAAAAACTCTATCAAGTTAGTGAGACACGACCTCCCCTTCACAAAACCGTGCTGCCTCTCACTAATACGTCCATTTGCTTCCAAATGGGAGTAGATCCTGTCTCGAAGAATTCTCTCCAGTAATTTCCCTACCACTGAAGTAAGGCTCACCGGCCTGTAGTTCCCGGGATTATCCCTGCCACCCTTCTTAAACAGAGGAACAACATTGGCTATTCTCCAGTCCTCCGGGACATCCCCTGAAGACAGCGAGGATCCAAAGATTTCTGTCAAGGCCTCAGCAATTTCCTCTCCAGCCTCCTTCAGTATTCTGGGGTAGATCCCATCCGGCCCTGGGGACTTATCTACCTTAATATTTTTTAAGACACCCAACACCTCGTCTTTTTGGATCACAATGTGACCCAGGCTATCTACACCCCCTTCTCCAGACTCAACATCTACCAATTCCTTCTCTTTGGTGAATACTGATGCAAAGTATTCATTTAGTACCTCGCCCATTTCCTCTGGCTCCACACATAGATTCCCTTGCCTATCCTTCAGTGGGCCAACCCTTTCCCTGGCTACCCTCTTGCTTTTTATGTAAGTGTAAAAAGCCTTGGGATTTTCCTTAACCCTATTTGCCAATGACTTTTCATGACCCCTTCTAGCCCTCCTGACTCCCTGCTTAAGTTCCTTCCTACTTTCCTTATATGCCACACAGGCTTCGTCTGTTCCCAGCCTTTTAGCCCTGACAAATGCCTCCTTTTTCTTTTTGACGAGGCCTACAATATCATTCGTCATCCAAGGTTCCCGAAAATTGCCGTATTTGTCTTTCTTCCTCACAGGAACATGCCTGTCCTGTATTCCTATCAACTGACACTTGAAAGCCTCCCACATGTCAGATGTTGATTTGCCCTCAAACATCCGCCCCCAATCTATGCTCTTCAGTTCCCGCCTAATATTGTTATAATTAGCCTTCCCCCAATTTAGCACATTCATCCTCGGACCACTCTTATCCTTGTCCACCAGTACTTTAAAACTTACTGAATTGTGGTCACTGTTACCGAAATGCTCCCCTACTGAAACATCTACCACCTGGCCGGGCTCATTCCCCAATACCAGGTCCAGTACCGCCTCTTCCCTAGTTGGACTGTTTACATATTGTTTTAAGAAGCCCTCCTGGATGCTCCTTACAAACTCTGCCCCGTCTAAGCCCCTGGCACTAAGTGAGTCCCAGTCAATATTGGGGAAGTTGAAGTCTCCCATCACCACAACCCTGTTGTTTTTACTCTTTTCCAAAATCTGTCTACCTATCTGCTCCTCTATCTCCCGCTGGCTGTTGGGAGGCCTGTAGTATACCCCCAACATTGTGACTGCACCCTTCTTATTCCTGATCTCTACCCATATAGCCTCACTGCCCTCTGAGGTGTCCTCTCGCTGTATAGCTGTGATACTCTCCTGAACAAGTAGCGCAACTCCGCCTCCCCTTTTACATCCCCCTCTATCCCGCCTGAAACATCTAAATCCTGGAACGTTTAGCTGCCAATCCTGCCCTTCCCTCAACCAGGTCTCTGTAATGGCAACAACATCATAGTTCCAAGTAGTAATCCAAGCTCTAAGTTCATCTGCCTTACCCGTAATGCTCCTTGCATTAAAACATATGCACTTCAGGCCACCAGACCCGCTGTGTTCAGCAACTTCTCCCCGTCTGCTCTGCCTCAGAGCCACACTGTCCATATTCCCTAGTTCTCCCTCAACGCTCTCACCTTCTGACCTATTGCTCCCGTGCCCACCCCCCTGCCATACTAGTTTAAACCCTCCCGTGTGACACTAGCAAATCTCGCGGCCAGGATATTTATGCCTCTCCGGTTTAGATGCAACCCGTCCATCTTATACAGGTCACACCTGCCCCGGCAGAGCTCCCAGTGGTCCAGATAACCGAAACCCTCCCTCCTACACCAGCTGTTTAGCCACGTGTTTGTCTGCTCTATCTTCCTATTTCTAGCCTCACTGGCACGTGGCACAGGGAGTAATCCCGAGATTACAACCCTCGAGGTCCTGTCTTTTAACTTTCTGCCTAGCTCCCTGAACTCCTGCTGCAGGACCTCATGCCTCTTCCTGCCTATGTCGTTAGTACCAATATGTACAACGACCTCTACCTGTTTGCCCTCCCCCTTCAGGATTCCCTCTACCCGTTCGGAGACATCCTGGACCCTGGCACCAGGGAGGCAACATACCATCCTGGAGTCTCTTTCACGTCCACAGAAGCGCCTATCTGTTCCCCTGACTATAGAGTCCCCTATAACTATTACTCTTCTGCGCTTTGACCCTCCCTTCTGAACATCAGAGCCAGCCGTGGTGCCACTGCTCTGGCTGCTGCTGTTTTCCCCTGATAGGCTATCCCCCCCGACAGTATCCAAAGGGGTATATCTGTTCGAGAGGGGGACAACCACAGGGGATTCCTGCACTGACTGCCTGCCCTTTCTGGTGGTCACCCATTTCTCTGCCTGCACCTTGGGTGTGACCACACTTACATAACTGCGATCTATGACGCTTTCCGCCACCTGCATGCTCCTAAGTGCATCCAATTGCTGCTCCAACCGAACCATGCGGTCTGTGAGGAGCTGCAGTTGGGTGCACTTTCTGCAGATGAAGCCAACCAGGACGCTGGAAGCCTCCCGGACCTGCCACATCTCACAGTCAGAGCACAGCACCCCTCTAACTGACATTGCGTCAATTAATTAAAATTAAAATTTGTCTTTTTTTTTTTATAAATACTTTTTTTTTTTTTAAATTACAAAGTTACTGTCAACTATCTGTTTCCTAGCACTAGATTTCTAATAGAAATGCGATAGCTAACTATAATATCCTCCGATCTCTGGCTTAGATATCCTCTAAATTATAATTAAGTTATTATGTTTAATTAGTTCCCAAATAGTCAAAAAAATTTAGGTTAGAATCCCAACCAGCCACTCAGGTCACAGCTTTTCTGTCCCCCCCGACACACACAATTTGAAAAAAGGTATAAAAGTAAAAATCACTTGCTTACCTTCTGAGATGTTCTCAGGTTCTCTCGCTGACAGAGACTGCTCCTCCACCTCCACTCCTTGGCCTGCACAATGCTAATAATATATAATATAATATGGCACTTACCTTACACCAATGGGTCTTATTATTAGGTTAGAGGAGGAGGGTGGGTGGGAGACACTACACGTGTAGTGTCTCGGGTTTCCTCTCCACCAGAATTTATTGGGGGGGGGGGGGGGGGGGGGACTTGCCAGAGGTCGAACTTCCGGTTCCCGCCGAAATCCAAAGGGCTTTACCTGTAAAGGTAAGGTTTTTAAACTCACTACTCACCTCCAAGAAGGCCCCTGCGCACCGCTGCCGCCGAAATCCAATGGGCTGCTCCTGTAAAGGTAAGAGCTTTTAAACTAACTACTCACCTCCCAGAAGGCCCCTGCGCACCGCTGCCGCCGAAATCCAAAGGGCTTTACCTGTAAAGGTAAGGTTTTTAAACTCACTACTCACCTCCAAGAAGGCCCCTGCGCACCGCTGCCGCCGAAATCCAATGGGCTGCTCCTGTAAAGGTAAGAGCTTTTAAACTAACTACTCACCTCCCAGAAGGCCCCTGCGCACCGCTGCCGCCGAAATCCAAAGGGCTTTACCTGTAAAGGTAAGGTTTTTAAACTCACTACTCACCTCCAAGAAGGCCCCTGCGCACCGCTGCCGCCGAAATCCAATGGGCTGCTCCTGTAAAGGTAAGAGCTTTTAAACTAACTACTCACCTCCCAGAAGGCCCCTGCGCACCGCTGCCGCCGAAATCCAAAGGGCTTTACCTGTAAAGGTAAGGTTTTTAAACTCACTACTCACCTCCAAGAAGGCCCCTGCGCACCGCTGCCGCCGAAATCCAATGGGCTGCTCCTGTAAAGGTAAGAGCTTTTAAACTCACTACTCACCTCCAAGAAGGCCCCTGCGCACCGCTGCCGCCGAAATCCAATGGGCTGCTCCTGTAAAGGTAAGAGCTTTTAAACTAACTACTCACCTCCCAGAAGGCCCCTGCTCTCACACACATTTGTCCATCTGGAACTGATTAAACAACTTTTCCCTTCACATTAATTGTAGTCCCTTATAATCCATTGCATTTTCTCTAGGTAACTGTACCAATCTGATATCCTCCAGCTCTGTTACTAGATCTTTGTCAGGTTCCACTCAGTGTTTTCTGTTGCCTGTGTGCTTCTGGCGTTAAGTCACAAGCTATAAAAATAACAAATATTTACAAGATGTTTGTACTGTCTATTCAGTCCATTTGTGAAAATACTGCCAGCCAAGTGGGAGGTATAAGTAGTTCCAGCCACCTTCGCTGTTCTGCGATATCTGGTCAATAACATGTACTCGTTCGTCTAAATCACCACCCCTGCAAATGTTTCGTTTTCAGTTGGCTTTACCAGAATTCTCCTGTGCTTAGTTACGGGCTAGAGCAACCCTGTCCCATCTGCTTACCAGCAACCTTTCTCTGCCAGTCCCTGGTCCTTGTTCTCCTGTCTTTTGCCATCACTGATTCTCCCTTTCCTCTACTGCCAACTCGCATCAGCCATGCATCCTGACTGATCATCCTTCTCATCCTTTACCAATGTCTGACATTCGCCCCTCTGAATTTAATTATGCTGAACTCCGTATTGATAAATGCTCCCAAGGTCCTGCCCCTCCCACCCCCCGTAAACTACGAGTCTGTATCCGATTTCAGGGTAACTTGTGAGACCCCAGGATTCAATCGAGTATTGCTCACCTTAGACTGACTATTCAACATACTTTTTAAATTATTTTTTTTTCCAATTAAGGGGCAATTTAGCGTGGCCAATCCACCTACCCTGCACATCCTTGGGTTGTGGGCGAGAGACACAGACATGGGGAGAATGTGCAAACTCCACACAGACAGTGACCCGGGGCCGGGATCGAACCCGGGTCTTCGGCGGCGTGAGGCAGCAGTGCTAGCCGCTGTGCCGCCCTCCTTGGCGCTGTGAGGCAGCAATGCCAACCACTGTGCCACCGTGCTGCCCCCTTTCAACATCTTTTTAATGATGTACAGAAACAGAGCCTTTAACAGCTGCCATCTCCTAACCACACAAGATCAGCTGTCATTCACAACACCGACTATTTGCCACACTAATAAGTTTTCCATTGCAGCATTTTAAAACATACACGCAACAGAACAATATCTAAAGCACAAAGGCTTTGATGGAGCGATTTATCAGGAGTCATCCTGTGGAATAACATACAGAAAGGCAGAGCAGAAACAGGTGTATCTTTGCTTCAGTTGCTCTCATTACTCCTGTAAACAGTCTCCAGCTGGCTATTTGAACAACAACTTGCATTTATATAGCTGCTTCAATTTAGAAAATGGCCCCAAGGCACTTTGCAGGATACACTGCACTTAATGTCAAACACATCCTTATGAACGTGACAAATGAATTTACACCCACACAGGGTTTGAGTTTTGGCTAATAGTTAAATCAAAGCATCCTCTGCAAAGAGGTCCTAACCGGTGACGTTTTCCACTGGCTAAATTGACAGCTCACACTGGGATCACTGGTTCCATCCAGCTTGAGAACAAAGATGTGTTAGAGAGAGTCTGAAGATTTCTAGTGATGAGTTTGAATGAAGGTTGGACAGGTTACAGGATTAATTTTGCATTGTTTGATGTCATAATTCCCCAGAATCTGTTTACAAACCTCCTATGGTTTCTCGTCTGCCTCACACTGCTGGCTTGTGATGCAAAACAAGGCCAGCAGCACGGTTCAATTCCCGTACCAGCCTCCCCGAACAGGTGCCGGAATGTGGCGACTAGGGGCTTTTCACAGTAACTTCATTGAAGCCTACTCGTGACAATAAGCGATTTTTATTGTTATGGTTATTATATTTCACTTTTTGTAGGATCGAGGGGAAACTTCATCGTGGGAGCTGACAGAACAACTTACCAAGGAAAACAGAAGTGAAGCCTGATCATTCACTTCAGCTTTACAGACACCAATATTAGGGAACCCACTGATAGTCTTGGAGAAATACATGTCATCTTTGGGTTAAATTGTTCATTGGTATCGCAAATTGAAGGGATCCAATTTTAGCTGCAGCAGTAATACTGAACTCAGAGTCAGAGAGTTCAGAGTTCGAGTCCCAGCCTGGGCCTGCACAGCTGACCTCTCTATCGTAACTTTGCTGGACATTGGCCAGAGTGACATGCACTGTCTCCGTGTTGGCTCTCCTGTGGACCAAGTGAGTCAATATCAATTCCCAGCAGGGACTGCACCCTCTGTCATGGTGAGAAAAACTGAAGGAGGCCAATCCAGCCAAAGGATGAATCATGATCATCTTCAGCACGTTCTAAATCATTGTGGATTGTAGTTAGATATTAACACTTTGTTCATTGATCATAATGTGTTTCTTTCTCATACATCAGCAATTAAAGAAAATGACTCTTGGTGTATTCAATAAGTTGTGAAAAGTTTTGAAAACTAAGAGTTCACACTCGGTGAAATAAGAGCTGATCACATCCTCTGACTAGGCGGACCATTTCGAATCAAGCTGTTCAAGGAGCAGTTGGTAGGTTTCTGATGGAATTGGTATTTGGAGGAGGGAAGGGTGAAGAACAAGGAGAGGGGAGGTGGGGCAGAAGGTAGTGAGGGAAGGAAGGGGAAAGAGTGTGGGGAACCTGGGCTCAGACAGCTGCAGACTATCACTCTCAAAATAGCGTCATCCACAAAATCCTGTCACAGTGACATTTAAAACTGATTTCTCCAAATCTGCAACCAACTTGCAAAGTTCCACGATGCAAGTTCGGAGCGAGCAAGGATGTTTTTTTCTTGCGTTGTTACGGTTCTGGGCCAGACCCTCAATTTATATTGGAAAGCAGACAAGAAACCCCAACAATCTTTCAATTTGTAAACTGAGGAAAGATACTTCATCCCCAGGAGTGATTCCGCTGACAACTGGGGCTATTTTGTCTTAAAAGAAACTTGATTATTAACTCAGGATTAACCCCATCAGCATCCAAGAAAAAACAGCGTTTCTTTAAACGGCGTTAAAACAGTTTTAAAAAAAATAAGTTTTTTGAGCTGACTTTCCCGCCTACTTCTGAAATTTTAATTCCGCAAAATCCACACACCGATCAAATGCCAATTATTAATAAAGTTAACACTCAATGGCTACAGATTTATTCACAAATTCCTTGGGAGAGAAGCTTTCAGATGTCAGTCTGAGAAAAACACCTCCTTTCCTCAGAAACCAGAGCAGAACTCTCAAAATAAAACTAAAAACAACATACAGGGCAGGGCTGAAAACAAAACTAAAAACCAAACCCAGTCCCTCCCATGAGTGACCCCACAGCCTGCCGAGCTGTTAGCTCCTTAATCACAGCTTTTTCAGACATCATATCTGCAAACCGTAACTTGTTCTTTTAATAACATTACTACAACAGACACAATATAATATATATTTAAAAACCCTACATTCATCAGTATTTTAAGCAGTTTGTGAATGTATAGAGCTGTAGCTACGTTTGGGATGAGGTTACTAATTGTGGCATATTGTAACATTCTGCAGCAATGCGCTGACTCCCCACATAGTACCTGGGTCTGATTACTCCCTGCTGATGATGCTAGTGTAGTTTACCAGCGGTAACTGTTTTTCTTCCCACCGATGCTGCCTGACCTGAGTGTTTTCAGCAGTTTCTGTTTCTGTTGCTAGGTGACAACTCAATGAATCTCTACAGTGCAGAAGGAGGCCATTCGGCCCATTAAGTGTGCACGGACCCTTGGAAGGAGTACCCTACTTAGTCCCATGACCTGACCCTATCCCAGTAACCCCCACCTAACCACATCTTTGGACTGTGGGAGGAAACCGGAGCACCCGGAGGAAACCCACGCACACGGGGAGAACGTGCAAACTCCATACCGACACCCGAGGCCGGAATTGAACCCAGGTCCCTGCCGTTGTGAGGCAGCAGTGCTAACCACCGTGCTGCCCAGATTTAATTTAACCCTTTATCTTTATTCAATCAGATGAGAGGAGCTTTTGATTTTGCATTATTGTCGTAAATCATTCCTCGCACAGCTCAGCCTTGTTTCCTCAGAAATAGGCAGTATCAAAACAGATATATTTGGCTGCAGATTGCTGAGACTGTACTGAACGTAGCCCAGCATCATTTTAAAATAACTTGTTGAAAGCAATGCAAACACAATGTTCTTCCGTTTTATCTCACTAACAAGGCCGTCCAGCAGATCAGAGTAGAGGTCCCAGGATATCCCTCAGTACCTTCAAGTGTATTCCACATCTCTAAACTTTGCCCACAATTCTGAGCTTTATAACTCAATAAGGGCAGCATGGTAGCACAATGGTTAGCACAGTTGCTTCACAGCTCCAGGGTCCCAGGTACGATTCCCTGCTGGGTCACTGTCTGGGCGGAGTCTGTTTGTTCTCTCTGTGTGGGTTTGCTCCGGTTTCCTCCCACAGTCCAAAGATGTGCAGGTTAAGTGGATTGGCCATATTAAATTGCCCTCAGTGTCCAAAAAAGGTTAGGTGGGGTTATGGTGGAGGTGTGGGGTGCTCTTTCCAAGGGCCGGGGCAGACTCTATGGGCCGAATGGCCTCCTTTTGCACTGTAAATTCTATGAAGCTGCATTTCAAAATCTTCCACAGCCAGCTACTGATATACAGACAAATCCGAATCGCTTTCCATGAAGATTTCTGGTTTCATTAGAAAAGAAAAAGTCAAGGCAAAATGCTACAAACCTGTCAGGAAATTCTGATTCCAATTCTTGCAGTTACATTCCAATCTCTTAGACCGACAGTGCAATGTGTTGATAGCTCTCTTTTGTGTTGGAAAAAGCAGGAAGTTGTAGTTTGAAGATCTTGAGAAACAAAATGCTAGTTTTGCAACAAATGACTTCCAGGTTTCGTCGAGATCCAGAACCATTTGCACTGAGCCCTGGAGTTGGAGATTGAGTTTGTTTAGGTGGACGCTGATGTCAGTTAGAAACCTGGGACCGTAGCTTCCTGTCTCCCCAGCGTCAGATTTGAGAGGGTAACCAAAGGTGCACTAGGGAATTGCTCTCTGAGGTTCCCAGGCATGCGTCTCCACTGCAATCGCCCAGAAGCACTAATATCCCCTGGTCAATTGCACTGTGCTGGGAACTATCCGACAAAGTGATTTAAATTGCTAACTTCAGATGGTTCTGCCAGTGTACGTTAATACAGTGTTTTTCAAACTTTTTTTCCCTGGACCTACTTTTGCCAACCGGCTGACCTTCGCGACACATGCCACTTTCACTTACCTTACATGCGATAGGTGAGCCTGTTTGGTCCTCATGATCACACTCCGATCAAGTTCACAGGAGGAGCAGCACCACCCAAAGCTGCAGACTGGCTGTCCGACCTCTCAGAATCTCTCCAAATGGAGAAAATCTAATTCGCCAACCGAGCATCAGACGACGACTTCCACAGAACGTGGGAGCCATTCACCCAATTGTTCCGGGACCTGTTTATCGCCAAAGAACAAGCGGAAGAATAGCCAGGTAGCCAAGAACCGGGAAAGTAGCCAAGGCATGAGAGGGAGGGATAGACCGGGGAGGGGGGGGACAACAAAGCCGAAAAGGAAAGAAAGGCGAACCACAGGAGAAGGAAGGGGACAAGAGTGAGGAGACAGGGAACAATAGAGGGGAACCGGGGAGGCAGGGGAATAATAGCCGGAAGGAGGGCACGGGAAACTTGGCATCTACAGGGACGGAGAACAAGGAAAATCCGGGCGAACGTCTGAAGTGGAGGTGACCACGAGACGACAACGGCAGTGAAATCCATCTTGGAGAAGCAAGTGACAACACCAGCACCAGACCCACTCGCATATTGCCCCCTGTAATTGTTTCTCCGGCACCCAAATGTGTATCTACCTCCCCAGTTCTCCACCCCCCCCCCCCCCCCCCACACACAAACAGATGCCTACTTATGTGTCAAAAATAATATTGCCAACTGTACAGAGTTGCTGCTGTGGAGCTGGTGCATAATACCCTACCAGTTATTTTATTTTATGTTTGTTCTTTTTGTGGTATGTTTGTGTGTGCTCTTCTCTTCTATTCTGCGTACATAACGGTAAATATACTTTGTTCAAAAACCCAATAAAAAACATTTATTTTTAAAAAAGTTCCCAGGAGGCGAGGGCGATGCGCAGATCAGGAGCAGAGTTCAGCCAGTTCCTTTGTGCCCTCTTCATCTTTGTGAAAACGGGAAATTGAATCTCGCACATGTAGGTCGTCATGAAGGCAATACCAACAAAATGCTTGTTTTACTCAGCACTGGATACTCCTTGGTGATTCTACTCCAGAATGCCAACAACCTCATGGAATTATGGCGTGTTTTTACTGTTCTGTCACAGGCAAGGCACAGAAGTTCAGCCTCATTTGGAGTCAGCTGTAAGTTAATAATTGACTCGGGTCTCAAATGCAAAGGTATCTTTCACCCACCTCTCTTCCAAAATCTGAAACTTCTTTGGAAAGTAGCGACAAAAACTGTTGATCAGCGGAGCCAGATGCGATTGAATAAGGCTTGCCAGTCTATTGACTGTTCCAGGTGAGAAGTCAGCTGAAAAAATGAAATGCATCCCACTGAGTGATAACACAGTGCCGTGGAATTTGTGATATTGCTGAGAATTTAGAAGTCCAGCTTATTTCTCGTTTCAAGTCAACAGAAGTTCTCAATACAACTGGATGAAAGCACAGATGTTTCAGATTGTGCACCCTTGCTAGTTTACGTTAAGTATGTTTGGCACGATTAATTTGTTGAGGATTTGCTGTGCAACACTGTTTTCTTTAATAAATATAGAGTGCCCAATTCATTTTTTACCAATTAAGGGGCAATTTAGCGTGGCCAATCCACCTACCCTGCACATCTTTGGGTTGTGGGGGCGAAACCCACACAAACACCTGGAGAATGTGCAAACTCCACACGGACAGTGACCCAGAGCCGGAATCGAACCCGGGTCCTCGGCACCATGAAGCAGCAGATTTGAACATTTAATAAAATTCACAATTCCTTTCAATACCACTTCAAGATTGGATGGAATTTATTTTAATGCAAATGCCTCACGGTGAATTAAACAATGACTCCAAACAATGTCCAGATCAGCACACTCCTTAATCCTTATTATAACTCTGCTGTTTTTCCCAGTCATGGTGGCTGCCCCATCGTTTGTGATTCCTTTGCAATGAACCAGGTTGAGTTTGCACTTTACAGCCATGTAACTATTCAATGCTTCAAAACATCTGTGTGCCAGTCGTGCTGGTTGGTAATGTCAGGCAGATAGGGCGGGGGAGTGAACCTAGGTTTGGTGCTCTTTCAGAGGGTCGTTGCAAACTCAATGGGCTGAATATCGTCCTACGCTGTGAGATTTCTATGCTCCTACTTGTACGTCTCAATGGTTCAGGCATAGACGGGACATTTTTGTTCTTGATATGATTATTTGATAAATCATTGAACAGAACCTCAATTGCTGAAGAATGTTTCTTTTATAAATTCTTTGGCTGCTTTCTGTTTATTGTAGTACACTTCCATTTTATAAATGCCTTCTGTGCCTTGATAGATAGGAGATTCTGTGGGAACGTGTGAGGTCATGAGTAAGGTTTCAAAGTTGCAGGAGTGTACCGGCAGAAAGGAAGGTGGTTTAAAGTGTGTCTACTTCAATGCCAGGAGCATCCGGAATAAGGTGGGTGAACTTGCGGCATGGGTTGGTACCTGGGACTTCGATGTTGTGGCCATCTCGGAGACATGGATAGAGCAGGGACAGGAATGGTTGTTGCAGGTGCCGGGGTTTAGATATTTCAGTAAGCTCAGGGAAGGTGGTAAAAGAGGGGGAGGGGTCGCATTGTTAGTCAAGGACAGTATTACGGTGGCAGAAAGAACGTTTGATGAGGACTCGTCTACTGAGGTAGTATGGGCTGAAGTTAGAAATAGGAAAGGAGAGGTCAACCTGTTAGGGGTTTTCTATAGGCCTCAGAAAAGTTCCAGAGATGTAGAGGAAAGGATTGCAAAGATGATTCTGGATAGGAGCGAAAGTAGCAGGGTAGTTGTTATGGGGGACATTAACTTTCCAAATATTGACTGGAAACGCTATAGTTTGAGTACTTTAGATGGGTCCAATTTTGTCCAGTGTGTGCAGGAGGGTTTCCTGTTGCAGTATGTAGATAGGCCAACGAGAGGCGAGGGCATATTGGATTTGGTACTGGGTAATGAACCAGGACAGGTGTTAGATTTGGAGGTAGGCGAGCACTTTGGTGATAGTGACCACAATTCGATTACGTTTACTTTAGTGATGGAAAGGCATAGGTATATATCGCAGGGCAAGTGTTATATCTGGGGGAAAGGCAATTATGATGTGATGAGGCAAGACTTAGGATGCATTGGATGGAGAGGAAAACTGCAGGGGATGGGCACAATGGAAATATGGAGCTTGTTCAAGGAACAGCTACTGCGTGTCCTTGATAAGTGTACCTGTCAGACAGGGAGGATATGGTCGAGCGAGGGAACCGTGGTTTACTAAAGCAGTTGAAACACTTGTCAAGAGGAAGAAGGAGGCTTAGGTAAAGATGAGACGTCAATGTTCAGTTAGGGCGCTCGAGAGTTACAAGTTAGTTAGGAAGGACCTAAAGAGAGAGCTAAGAAGAGCCAGGAGGGGACATGAGAACTCTTTGGCAGGTAGGATCAAGGATAACCCTAAAGCTTTCTATAGATCTGTCAGGAATAAAAGAATGACTAGGGTAAGAGTAGGGCCAGTCAAGGACAGTAGTGGGAAGTTGTGCGTGGAGTCCGAGGAGATAGGAGAGGTGCGAAATGAATATTTTTTGTCAGTATTCACACAGGAAAAGGACAATGTTGTCGAGGGGAATACTGAGATACAGGCTACTTGACTAGAAGGGCTTGAGGTTCATAAGGAGGAGGTGTTAGCAATTCTGGAAAGTGTGAAAATAGATTAATCCCCTGAGCCGGATGGGATTTATCCTAGGATTCTCTGGGAAGCTAGGGAGGAGATTGCTGAGCCTTTGGCTTTGATCTTTAAGTCATCTTTGTCTACAGGAACAGTGCCAGAAGACTGGAGGATAGCAAATGTCCCCTTGTTCAAGAAGGGGAGTAGAGACAACCCCAGTAACTATAGACCAGTGAGCCTTACTTCTGTTGTGGGCAAAGTCTTGGAAAGGTTTATAAGAGATAGGATGTATAATCATCTGGAAAGGAATAATTTGATTAGAGATAGTCAACATGGTTTTGTGAAGGGTAGGTTATGCCTCACAAAACCTTATTGAGTTCTTTGAGAAGGACCAAACAGGTGGATGAGGGTAAAGCAGTTGATGTGTATATGGATTTCAGTAAAGCGTTTGATAAGGTTCCCCACGGTAGGCTACTGCAGAAAATATGGAGGCATGGGATTCAGGGTGATTTAGCAGTTTGGATCAGAAATTGGCTAGCTGGAAGAAGACAAAGGGTGGTGGTTGATGGGAAATGTTCAGACTGGAGTCCAGTTATTAGTGGTGTACCACAAGGATCTGTTTTGGGGCCACTGCTGTTTGTCATTTTTATAAATGACCTGGAGGAGGGCGTAGAAGGATGGGTGAGTAAATTTGCAGATGACACTAAAGTTGATGGAGTTGTGGACAGTGCGGATGTTACAAGTTACAGAGGGACATAGATAAGCTGCAGAGCTGGGCTGAGAGGTAGCAAATGGAGTTTAATGCAGAAAAGTGTGAGGTGATTCATTTTGGAAGGAATAACAGGAAGACAGAGTACTGGGCTAATGGTGAGATTCTTGGCAGTGTGGATGAGCAGAGAGATCTCGGTGTCCATGTACATAGATCCCTGAAATTTGCCGCCCAGGTTGAGAGGGTTGTTAAGAGGCGTACGGTGTGTTAGCTTTTATTGGTAGAGGGATTGAGTTTCAGAGGCATGAGGCCATGTTGCAGCTATACAAAACTCTGGTGCGGCAGCATTTGGAGTAGTGTGTGCAATTCTGGTCGCCGCATTATAGGAAGGATGTGGAAACATTGGAAAGGGTGCAGAGGAGATTTACCAGAATGTTGCCTGGTATGGAGGGAAGATCTTATGAAGAAAGGCTGAGGGACTTGAGGCTGTTTTCGTTCGAGAGAAGAAGGTTATGTTCTAGGTTCTATGTATTTAGAATTGTGACCGGAGGTGGGTTTTGCTTGAGTGGAGATAAAAGATAATGTTAGGATTTAGTGTTTCATTGTCATTGTTGAGCATGGTTTAATAGGTAATTGTCAGCTATTTTTGTGGATAATGTTACTTTTAATCCTGTGTTAGTAATATAACATCGTCCTATTTGTGCATGGAATCACTCTTGGATCGAGTTATCCTTTTCCCAGTTTTACAAATTAAATAAAATATTGGGGTTCCAGTCCAGTATTCCAGCCACTGTTGGGGTCTGGTCCGGCATTTCTAATAAAATTGTAATTCCAGAGGTGGAAAGGAAGGGACTAAAAGTAATTACAATCAGCAGCCAATGGACGCTGGCGAAAACTATTGGAACTAAAAGCGGACAAGTCCCCAGGTCACCAGGAACTTCATCCAAACTCCAAAAAAGGTAAGTGTCTGCTGAGATAGTAGATGCATTGGTTTTGATCTTCTAAAACTACTTATATTCTGTAAAGATCCCATCAGATTGGAAAATAGCAAATGTGATGCCTTGATTCAAGAAAGGAGAAAGACAAAAACAGGAAATTACAGGATGGTTAGCCTAACATCTGTCATAGGGAAAAGGCGGGAATCTATTATTAAGGAGATTATAGTTCGGAACTTAGAAAATCTCAATACCATCAGGCAGAGTCTACATGGTTTCGGGAAAGAGAAATCATGTTTGATTAATTTAGTAGAGTCCTTTGAGGAAGTAACACACAATATGGATAAAATATTGTGGCTGTTCAGTAATTATATTTCCAGAAGGCATTTGACAAGGTGCCACCACATCGAAGTTTACTGAGCAAATTAAAGAGCTCCTGGCATAGAGGGTTACTTATTAACACGGATAAAGGATTTGTTAGCCAACAGGAAACAGAGTAGGTGTAAATGGGTCATTTTCAGGTCACCAAGATGTGATGAGTGGAGTGACACAGGGATCAGTGCTGGGACCTCAGCTGTTTACAATTATATCAATGATTTGGGTGAAGGGACCAAATGGACAGCACAGCAGCACAAGTGGTTAGCACATGTGGCTTCACAGCGCCAGGGTCCAGGTTCGATTCCCGGCTGGGTCACTGTCTGTGCGGAGTCTGCACGTTCTCCCCGTGTCTGCATGGGTTTCCTCCGGGTGCTCCGGTTTCCTCCAACACTCCAAAGATGTGCAGGTTAGGTGGATTGGCCATGATAAATTGCCCTTAGTGTGCAAAAAGGTTAGGAGGGGTTATTGGGTTACGGGGATAGGGTGGAAGTGAGGGCTTAAGTGGGTCGGACTCGATGGCCGAATGGCCTCCTTCTGCACTGTATGTTCTATGTATGGTTGCTAAATTTGCCGATGGCACCAAGATAGGACAGTAAGATGTGAAGAGGACGGATGAAATCAGCAAAAGGATATCAACAGGTTAAGTGAAAGGGCAAGGAATTTGATAGATTGAGAATAATGTGAACTTGTCCACTTTGGCAGGAAGAATAGTAAAGCAGCAAATTATCTAAATGGAAAGAGATTGCAGAACTCTGAGATGCAGAAGGATCGGTGTGCCTTGGTACATGAATCTGTAGCCACCTAAATTGGCCAACTCCCGATTTAAAATGGCGAACGGCAAAGGCTGATGGGAAAGCCAGCCAACAAGACAGAAACCAGCAGCTGCAGGTTTGCTGTGTATTTACCTCTGCAAAGGCCAGACAACATCGATACCAGCGGCCATCAGCATAACAATGTAGCAGCCATCTGCATACTGATGAGCAATCCCCGGGAACAATAAGTAACATTTTGGACACACAAAGCAAAGCCAGACTCCTCGGCACCAGCAGGAGCCTACACAAAGGAGGTGAACGAGCACCTCGAGACCGCCCATCGATCAGGGAACCTCTCCAGTATTGGAGAAAATCGAACCAAGCGATTGGGACAAAGTCCAATCACTTGGGACCAGGTGCAGAGTCCGCCCCGAAAGGCGGGAAGCCCCTGGGGACTATAAGAGTTGAGCCCCAAGTTCAAATCGCTCTCTCTTCTTCCTGCCGGGTCACACAAACCAACATTGACCGTGACCGGTGCAGTGATCGTCGACTGACTTAAGTCTTAATTCAACGCTCGCTACGAGATAGGCGCTCCTAGCTACCAGCCCATACCAACTTCGAATCCCGCAGACTCAGAACCCGAACGAAAGGCCATTTGTTCCCCTGACCTGGTGGGCCAGTCCGAAGCTAAGTATAGGCCTGTTAGTTGTAGAAGTAGCTTAGAAGTAGAATTTGTGCATGAGTAGCGATTACTGTGTATAATAAATGTGCTTTGATTTAAACCTTACTAATCGGTGTATTGAGTTATTGATCATTACTCGGACTTGAACCTCGTGGCGGTATCATAAAGATACCTGGCGACTCGAGAGCAAAGGTAATAAAACAGAGCAATTGAACCAAGGAGAAAATCAGCAACAAATCACAAAAAGATAGTACAGAAAGTGATTAGGAAGACAGTTGCCATTAATTGCAAGTGGAATGGAATATAAATATAGGAAAATTGTACTCGTAATTTGTGAGACCAAATCTAAAGTGCAGTTTGGGCCTCCTCATTTAAGAAAAAAGTTAGTTGCATTGGAAGTAATTCAGAGAAGGTTCACACTCATTCCTGGGATGAAGGGGTTATCGGAGGTTGAAAGATTGAACAGGCTGGGCCTGTGAGCATTGCAATTTCGAAGAACGAGAGGTGATTCTTATAGAAACACACATTCCGGAGGGGATTTGACCGAGTGGATGCTGAGAGGATGTTTCCCTTGTGGGAAAGGCTGGAACTAAAGGACACAGATTGACATTGAAGATGGAGATGAAGAATTTCTTCTTTCAAAGGGTTGATAGTTTGTGGAACTCTTCCCCCAGAGA